>NC_054828.1:106304716-106624716 GCF_018345385.1 Vulpes lagopus
GAATAAATATCATTCTTATATCAATAAATCACTTTATTTTCAAACATACATGTCTAAACCCAGTGGAAATCTTTTCAACTTCCCTTCCATCCATACTACCACCCTCTACATTTTTAGTAGTAAATTTTCTCTAATGTTCACTTGTTTGAGACTATTTGTTAATTTTAAGAAACCTAGTGCTTTCAACTATCATTATATTTGTCTGATCTATAACATTATTAATGGATACAGTTTCCCTGACTCTGTTTTATGTTATTTTATCCATTTTTCTCTATGGAAATATGGGTCGATAGTTCTTAAGGCTTAGTAAAAACACTATAAGCCTTTAGGTTTATTTTTTCCAATTTCAGAAAGTAATTTTAGAAAGAGAAACCATATATAAATACCATGTAGCCATATACACACTCATACATATACATCTATATATACCAGAGACAGCATGAACACATAAAGGCAATTGTTTGTTAAGATTCCAAACAGGTTATTGTTATTCAGCAAGACAAGTGGAGTTCTTCCCAAAATGTAACTGTCCCACTGCAAGGGGAACATTCCCTAGAGGAAATGCCCTTTCTACCAACTCCCTATGCATCCATTTTTCAGACACATTTCAATATGAATGACACTTAAAAATCCATACTTGAGACAGAAACTAGATGAACCTATGAAACCTGAATTGGCTCCAAAATCTAACTAAGACAGCTCCAGTTGAGTAGACTTATTCATGGACAATTTGTCCATATTTTTAGATACATTAGTTTGATGGCAAGAAAAGCCAAAATTATCATGTGAAGTGACAGAAAAATTTGGCAAAATGCACCCTATAATTTTATTTTGACTGTATCCTCCAGCATATTGAGGATGTTATACACTGGGAGTGGATAAATAAGTACTTACGGGAGCTTTTCTTCCCAGCTGGCTCAGGACTTGACAGCCCTAGAATTTTGGCAAGGGATTTAAAACAAACAAAACCACCTATAACAAAAGTTAGCAATGATGAAGGAGATAAACCTTCCTTTCTTCTCATGTTGTCCTGGCTAAGACTGTCATTTAAGTATCCAAACAGCTGTGCCCATGCTACTTGGCCAGCTGATCAAAAGTAAATCTGCTTATAAGACTCACTCCACCAGAAATCTAAAAGAAGGCTTACTATGGGTAATTTTGATGGCTCGTTCCCTGTGTCCCTATCTCTTTCTGAAACTCTCTATCTCTATTTTCTGTGAGGGATTAAATATTTTTACTCTACCATAGTAGTAGTGGCCATAGTAGTAGCAATAATAATAATGTGCATAATTTATTAAACATGATAAAATAGGCACTGTTGTAAATGCTCAATAAGCATTATCACATTTAGTTATCAATTCTTAGATGCTGGCACTATCAATAAATCTGTTTCAAGGAGGATTTATTACATTGCCTAAAGTCACACAGCTAACAAAAACTGGATGAAAAATTGAAACCCAGCTTTCAGTATAAAGTATAGCAATAACTATATCTTCCAAGATTCTCAACCCTCAACCATAGGCTTGATCATTTGTTCCTTACTTTTCACTGTTGTAACTCACTGAATTATTGACTATAGTTTTCTGCCTAGAGGGGGATATCCAACCTTCCTAATGCTAAGTATAAATCTGCCCTCGAGTATTCTCATGGATGTTGACATGGCTATAGACCTTTCCATAGTGGAAGGTGAGGTGGCTTGAGAATTCACAGAGTCAGAATCCACATGGCATATTAGTTATGCCACTAATAAGGATGAGGCAACTGAATCCACATACTCCTCCCCCCTTTTGAGTAATTTCCATCTCATTCTCCTATTGATGTTTCAGTGTCAAGTCCAAGTAGGAGAACTGAAGGATTTCCCTGCAGTTCCTTGGAGTGTTGTAGGTTAGGTAAAAAGGTGAGAGAAAGTACTAAAAAGAGAAACAAAAAACATGGACGCAAAAATGAACATCACTACAGTAACACAGAACACATTTCCTAGATTTCACAGCCAAAAAATTCTGGCAAGCAAAGGAATCTCTATATTATTCCAATCAAGTGGCAGTAAATGGATAGCTAGCTGTTTCTTGCCAAAAATGGCAATCCTGCTCTGGCCCTGAGAGATAATACACAGTCCTGAACTACACAGCCATTTCAGCTGCCTCACAATAATTGATGTACATTAAGCTATTATCATTGTGAAAGAAGTGATTACAATTTTTTCCCTGTGGCAAATCTAAAAACCCATAGAAGAAAACCATTGGCTTGTCTAGGTGTAAAAGCCATTACCTTTGTTGTCAGCATTTGAGACACAGACCAGCTGGTTTTCAAAATAGTTAAGACATTTAGGATACATGCAAAGAGATTAGCCCTACTTGCTGGCAATGTAATTACTCTGTTTATTCATTTTAATGATCCTATAAAAGGGAATGAGATATGATGCTAGTGCAGAACAAAGGAAGGGGTCTGGAAAGGCAAGTATGCCACTCTTTAGGAGCAGAATATAAAGCTGGTGAGCCCAAGATAAGCCAGTTTGTTGGAGGCAGCCTCCTGTTTTCTATGGAGTCAGGAAATCAAGCAGATCTGGAAGTGACTGTTCTTCACAGGCATGTTTTTAGCCCTGAGCCAGTTTATTTAGAACTCATCTTTGATGCAGAAAACCTGTGATCATAGCTTTTGAATATTGCTTAATTCTGTTTGGTCTTGTTTTATAAATTGACCTATATAACAACAGAGATTTAGGCTCTAGAGATGCACAGATGTTATTTAATTCAAACTTCAACCATAGGGCAGAAATCTTCCAGAATAATCCCGATCAGTGGTTATCCCATATCTTGTTGATCATTGTTGATGATGAATCAGTTCTAGTTTTGGAAGCACCCTTTTCAATATTTGGGTTTATCTAGAGATTATAACATTTTTCCTTAAACTGCTGTTTCCATTCAATCAGTTCTAATTCATTCTGAGCATCCCATATTAATTGTAGTTCTTTTTGCTCTATCTATTCCTATTTTGAATGTGCCAAACATACTGTCCTTTAGATTTTTTTCCAAAAAACAACATTCGCCCATGTAAGGAGAAAATTGTTGTAGAATTAATATGTGATAAACACTAGGGATTCTACAGAGAACAAGACACGTGATGTATTATAAAGTTTATAGTTCACTGTGGTTACAGGGAAGTCAGCAGTTCAGTAAATTAGGATGAAATGCTATAAGTGTTGTGACAGTACTTGGGAGGGGGCATCCAACCATCTATCACTTCACATGTTCTTCATGTGTGGTTTATGGATATACTCCAGATATTTTCTAAGTTGCCAACTGTCTGTTTTAAGAAGTAGTTAAAAATAAACCTAATACTGTTTTAACAAAAATACCTGCTAATCTTTTTTCACAGAAACTTTATCAAATTTAGGTAATTATCAAATTTTCAAATTTAGGTAATAACATTTATCTATGTTTAAATTTGTCTTATGGATTTTGGCCAAGAAATACAACCACCTTAACATTTTTCTTCTATCATATTGTGTATTACTTTCATATATTATTTTTAAATGACCAATACCACTCCCATAATGATCTATTATAAGATAAAATCTCTGTATTCCCCCAATTAACCTTTGCACTTTTCTATCCTTATTGCATTTTTCTTTAAGTTTTGTTTATTTATTTATTTTAGAAGGTGGAGAGGGGAGAAGCAGAGGGAGAGGGAAGAACTAGACTCCATGCTGAGTGCAGAGCCCAACAAACTTGGGGCTTGATCCCCTGCTGAAACCAACAGTTGGATGCTCAACCAACTGATTCACCCAGGCACCCCACTTTGGGCTCTGTACTCAGACTTGAGTCTCCTTAGGATTTTCCCCCTCTCCCTTTGCCCTCCCCCTCTCATAAATAAATAAGATGAATCATAAAATACCAAAAAGCCAATGTTACACAGAGTGGTACATCCAGGACTAAGAATCATATTCTTAACAACCAGTAGTATTTAAGTACGTTATAGCATAACCAGAATTTAAGTATGTATGAATGGTATGTATATGCCTACAAGCAAAATTATTGATCTTGGTTTTCTTATTATTGACAAGTTCATACCATTGGCTTATGAAATAACAGCTCAGAAGCAAATACTGACTGCTGCTAACTCAAATGTTATGTGATTAACTGAGAGAATATACAGTGAATTTGATTATGATGGATTCTAAGCAAAATACAAAAATAGGCAAAATATGCAAAACTCAGTAGGTATAAATTCAGAAGTTTCAAGTTGACTTGCATTGTAAAAATCATAATGAACTTTGCTTTTCTTGGCAAAATTTCCATGTTTAATAAAAGTTAATCATTCTTTAAATACAGCTATGTGAGCACATCAACACAGCTGTAAAAGTTGAAAATCGAACCACTTCAATTGTCACAGTTTTCTTTTGCTCCTTTCTAATAGGAGAACTATAAACTTGGACTTTCAATACAATTAGAGCTCTGATGTGGCCATTTATTTCTAAAAGGCATTCTATAGCATACCAATTGCTGCATCTAGAAGCTCACCATTGATATTCCATTTAATAAACTAGCAAGCCAGACACATTTATTTTAAAGTTCAGGTTTAATTAAAAGATAAGACTAGAGTGACAGAATGGCAAGGGAAAAAGGGATGTTGAATTTTTTTGTTTATTATTGCAGAGCAGCTGCTTTTATTTTTAACTAATCTCCATTAATGTCAAATCAAAAGGCGGCACTTTTTTTTTCTTTAAAGGCAGCACTTCTTAAAGGCTTTTGCATTTGCCTTGTTACCAGCTTCCCTTAGGAAATTATGATGCATTTCTTCATTCTGGGTTGAACTCCAGCACAAGCCCATTATTTTTTTTATATAAATTTATTTTTTATTGGTGTTCAATTTGCCAACATATAGAATAACACCCAGTGCTCATCCCATCAAGTGCCCACCTCAGTGCCCGTCACCCAGTCACCCCCACCACCCGCCCACCTCCCCTTCCACCACCCCTAGTTCGTTTCCCAGAGTTAGGAGTCTTTCATGTTCTGTCTCCCTTTCTGATATTTCCCACTCATTTTTTCTCCTTTCCCCTTTATTCCCTTTCACTATTTTTTATATTCCCCAAATGAATTAGACCATATTGTTGAGCTGAGAAATGCTGGGAAATAATTGTCATAGAGTTTATTTTTGAAATTAAAACAGCTTAATTTATTTAATCAGCAATACTTGCTAACACCTACTACGTGTTAAATTATGTTTTAGATTTTGAGGGGTTAAACAGTGAATAAATAGACCAAAAAACAATAAAAATACAAATTTATGAACAAATTAAAAAAATCTTGCTGGAATCTGGAATTTATGTTAAATGAATACATATTTCAGACTCAAGGAAAGCCATCTACAAATATTAAAAAATTAGGACAGAGCATTGCAGAAAAATAACTGATCATATTTTCAAAGTAGCATCTACACTTATGTAAAATTATCCTGTATGAGTCCCTATTCATCAGAACTGCTATTTCTGCTGTTTACTGAGCCTTGTAGGACCCTTGATCATTGCAAGGCTTCCCTGGCCATTTTGGTTGGTTGTTCTATAATCACATGAGCCAGTGATGTAATGTAGGTTTGCTTTACCTCTCAGTAACACTCTTTTTACCAGAACTTTAACTGGAAGCTAAAGTAGTAAAGATGTGAATATGGCATGATACAGATTTTCTGTAATGAAATTGAGAGGCAGTAGGTGTAGGGCAAATACCATAGGCTTTGAAGTTAAACATACATGAGCTCCTATCCTCATTCTGGTATCTGTGGGCATTCTGAGAATAGAAATTCTAATTATTCTCTCTAGATTGCAATTTCTAATAATAATAATAATAATAATAATAATAAATAATGCTAATATAATAATAATAATGTGATGATTAAAGAAGTTATAAACAGGTACATATAATTAGATTAATTGCATGTTATTCGGGGGGAGGGGGCAAGATGGCGAAAGAGTAGGGTCCCCAAGTCACCTGTCCCCACCAACTTACCTAGATAACTTTCAAATCCTCCTGAAAACCTATGAATTTGGCCTGAGATTTAAAGAGAGAACAGCTGGAATACTACAGTGAGAAGAGTTCGCGCTTCTGTCAAGGTAGGAAGACGGAAAAAAAATAAATAAAAAGGCATCCAGGGGGAGGCCCCCGGGAGGAGCCTGGCTAGGGCCGCGGGGCAAGTGTCCCCAGGACAGGAAAGCCCCGCCTGGAGAAGCAGGAGCTGCACCAATCTTCCCAGACGGAAAGGCACTCGCAGGGAGCTCGGGCAGGATCCCAGGAGGGCGGGGATGCCCTCGGGCTCCCAGGGGCACTAACAGACACCTGCGCCCTGGGGAGAGTGCGCCACACCCCAGGCCGAGCTCCCTAAAGGGCTGCAGCGCGGGCACGGCTGGACCCGGAGCAGCTCGGAAGGGCTCGAGTGGAGGCTCCGCAAGGAGGGGGCTGCGCGGCCCGGGAGCGCAATTCCAGCAGGCAGGCCTCAGAGCCCAGGGCACCGGGGACCCAGCTGAAGATCCGGCGCTCCACCCGGGGCAGGAAGAGGCTGGGAGGGCACAGGACAGCAAGGACACTCCTGCCGCCTGAGGCCCTGAGCTGTGCAGATCAGCGCCCCCTGACCCCGAGCATCCAGGCCCCTGCAGACTGGGAGCTGTGGTAGTTACTGCAGGAACTGACTCCAGGGCTGGAGACCTGGCCGCCGCCAGTGGTGTTGTTCCTCCTGGAGCTTCACAGGATAAACCACCCCCACTGAGCCTCACAGTGGGCTCACAGGATAAACAGATTAAACAACTACCACTGAGCCCTGCACCAGGCACTGGGCTGAACAGCTCCCCAGGTGCTCACACCTGAGAATCAGCACAGCAGGGCCCTCCCCCAGAAGACCAGCTGGAAGGACAGGGTAAAAGCAAGTTATTGACCAAACAGCACTGGAAAGCTCCAGGGGAAGTCGAGGGATTTACAGTATATAAAATCAGAGGATACTCCCCCTTGTTTTTTGTTTCCTGTTTGTTCCCCCCTTTTTTCTTCTTCTTTTTCTTTTTCTTTCTTTTTTATCTCCTCTCTTTTTCTCCTTTTCCAGTACAACTTGTTTTTGGCCACTCTGCACTGAGCAAAATGACTAGAAGGAAATACTCACCTCAAAAGAAAGAATCAGAAACAGTCCTCTCTCCCACAAAGTTACAAAATTTGAATTACAATTCAATGTCACAAAGCCAATTCAGAAGTACAATTATAACGCTACTGGTGGCTCTAGAAAAAAAGCATAAAGGACTCAAGAGACTTCATGACTGCAGAATTTAGATCTAATCAGGCAGAAATTAAAAATCAATTAAATGAGATGCAATCCAAACTAGACGTCCTAAACACTAGGGTTAACGAGGTAGAAGAACAAGCGAGTGACATAGAACACAAGTTGATGGCAAGGAGGGAAACTGAGGAAAAAAGAGAAAAACAATTAAAAGATCATGAGGATAGGTTAAGGGAAACAAATGACAGCCTCAGAAGGAAAAATTTACATTTAATTGGGATTCCCGAGGGCGCCGAAAGGGACAGAGATCCAGAATATGTATTTGACAAATCATAGCTGAAAACTTTCCTAATCTGGGAAGGGAAACAGGCATTCAGAACCAGGAAATAGAGATATTCCCCCCCTAAAATCAATATAAACTGCTTAACACCTCAACATGTAATAGTGACACTTGCAAATTCCAAAGATAAAGAGATAATCCTTAAAGCAGCAAGAGACAAGAAATCTCTAACTTTTATGGGGAGAAATATTAGATTAACAGCAGACCTCTCCACAGAGACCTGGAAGGCCAGAAAGGGCTCGCAGGATATATTCAGGGTCCTAAATGAGAAGAACATGCAGCCAAGAATACTTTATCCAGCAAGGCTCTCATTCAGAATAGAAGGAGAGATAAAGAGCTTCCAAAATAGGAAGAAACTGAAAGAATATGTGACCACCAAGCTGGCTCTGCAAGAAATACTAAGGGGGACTCTATAATAGAAAGAGGAAGTCCAAGGGAACAATCCACAAAAACGGGGACTGAATAGGTTGTCATTATGACACTAAATTCATATCTTTCAATAGTAACTCTGAATGTGAAAGGGCTTAATGACCACGTGAAAAGGCACAGGGTTTCAGACTGGATAAAAAAGCAAGACCCATCTATTTGCTGTCTACAAGAAACTCATTTTAGACCTAAGGACAGCTATGCCTGAAAATAAAAGGTTGGAGAACCACTTACCGTTCAAATGGTCCTCAAAAGAAAGCAGGGGTAGCCATCCTTATATCAGATAAATGAACTTTATCCCAAAGACTGTAGTAAGAGATGAAGAGGGACACTATATCATACTTAAACAATGTATCCAACAAGAGGACCTAACAATCATCAATATTTATGCCGAGAATGTGGGAGCTGCCAAGTATATCAGTCAATTAATAACCAAAGTTAAGACATACTTAGATAATAATACACTTATACTTGGTGACTTGAATGTAGCGCTTTCTACAATTGACAGGTCTTCTAAGCACAACTTCAAAGAAACAAGAGCTTTAAATGATACACTGGACCAGATGGATTTCACAGATACCTACAGAACTTTACATCCAAACGCAACTGAATACACATTCTTCTCAAGTGCACATGGAACTTTCCCCAGAATAGACCACATATTGGGTCACAAATCGGGTCTGAAGCAATACCAAAAGATTGGGATTGTCCCCTGCGTATTTTCAGACCATACTGCTTTGAAATTAGAACTAAATCACACGAAGAAGTTTGGAAGGATTTCAAACGCATGGAGGTTAAGGACCATCCTGCTAAAAGATGAAAGGGTCAACCAGGAAATTAGAGAAGAATTAAACAGATTCATGAGAAACGAATGAGAATGAAGATACAACCATTCAAAATTTTTGGGATGCAGCAAAAGCAGTCCTGAGGGGGAAATACATCGCAATACAAGCATTCATCCAAAAACTGAAAAGAACTCAAATACAAAAGCTAACTTTACACATAAAGGAGCTAGAGAAAAAACAGCAAATAGATCTTACACCCAGCAGAAGAGGAGAGCTAATCAAGATTCGAGCAGAACTCAATGAAATAGAGACCAGAAGAACTGTGGAACAGTTTAACAAAACCAGTAGTTGGTTCTTTGAAAGAATTACTAAGATAGATAAACCATTAGCCAGTCTTATTAAAAAAAAAAAAAGAGAGAGAAAAGACTCAAATTCATAAAATCATGAATGAGAAAGGAGAGATCACTGCCAATACCAAGGAAATACAAATGATCTTAAAAACTTATTATGAGCAGTTTTACAACAATATATTAGGCAATCTAGAAGAAATGGACGCATTTCTGGAAAACCACAAACTACCAAAACTGGATCAGGAAGAAACAGAAAACCTGAACAGGCCAATAACCAGGGAGGAAATTGAAGCAGTCATCAAAAACCTACGAAGACACAGAAGTCCAGGGCCAGATGGCATCCCTGGGGAATTATATCAAACGTTTAAAGAAGAAACCATACCTATTCTACTAAAGCTGTTCCGAAAAATAAAAAGAGATGGAATACTTCCAAACTCGTTCTATGAGGCCAGCATCACCTTAACTCCAAAACAAGACAAAGACCCCACCAAAAAGGAGAATTACAGACCAATATCCCTGATGAACATGGATGCAAAAATTCTTAACAAGATACTAGCCAATAGGATCCAACAATACATTAAGAAGATTATTCACCATGACCAAGTGGGAGTTATCCCTGGGATGCAAGGCTGGTTCAACACTCGTAAAACAATCAATGGGATTCATCATATCAGCAAGAGAAAAACCAAGAACCATATGATCCTCTCAATAGATGCAGAAAGCATTTGACAAATACAGCATCCATTCCTGATCAAGAATCTTCAGAGTGTAGGGATAGAGGGAACATTCCTCAGCATCTTAAAAGCCATCGTTAAAAAAAAAAGCCATCTACATAAAGTCCACAGCAAATATTATTCTCAATGGGGAAACACTGGGAGGCTTTCCCCTAAGATCAGGACAAGACAGGGATGTCTACTCTCACCACTGTTATTCAACATAGTACGAGAAGTTACTAGAAGTCCTAGCCTCAGCAATCAGGCAACAAAAAGAAATAAAAGGCATTCAAATTGGCAAAGAAGAAGTCAAACTCTCCCTCTTTGCCGATGACTTGATACTCTACATAGAAAACCCAAAAGACTTCACCCCAAGATTGCAGAACTCATACAGCAATTTGGCAGTGTGGCAGGATACAAAATCAATGCCCAGAAATCAGTGGAATTTCTATACACTAACAATGAGCCTGAAGAAAGAGAAATTAAGGAGTCATTCCCATTTACAATTGCACCCAAAAGCATAAGATACCTAGGAATAAACGTAAACAAAGAGGTTAAGGATCTATACCCTTAAAACTATAGAACACTTCTGAAAGAAATTGAGGAAGACACAAAGAGATGAAAAAATATTCCATGCTCATGAATTGGAAGAATTAATATTGTGAAAATGTCAATGTAACTCAGGGCAATTTACATGTTTAATGCAATCCCTATCAAAATACCATGGACTTTCTTCAGAGAGTTGGAACAAATCATCTTAAGATTTGTGTGGAATCGGAAAAGACTCCAAATAGCCAGGGGAATATTAAAAAAGAACCAGAGCCAGGGGCATTACAATGCCAGATTTCAGGTTGTACTACCAAGCTGTGGTCATAAAGACAGCATGGTACTGGCACAAAAACAGACACATAGATCAATGGAACAGAATAGAGAATCTAGAATAGGACTCTCAACTTTAGGGATAACTAATATTTGACAACAGAGGAAAGACTATCCACTGGAGAAAAAGACAGTCTCTTCAATAAATGATGCTGAGAAAATTGGACATCCACATGCAGAAGAATGAAACGAGACCACTCTCTTTCACCATACACAAAGATAAACTCAAAATGGATGAAAGATCTAAATGTGAGACAAAATCCTAGAGGAGAACACAGGCAACACCCTTTTTAAACTTGGCCACAGTAACTTCTTGCAAAATACATCCATGAAGGCAAGGGAAACAAAAGCAAAAATGAGCTATTGGGACTTCATCAAGATAAGAAGCTTTTGCACAGCAAAAGAAACAGTCAACAAAACTAAAAGACAACCTACAGAATGGGAGAAGATATTTGCAAATGACGTATCAGATAAAGGGCTAGTATCCAAGATCTATAAATAACTTATTAAACTCAACAGCTAAGAAACAAACAATCGCAAAAGACATGAACAGAAATCTCACAAAGGAAGACATAGACATGGCCAAGAAGCACATGAGAAAATGCTCCATATCACTGGCCATCAGGGAAATACAAATCACGTCACAATGAGATACCACCTCACACCAGTGAGAATGGGGAGAATTAACAAGACCAGGAAACCACAAATGTTGGAGGGGATGTGGAGAAAAGGGAACCCTCTTGCACTATTGGTGGGAATGTGAACTGGTGCAGCCAATCTGGAAAACTGTGTGGAGGTTCCTCAAAGAGTTAAAAATAGATCTGCCCTATGACCCAGCAATTGCACTACTGGGGATTTACCCCAAAGATGCAGATGCAGTGAAACGCTGGGACACCTGCACCCCGATGTTTCTAGCAGCAATGTCCACAATAGCCAAACTGTGGAAGGAGCCTTGGTGTCCATCAAACGATGAATAGATAAAGATGTGGCATATGTATATAATGGAATATTACTCGCCATAAAAACGACAAATACCCACCATTTGCTTCGACTTGCCTCTCTTTCTCTCTGTGTGTGACTATCATAAATAAATAAAAAAAAAAAAGATTGTGACTTTAAAAGTATCATTTCCATATTGATGACTCAAATTCAGATGTTAAACCATGATTTCTGCCCTCTAATTTCACATTTTCATATATAACTACCTGATTGACATATTCACTTGGATTTCTAGTAGGCATCTCAAATATAATATGATCTCTACGTTACTTCCCCAAACATGTTTTTTTTTTTTTGCTATCATCACCATCTCCATAAATGGCATAACCTGAGATCAAAGACCTTGAAATTGTTCTTGACTTTCTGTTAGAAAATGCTATTGGCATTAGATACATGTGTGTAACTGATATTAAGAATCTGAACTCTTACTATCCCCAGCAGTGTTGTCATCTAATCTAAGCCACCGTCTGTGTTTCACCTAGAATTTCTATAACAGCTTCTTAAGTTTTTCTTGTCAACATTTACAATTGTCAGGCAGTCTACTTACAGCAGTGAGAATAATATTTTAAGGGATGATCAAGTCATATTATTCCAAGTAAGTCAAACACCTCCAGTGGCTTCTCACATACCGAAGGTAAAATTTAAAGTTTTTGCCACAGCTTACAAAGGCTACAGATTCTGACTTCTGCTATCTCTACAACTTCATGTTTTTCACATTCCTACCATATCCTGCTTTGCTCCCACTGTTCCAGTTACACTGTGTTCTTTGTTGTTCATCAAGCATCCCAACCACCTCCTGCCTCAGGACACCTGCACTTTCCATTTCCTCTCCCTGGAACTCTCCCTCCAAATAGCTGCCAAGTTTCTGCTTCATCCCATTCACGTCTTCATTGAAATATCACCTTCATAGGAGTACCTTCCCTGACCACCTCAACAAATTAGTAGCCTTGATATCACTCTATCCTCTTTTATCCTTTTTTTTTCTTTAGAACTCAAATCCCAAACTGACATTATATATCTATTCGATTTCTTATATCTACTTTTCCCAATTAAGTATAAGCTACATGAAGGCACTAACTTTGTCATTAAAAAATTTTATATCCATAGCAACTAAAAAAATCCAGACCCATTGCAACTTCTTAATAACTCTACTGATAAATGAATGAATGAATGAAAGTGTTAAATCAAGATAAAATAGACAGTAGTCATTCTAAATATACTGATATGGGCCAAGGGTAAAGCCGGTAAGGAGAAAACTGGGAAATTACAAAGGGAATGGAAGGCCAGCTAGGGAACTAGAGCAAGTATTTCAGAATCTATAAATATGGATAAATTTATCTAATATTAAAACTATATGGCTGCTGATCCAGAGCAGAGATATCCACTTTTGGCTCTGGTTGCGAGTGGCCCCCTGACATGGAAATTGGAGATTGAGAGTTTAATTGGAATTAGGTATTGAAAATTTTAAAATACCTGTGATTGAGCAGAAATGTAGGACATCTCAACCCCTCAAAAGGCATGATATATATATATATAGGTTGAGCCCCTGGGGGCTCATATATATATATATATATATATATATATATATATATATATATGATAGATAGATAGATAGATAGATAGATAGATAGATAGATAGAGATATAACTTACATTCTCGGTGCTAGGATTAAATTGATTTGAAGATTTATGTGAAGTAAAGAGATTATATATATTATATATATATATAATATATCTGACACCTGAATATGGATGACAAGAACCCAAATATAAAGAAAAGTCAATTCTTTTTTTAAAAATTATTTTATTTATTCATTAGAGACACAGAGAGAGAAGCAGGCTACTTGCAGAGAGCCCGATGTGGGACTGGATCCCAAGACCCCAGGATCATGCCATGAGCCAAAGTTAGATGCTCAACTGCTGAGCCATCCAGGCATCCAAAGAAAAATCAGTTCTGATGGCAATCCTGAGTCATCTTTGAGTTTAGATTTGTTATTTTCTGATTAGAGTATTTAACATGAAAATTAAAATAAGTCATGTGGATGGTATCCTTTGATGCCTACTAAAATCTCCTGACTCTAACTCTACAACTAGAAAGTGCGAGTAGACAAACAATAAGCAATTAGTGTAATGTGACCCTATTCTGATGGATACACTTGTTGGAGAACCGTAACATATTGTACTGGAAGATTCACTAGTGACACCTGCCTTAATGTGTAATGAAAATAGCATGGATTTAGAGACTTAAGTTGTTCTATATCTGGTCCTTACTATCTTCATGAGTTAGAACAATTATTTAATGATTTTGACAGCTTTTTCTAAATCAGTAAATGCAGATAGTAACATTTACTTTTAAGGTTGCTGTGAAGATTAAGATGCTGCATGCAAACACTTAGAGCTGTTCATCCTCATCATATATGTTCAAAAATTCTAGCTGCCATCACCATTTAGTGTGTACCAAATATTTTTTCATAGTCTTTGACATCATATTTTCAAATGAAAATAACTAAATAAAACTTCATAAGTTCTAGGACTATTCTCCCTAATAATTGTATCTTTTTGAAAGTCCCGTATTAGCTTGGAAAACATAGAGGTAATTAGTAATAACTTCGGGATTTTGACTACCCCAGCAAAACCAAGAGACTATATTGAAGAGTAGAGTAATCTTTTAAGCTGGCTAAAGAGAATATCCTTTGACTCAGATATATCTGGATCCCAGAAACCCATTCTTCCAAGTGTGAGAGTGGAAACTACTGAGATACATCTTTGCCACAGTTATATATACAATATGACATCCTTAGAACTTCTCCTTTTTTCTACCTCAGAATTTCTCAAGCTAAGTCTCTCTCACTGTTGAAGTTAAAACTTTACATACTAGAAGGATTCTTTTTAGATATTTAAATATCAGTTAACAGAAAGATAAACACTACAGCCTTGTAATAAGAGGAGAATATTGTCATTGTATGTTCGTAGACTGCCCATGGATATACAAATTGTACCTCTCTTCAATGACCTAAAAAAGCGTAAACACATCAACATCTAGCACCAAACTCATTGACTGTCCAGAGAAAGCTAATAATGATTATGCCAGGAAAAAGGATTGATCCACTTCCAAATAACCTTGTGTGGAAAACACCATCATATTACTCCAGGATACTCAGCTGCCCAAGTCTTAGGAGAAGGAAAGCTGGACTCCTGCTAAGATGTTGGAAGCCCCCTTTCTACCTAAACAAACTCAAAACCCTCTCTTATGGATCTTAACCCCTAGTACCTCCAAATGTGACTCTATTTGGAGATAGGCCTTTAAAGAGGTAATTAAGTTAAAATAAGGTCACTGGAGTGGGCCCTAATCAAATGTGGCAAGAAGAGGAAATTTGAACATAGACACCTACAGAGAAAAGACCATGTGAAGACAATGGTAGAAGATGGTCATTTACAACCCAAGAAGAGATCTCTCAGAAGAAATTAAGTCTGCTAACGTCTCGATCTTGGAGTTCTAGCCTTTGGGAATATAAGAAAATAAGTTTCTGTTATGTAAGCCACCCAGTCTGTGGTGATTATTTATAGTAGCCCAAGCAAACTAATAAACTCTCAGAGGTGGGCCAAAACCATATAGTACACTAAAACAACAATAACTCTCAAATGAGCAGTGACTGGTGAGAGTTGGGGAGAGAATTTTGAAGTGTTCTGGTTTGTCTACATAGATTTCTCCCTTCTTATATCCTTATAACCTTAAGATACATTATTCAGCTCATAGCTACATGTTTGATATAGTTGGGATTTTTTATTTGTATTTATGTATTTTAAACTTGCATGGTATATTTTATCAGCAGAGAGAGTATGTACTTATTATACTTATTATAGTCTATAGACTATAGTAGAAAAAAATTAAGTCTAATAAAATCCTAAGCAAAGACACTGACCACCATTTTGATAAGGAGTAAAAGAACCATACCAGTAAGAAAGGCAGTTGTTTTGTCTTTGGTTCAACCTTGTTAAAATTTTGCCTGTAAGTTCCTTTTCTCTTCAGATGCTTACAAGCTATGGCCACTCTGTTGATCAGCCAAGGCAAAATCTGGTAAAAGCAGCCTTTGAAGGGACCTATGATATCAACTTCAGGGGCTCTGTCAGACAGTCAGTATTCCACTTCAAAAAGCATCAAGGTCCAAAGACTGATTGATTTTATTTCATTTTATTTTTTTATTTTTTTCAGATGACACAATCACCAAGCAAAAGCTGAAACCATTCATGTTGCTTTCTATGTTCCCAACTGAATTATTAATCTTTCTGTCAAGTCTAATTCCTGACCCTCAATTTAATTCTATTTCAACAGCTGATGCCTCTATTAGCCTCACTGCACTTGAATTCTGTTGCTCCCTTGGCTATAGCCTGCTGAGAAACTGTTTTTCAAGTACTTAGCAGAAAAGCTCTATGCTTTATTGACTCAGATTTTAATTTCAAATACTATTCTTACTGATCAGGTACTTGGAAACAAATGTTCTGAGAGGCTTTCCTCATGCACTGAAAGGTGATTGCCAAATTTCATATATGCCCAAGGACATAAATTATAACAAAATATTTTGTTCTTTATACCATTAATAGACTTCTGGAGAAATCAATGGTTCTGAAGGTGAAAAAATAATTTTAAGGAAACTTATAGCAGAGAAACATACGGATTGGCACAAGGAAAAAAATAGAAACTAGGGCCAGATTTCACTATTTCTAAATATTATCAGCTATTCTAACAGAATAAACATAAGCAAATTAAAATATAAATTCAGTGTTTCAGCGAGAATATGATGTGATTCAATAATTAACAAAACATGATCCCATGGTGAGAAATCAATATAACTGAATGAGATGACTTTATACTTTGGGATTGCCTCACTTTAGCACACACTTAATTGATAGCAGTGCTATCTATTGAACCAATCAACTAAATTGCCCTGATTCTTATTAGTGTGTCAACACCCATGTAACAGATTTGTAAAGTGTACAGAGCGGGGATCCCTGGGTCGCGCAGCGGTTTGGCGTCTGCCTTTGGCCCAGGGTGCGATCCTGGAGACCCGGGATCAAATCCCATGTCGGGCTCCCGGTGCATGGAGCCTGCTTCTCCCTCTGCCTGTGTCTCTGCCTCTCTCTCTCTCTCTCTGTGTGATTATCATAAATAAAATTAAAAAGAAATAAAGTGTATAGAGCAATGACACTTCAGGAAAAAGTGTCCTTCAGCATTGTTGAGTATATGAATCAATAAAATGTATTGCTGTGTCCCTCAGTGGAAATTAAAGCAAAATGACCAGTGTCTTTTCTAGTCCAAACTCTTACTGAACAACACGGACATAAATATCCCCAGAGTTATTTATTCCAGTCTCTCTCTTCCAGTGAGAGAATGCATACCTCTTCACAAGAAAGGTCATTCCATTTTTGGATAAATCTAATAATTAGAGAATTTCTTCTCACAGTGACTTTTTAAAATAACTCCTGCTTCCCACTGATAGCATGGTGATAACTAGAAACCATACAGTAAATACATTTGCTGCCTTTGCTTTATGACTGCTTTTGAAATTACCTGAATACTCCATCTTTGGCTTTGCCTGCCCATTTCCTCCATTATTCCTCACTTAAAATGGTTTATCTTTCCTTTATGTACCTGACGACATTTATATGGACACACTGTGATGTATTTATATGTTTATACACCATTTTCTCTGATAGTATCAACATATTGATATTATTCAATAATACTTATACTTTCCAACACCAAAGGTTTCTTCTCCGGGATTTTCCATGCATCTCTCAGTGATATTCAACTAAGTCATTCAACAAATATTTATTGAGTTGTCTCTAGAGCCTTGTGTTGTGGTAGTCAGTGGAATTGGAATGACACTAATGCAAGTTCTCTCTCCAGAGCCAGTCAGTCTGGGGAATAATGCAGAACAGACCACTGATTATAATCCAGTATAATGGTGAGATAAACACAAAATTCTATAAGAATCCACTGGAACAGCACATATCTTGCCCAGAAAGACTTCCCAGTGGAAATGACATTAAAAATGAAGTATGCTGGGGCACCGAGATGGCTCAGTCTGTTAATTGATTTTGGCTTATGATATTAGGGTTGTGAGAGGGACTGGGCTTGGGGCTCCCTGCTCAGCACACAGTCTGCTTGGGACTCTTTCTCTCCCTCTTGTCCTCCCCTCACACTCTTTCTCTTTCTCTCTCTAATAACAAACAAAAACAAACAAATAAATAAAAATGAAGTGTAATGAAGGAAGTGGCCACACAAAGAAGGGCTGGCGAAGTCTTTCAGAGACAGTGGGCAAACAGAACAAACAACTAGGAATAAGGAGAGACATGGTATGTTGAGGGACTCACAAGTAGTTTAGAGGGTCTGGAATACAGAGTACATAAAGTGTGAAATGAGGCTATGGCAATAAACAGGGGCTGAACCTTGAAGACATTTGTGTGCCATGGTAAGTGTCTATCTTACTCCATTTCAGCTACTATAACAAAATACTGCAGACTAGAAGCTAATAAACCACAGGAATTTATTTCCCACAGTTCTTAAGTCTGGAAGTTCAAAATCAAAGTGCCAGCATGGTTGGGTTCTGGTGAGATCCCTCTCCCAGGCTGCAAGCTGCTGACTTCCTACTGTGTCCTCACTAGGTGGAAGGGGCTAGGGAGCTGCATGGGTCCTCTTTGATAAAGGCAATAATCCCAGTCAGGAAGTTTGCAACCCCTTGACCTAATCACCTCTCAAGGCCCTAACCTCCTAATATCATCACTTTGTGGATTAGAATTTCAGTATATAAATTTGGGGGGATGGCACACAAACATTCAGACCATAGTAGTGCATTTCTTTCACGGGGCTGCCATAGCAAATTACCACACATTAGATAGCTTAAAACAGCAGAAATGTATTCTTTCACTGTTATAATGGACAGAAGTACTAAATCAAGATGAAGACACTATTTAAAAATAAGGCTACATTCTGAGGTCCCAAATGGATGTGAATTTTGAGGGGGTACTATCAACCCACTATAATAAGCAGTTGGTGTTTTATCATTATGCAGTGAGGAAATATTGGTAAGATTATGGAGGGTTTATAAATTAGAAGTATCAGAAATGTCTAAAGCTACTGTGAGGAGAAAAGTAGTAAACTTAGTTTTGGATATACTGAGTTTCAAATATTTGGGCACATCAGTATAGAGACTTTTTTTTTTTAATTTGAGTATAGTTGACACACAGTTATGGGGATTTTAAAGGGCCATTGATATTCAAGTTAGAGCTTTAGTAAAGATATATATGTTATATGTTGATTATACCTGAAGGCAAATCCATGATGGTTTTTTTTGTTTGTTTTTGTTTTTTTGTTTTTTTCCTAATGTACTTCATGTTGGGCTGGAGCCAGAACTTACTGGCTCCTAAGACCGAATTGTTAAATATTCAGTAACATTTTGAGGCCTTGATAAATTTTTGGTAGATTGCAGTCAGTCAAGATGGAACTATTTATATCATGGGGAGTTGGTGGTAACCAATTTCACCCATTTGAAAAGTTGATGAACACGGTAGACCCTTCCCGGAGAAATAACACACAAGTTTTGTGATTGTCACAATTTAAGGAATTCTGATATTATTGGTGCTTTAAGGCACAGAGTGTGGGGGAAAGCTTTATTTTTAAGACCATGGGAATGTGAGCTTGTTTAAATGCTAATGGAAAAGTGTCAGTAGAGAGAGGAATGTTGAAGATAAAGAGGAAAACAGGACTAGGTTTCTAATGAGGCAGGAGAGGATGGAATACAGGGCATTGTTAAAGGGTCCTCTCTTCATTTCCTTTCTCATCTAATGAACATGGGCTTTTTCTCATTAGTTTCCTATCCCTGGTGTAACAGTTTGCCACAAACTTGGTGGCATAAAACAACATAAATTTATTATTTTATGATTCTTATAATTTTTTCAGAAACCCAAAAGGGTTCTCTCTGGACTAACATCAAGGTGTTGGCAGGGTGGTGTCCCTTATGTATGGTCTGGCAGACAATATGTTTCCTTGCCTTTTCCAGTTTCTAGAGACCACACACAATACCTGACAGCAACATCAGCCCCAGTCCCTCTCATACTCTTCTCTCTGGCTCTCTTTCTTCTGCCTCTCATTTACTTATTAGAGTCTGTGTGCTTATACGGGGTTCACCTAGATAATCCAAGCTAATCTCCCTTAATTCCACCTACAATTTTAATTCCCCTGTGCTATGTAACCTAACACATTCACAGGTTCTGGAGATTAGGACATGGATATCTTTGGGGGCCATTATTCTTACTACCAATCGCTTGCATCTCCCCCCTCATTTTATGCTCACATTCCACTCTTACTTTTCTGTATTCATCTGAGTGGAGAGGATGAGAGAGGAATTGAGTCTTCCATTTACATAAATGTAGTTGACACTAGCTGAGTGCTTTTATGTATATTAACCCACTTAACATTTACCACTCTGAGAGGGGAGGTTCTCTCTTTAATGTAAAATTGATGGACCAATAAAATAACTTGCTTCAGATCACACAGGTAGCAAATGTTGGTCATGAGGTAGAAACCTAGAATTGTCTGATCTAATGCCTAATGAATGATAAGATTAGTTGATATAGATATGGGTGGTTATATACAATGAAGACATTTACACACACATATACAGAGAGATAAAAATAACATGCACTTAATGGAAAATTATTTAAAAAACAATCATTCTAGAATATACTTTCTTTGCTGCAATACCACATTGATAGCTACCACTCCAAAAGTACAAAGAACTGTACATCAACCAGATATGCTTTATTTATTTAACAATGCCCAAACTATTGGGATTTAAATTGTTTCTAGTTTTTAAATGAGCTATAACTTATGGAAATAAATAAAATTAAACATATACACATGCATAGGCACACTTTGCTCATTCCTCATTTCATTTTTTCTTCTTAGTATCTTTTCTCCTTCTAGACTTTTTGTTTTGCCAAGCTAGGTCTACTCAACTTTTAAAAACTAGTCTAAGTTCTTATTCTCCTATGCATGAAAATTTTACCTCTGGGCTCTTGGTTTCTTTTATTCTCTGGACTCAGAGTGTTCTATGCCTTTGCAATTTGTAAAAATGTCTTCTTAGTGTTATGTTTTGATCCTTATATATTGCTAAGATTTAATGTTACAGAGTACTTCTCAGTAAGCATCTAGGGATAGGGCCCACATCAAGTCTAAATTTTCACTCCCCAGCTCCATCTACTGCAGTGCAAACATACAATCACATATAGGGCCTTGTTTGCTTTTGTGTTGCCTTTCAGCCAATAACCAAACATTAGCAGGCATTCTAGACATTTATTTTTTTTGAATATGTATATGCTCAGATGCATATGAAAATGACTATGCCATCTAGTTGAACACAATAAAATATTTCAGCTAAACTAATATCACATTCGATTTTTGTTAGCCAATTCCCTGTTTCCTTTTGAATAAGAACAAAGCAGGTGCTTGCTTTCTGTATCATTTAATCTCCAAATTCTAGAAAAGTGTCAATCACACAGTAGTCCTCAATAAATATTTGTTGGATGAATGCATGCTTATTTGAAAGATATTGGAAATATTCAAGAAAATTTAAGCTAGGAGATAGAATATATTTACGTATTTGACTAGGTTGGAAAACATGTCTTTTTAAACTTTTTTTTTTTTTCAGATGTGTCTTTCTAAATGGAATAACACAGCAATTTAAGCCTACGTTCTTTTTAAAAAAATTTTTAAAAAGTTATTTATACATTCGAGAGCAAGAGAGTTTGAGAGAACATGAGCAAGAGGGAGGGGCAGAGGAAAAAGGAGAAGCAGATTACCCATTGAGTAGGGAGCCAGATGTGGGGCTCCGTCCCAGTACCCTAGGATCATGACCTGAGCTCGAGGCAAATTCTTAACTGACTGAGCCACCCAGGGGCCTTTTTGTTTTCTTTTCTTTTCTTTTTTCTTTTCTTTTCTTTTCTTTTCTTTTCTTTTCTTTTCTTTTCTTTTCTTTTCTTTTCTTTTTTCTTTCTTTTTAATAGAAACTACGTGGAGACACCTGGGTGGCTTAGCAGTTGAACATCTGCCTTTGGCTCAGGGAGTGATCCCGGAGTCCAAGGATCAAGTCCCACCTCAGCCTCCTTGCGAGGACCCTGCTTCTCCCTCTGCCTATGTCTCTACCTCTCTCTCTGTCTTACATTAATAAATAAATAAATAAAAACTTTAAAAAACTACAGCATTTATGAATTTGGTTTGTATTTTTGTTTATGTTTTTATGCATTATTTAAAATTTTCTTGTTTGCATGACCTTTTGTTTGTACATTATAGTGTGTAGTTTATGTAAAAAAAACTTATCTAGGTCTACCAATTCACAATGATATAGTTTTATGGATTTACAATGACCCAGTATATACTGGCTAGGTAGACTCCATTTTCACAGCAGTATATTAGCATCCACCCTACAAAAGGCATTCCAGAAAATGATAGGAGATCAAAAAAGAGAAATAATGTAATACTCAAATCTATCCTAGAAGCTGTTTTTTAGACAATTACTGCTGTCCTTGGGATGAATACTAAGGTTCCCCAGTTCTTAATTTTGAATACCTTTACATTCTGTTCACTCAAGCCATTCCAGGCTGCTGTCTTTCACCTTCCCCTCTTCCCTGCCCTCTTCTCCCATTCCCCTCTGCTATCCTTCTGGTGGCTGAGTAGTTCTCTCTCTCTCTTCCTCTCTCCCTCCCATCCTCCCTCCCCACATTTGCTTCAATATAAGAGGTGAAAGGAGGCTTAATATTTACTAATAAAAAACCACCTCACGATGTCTTTAAAACCAAAAGGATTCTTCCCAACAATGAGACATTATATCTCAATGTCTGCTCTAATATATTTGCTAATTTGGATTAATTTCTTCGTTAATGCCTAGGCTTCCACAAGAATAATTACTTTATTTGTGCCTCACCTTTGAGTGACTAATGAGTCAATCTGGTACCTTTCCCTAAACAAAGAAAATCTAATGCCAGCATGTGCTTTCTCTGTTCTCCAAAATCTGTCCGTGGAGGTGGGGGGGGGGGACCCTCTTTTAAATGTTTAAAAAAAAAGACAGTGAAAGAAAGAAGTTAATTAAATAAGCTCTTGAAATGTTATTTGTTTTGTACATAACTTTGACCCAGAAATTTTGAATTTCTCTTGATGGACAGCAGAATTCAAAATGGTAGTAGAGCTCACACTCTCATTAGAATTGGCAAAGATACATATAACAGGTGAAATAGGAATATCCTAGGATTAAGAATAAAGATATATCTTGATCAAAGCAGTAGAAATTATTTTTTGTTTAATTTATTAAAAGTTCACTTAATTAAATCCTTCTTATAACAGGACAAGTATTAAAAATCTTAGCATTTGGGTTTGAAATCCTCCACAAAATGAACTGTAACACACTAAAGGAGTTGTTATTTGCCAAGTTTCTTTGATCCTTGTGAAGAAATACAAAATAAGACTTATTTTTTTTAAGAGAGTCACTTACTGAATTTACTAATTTTAAATGGTGTCTGGTGGTATAAAATGATGGAAAGATGAATCACTCGTTCAATCTAGTAACAAGATTAGGGTGAAGAAAGGCACTCGCCCTGAGTATAAAAATTAAGATTGTCCACCAAAAGTTAATTAGAAAAAATCCATTATGAACAAAAAATTAAAAATAAAAAGTATTTGACAGAGCCAGATTGTTTGCTCCTGAGGCAAAAAGAAAACTGTATGGCCTTCTATACATGTTTTTACATAAAACATGTATTTTTTAATGGTTAATTTTTCCTAAATATTAAAGTAGTTGCAAAAATATTTTAAAGGGAAATTAGATGTACTGAAACACATTATTTTAAGTTTAATATTTTCTTTATACTAAAAATATTGTGATAATTATATATTTTTTAATGGTCAATATTTTCCAAAAGTAGATTCTGAAAATATTATTGGTAAATTTTCTTCCATTAAAGCCAGGAAACTAAAATTATGCATATATAAAATATCATTTCTTTTGCCTCAAGTTTCAAGGTTCATCACGGAAATGTCTTTATGTAAAATGTTTATATTTTGAAATTTTAAAATATTTCAGTAATATGGTATTATCTGGATTAATGACTTTTTTTGAGATCCCTGCAAAATTGCATTCAATGTGAATCCCTCACATACCTAACATACTCTTGACTGTGAAAAGAGAGAACTTTAATAAAATGAACAAACATGCCAGTAATCACTAACTCTTGTATGCTTAATGTTTGAAGCAAGCTCAACTACCTTTATAAGAAATGCTTATGATTACAGGCCTTTAAAAAGAAATACTTCTTTGACATGAACTCACAAAGCACATAATTAGCCCATGGTGATTATTGAGTCTCCCATAGCTCACAGATGTGTTATGCAATGATAATTTTAGCTCAGAGAAGATTTTTCAGTAAAATCACCAAAGATTGACTCCAAATCAACCACAAACACACATACACAGAAGTCTGAAGATATTTCATCATTCTCTTCACCTTTATGGAATATTTCTAATACACTTCGTACTGGTTCCTATGGGGGATGCAAAATAATAAAATCTACCTCTATGCTTAATAAAAAGTTTACTTTTAACAGGTAAAATCAAGCTCCTTATTCATAATGTGGAATCTTAGCTTCCAACTGTGACAAGTAATCTATGACACAAGCATTGTCTTCATCCCTATTACCATCAGTGATAAGCATCCAGGAACATGTCTTAATCAATCTAGCCCTTCAGCTGGAAGTTCCTATTTAATTTTTTTATCCCTTGAAGTTGTCCTATAAGAGATTAGTGCTGTCTGTACCCCTTGGAGTAAGAAGGTGGCGTCATTGATGGAGTGTGTGTACTTCCTTCAAATATATTAAATTACTCATTAAACATATCTGTAGCAAAAATAGTGGGAGATTTTTGGTTACTAAAGTTAGCCTTCACTGTTGCTATTGGAAAAGGAGATGTGTTTGAATATTTCTTTATATCTAGAGACTATTTGGAGGTTTAACCACTTCTCTGTTGGGAGACCAATTCTATGGAAATTGTAAATAAGTTTTAGTTATAAACTTGGCCCTGTATTCAACAAATATTCTTATAATCTTTCATCTCTTTAAAAAAAGAAAAGCAAAAACAAAACAAAAAAATAACAAGTGTTTTTGTCTTTAATGGAACTTTCATTACAGATTTTCTTTTGATCATTTCTGATGGTTTATTAATGATCTCAATACTCATTATCTTTTAAATGTATAATTTTATTAAAATACTATATACACTATTATTTTTTAAAAATATTTTATTTATTTATTCATGATAGTCACACACAGAGAGAGAGAGAAAGAGGCAGAGACACAGGCAGAGGGAGAAGCAGGCTCCATGCAGGGAGCCCGACGTGGGATTCGATCCCAGGTCTCCAGGATCGCGCCCTGGGCCAAAGGCAGGCGCCAAACCGCTGCGCCACCCAGGGATCCCTACACTATTATTATTACATCTAAATTATTATGTTTATCTCAGGACTATGTATATTGACACGAATTGCCTTTTTAGTCCTGTATTGGAACTCATTGCTATTAAAATATAATTTATCATGATTCATCTTTTCCAAGAACATGTCCATTTCCTTCCTGTTTAAACACAACCAGCCCACCTGGTTATATGTGCTGCTGTACTCCCCCTTGTATTTAGATGTCTTCCAAAACTCCAACTTGAAAAACATCTTTCTTAATACATGGCCAATCCAATAAATTTCTACCCACTGAGTTAGTCCCATGCTCTTGGATTAGTGCATTTAACTATATCAAGAGATTCACCTCATTTGTGTATTACTATCCATAAACATGAGAGGCCACGAGTAGATGAAATGGACATAGAATTGGACAAAATCTTGGAGACATAAAATTCTGTTAAAATTACAACAATGGGCAGCTTGTTGCTAGCACACAATTTAGAGAGTTGATTCACTTTCATGCCCAACACTTTTTCCTGGATAGTCCACTGGAATTTGCCAAATTAACTTGATGGCCAAACCAGACATTTCTGCTAAGACTGCCTCAATTTGGGTTCTTGGCTTAGGATTTGAACACCTGATTGTGGGTGATTCCAATACCCTGTGCTTATTTTCCTGACACCTGTGGGAAGCTGATAACCCAAGATGACCCTGGAATGGGATCTGATAACAAAATTTGAATCCCAAGCCTTTTGGTTTGAGTCTGAAATTCTGTGTTAGTGGCCTGAAATCTTGACCTGATACTGCTGCCTTTACAGGAGTTTTTCTTAAAAGAAGAAAAAAAAAAGAGACTTTATTATGTTTGTTTTATGGAGTCCTCAGAGGATTAGAACAACTTGAGAACTTGAGCTAGTATTTTACACTGTCTAATGATAATAACGATAACAAAAATAATGACTATGTAAACTAAGCACAAATTGTTGAGGAACAGTATACGTTTAAAAGGGTGGGCTGTGGAGCAACAATTCTGTGGACCCTGACATGGGGTTCAAATCTCCCATTTATCACTTATTAACTATGTGTCTCCAGTAAGTCACTTAACTTCTATATGCCTCAGTCACTTCTCTATAAAATGGTAATAAAAATAGAAGCTACCTAATAAGATTGATTCAGAGATTAAATTAGTTATATATATGTATATGAAACTCTCTGTCTCTCTCTCTCTATATATATATATGTATATATATATACACACATATATCACATACACACACACACATGCGTCATGTCTAACACATTCTAAGCTCTCAGCAAATACTAGACATGGTCCTGCAGTGGTGCTAACGAATTCATCCATTTCATACTTCCAGCAATGCAATTATGAAGATTCCATTAACTCGAAAATTGGTGTAAGTCACTCCAGTGATGAAGAAAACTTGATTTAGAAGGTTAAAATCGCTTTGGTAACCTAAAAGCCATTTGGCTAGTAATTGCAAGACCTGGTTTTGAACCTGGTATTTGTTTGACCCCAGAACTATAGAAAATTCCAGAATCATAATCATCATTATCATAATTCCCTACAAACATACCTGCTTCTCAGTTCACAGATTACTTTACACATACTTTCCTGTTTTACTTTCATAAACACCTTACAAAGTAGACAGAAAAAATATTACTGCCCTGTTTCAAATATTGGAAAAATTCTGAGGCTCAGAAATTTCACACAGTAGTGAAAACCAAAACAGATTTCTGTGATCTCTGCAAGACCTCGCTCGTGCTCCATTCCCTTAAGGGATGCTAAGCAATAAAGAAGATTAATATAATCATTCATATTGCTTATTACTGAAGACATTGGCTTTGATTTGCAGCAAAAACAATACTTTCTAACATGCTCTTTCCTAAATTTACAGTTAGACCCCCTACTAGTCAGTTTACACCTTGAAAAGGAAAAGTGGAAGGTCACAAAGATTGTCTCCTGTATTTTCTTCTAGAGTGTTTATAATTTTAGCTTTATCCATTTCAAGTTGATTTTTGTATATATTGTGAAGGTGTAGGATTAAGCTCCATTTTTTATATGTTGCGTAAAACTAATTGTTCCAGTACCATTTTTTTTAAGTTTTATTTACTTTTGATAGTCACACAGAGAGAGAGAGAGGCAGAGACATAGGCAGAAGGAGAAGCAGGCTCCATGCACCGGGAGCCCGACGTGGGATTCGATCCCGGGTCTCCAGGATCGCGCCCTGAGCCAAAGGCAGGCGCTAAACCGCCGCACCACCCAGGGTTCCCCATTTTTGTTTTTTTTTAATAGACTTTCCTTTCCCCAGTTGATTGTCTTGGTAACGTTGTCATGAATCAATTGGAGCATGCTCACATGTGCATACTCTCACACACTCTCTAGGGGTCTTTTTAGTTCTGTTCTGTTATCACATTATCTTAATAATGATAGCTTTATAGTGTGCCTTACTATAAGGTAGTACATATCCTTCAGCTTTGTTCCCTTTCAAAGTTATTTTTGGGTCTCCCAGATCCTTTGCCCTTTCATAGAAATAAAGATTCACTGTGTTAATTAAAAAACTTCTGCAAGTTTTTTTCATTTTATAATTTGAATGAGGTTACCATATCATTTTCCTTTTTAGTTTTAATGTAGTGGATTGCAGACAGATGAATGCTAAACTGTTCTTGCATTCCTGGGATAAACCTCAGTCATAATATATTATTCTATTTTATCTATTTTACTGAATTAAGTTTGTTAAAATACTGTTAATAATTTGTGCATCTCTCAATGAGGTCAGTTGGCCATCCTGTTAATCTCCTGGAGTGTTTGTTTGTTTGTTTGTTTGTTTAAGTTTTGCTGTCTGTTAGGATAATGCTAGCTTCATAGAATAAGCTGGGCAGTGTGCCTTGCTCTTTAATTTTCTAGAAGTTTTTGTATCAGTGGTATCACTTATTTCTTAAATGTTTGATAGAAGTCTATGGGTGAACCACATAGGCCTGAAATTCTATTCTGGGAATGTTTTTAAAACTTTTTTTTTTAAGATTTTATTTATTTACTTACTTAATTACTTACTTATTTGACACAGAGAGAAAGCACAAGCAGGAGGAGCAGCAGAGGGAGAGGGAGAAGCAGGCTTTCCACTGAGCAAGAAGTCCAATGCAGGGTTCCATCCCAGGACCCTGGGATCATGACCTGAGCTGAAGGCAGATGCTTAGCTGACTGTGCTACCTAGGTGCCCCTAAAACAATTTTGTTAAATATATGGAATGATTTTAGTTATTAATTTCTTCTTGAGAGTGTTCTTGTGTCATTTCATCTGTCATCAAATTCATTACACAAAGTTGGTCATTGTGTTCTCTTGATATCTATATATCCCATAGTGTTGTTCTTTCTCACATTCTTGATATTGATAATACGTATCTTCTCTCCTTTTTCCCTACTCAGCCTTACTAGAAATTAACTTATTTTATTTATCTTCTAGAAAGCCACTATTTATTTTGCTAATTTTTATTTTGTTTTTATATGTTTTCATTTATTTATTTCTAATTTTAGTTTTATTTGCTTTCTTCTGCTCAGTTAGCTTTCTTTGGTTCTTCTCTCTTTGTTTTCTTAGAGTGAAATATTAGGTTCCCTAATCCCATGATTTGTTTTCCTTATAACAATATACCCCATAACAGTAGTTGTCAAACTTATATTTTACTCAAACTCAAGAAGTTTTTGCTCACAAGAAATTAAAAACCATAAATAATTTTTTAAAATCCACTCAATTAAAGAAGGAATATGGATACTATTATTGTATTCTCTCCCCTCCTCCCTTAACAGCAGCCTCTGGAATCTGTTAAACTCTTAAGGCTGTGAATGCTCAAATATATTCTCATCTCCTAGCCTCAAAAAATCCTAATTTCCAAAATCTGTAATTTGAGTTGATATTATCACCCTTACAGTAGGTCATATAGATATATCTGGCACTTATGTGATCTGATCCATTGTTCTTTTATTAATACAGCAAGAAATGTTTTCTGGATAACTGAATAAGATTACAAGATGATAAAGAGGATTTGGGTCTTATTATACCTTGTTCTGAAACAAGGTATCCCTGATATAAGTTTTGTAGCTATAGTCAGAGACCACCTGCATCTATTTCCTGAATTAAGCATTACTGTATTAGACACTGTGTAAGTTGCCTCATAGCTTTAAATCCTGATTCTCTTTACTATAATCAGAGGGTTTTAATAAAGTTAACAGAAGTACAAAATAAATAAGTCATATTCCAGACTAATAGATATATCCAGTCATCAGGGTGATAATAAATAATATGCCTAAAGTTAGCTCTGTAAATCAACATGGACCCAAAATAAGTGCTGCTCATTGTAGGATAAAAGGAAAAATCAGTGTGGAACGTTACTGGTAAGTACTGGTTGAAGAGAAGGAAATTTACCTGGATTTTTGAAAACAGGAAGATTATACAGTATCATAAGGATTAGTGAAAGCCGAGGGTGGGGCAAGATGCTGGAGGAGCAGGGTCCCCAACTCCTGGCCCCCAACTCCAGTCACCTGGCCCCACCGACTTACCTGGATAACTTTCAAACCATCCTGAACACCTACGAATTCAACCTGAGATTTAAAGAGAGAACAGCCAGGAGGCGACAGACAGAAGGGTTTTCACCTCTAAAAGGTAGGAAGGTGAAAAAATATATATAAAAAGGAATCCAGGGAGGGGGGCGAGAGGGTGTGCCGTGAGGACCCGGCTAAGGCTGGGAGGCGAGAGCCTCGGGACAGGAGAGCCCTGCCCCCGAGAAGCAGGAACTTTTAAAAATCCGCACCGGATTCTTCCCGAATGGAAAGGCTCCCGCAGGGAGGCCGGGCAGAACCGCAGAGGGGGCAGTGGAGCCCCGGGTGCCCGGGGTCACTAACTGAGGAAGTGCGCCCCGGGGAGGGCCACCACACACGGCGGGCTGAGATGGGGAAAGGGCAGGAGCGCCCCGCGGGGCCCCGGGAGCAGCCGGTGGGTCAGGCGGGGGCTCCGGGGAGGGGGCTGCACCTGCTGCCTTTGGGAGCCCACCCCGGGAGCGCGATTCCAGTGGCGCAGGCCCCAGAGCCCAGGGCGCTGGGGGACACAGCCCAGGATCCTGCGCTCCCCCCGGGACAGGCGGAGGCGGGGAGGGCACAGGACAGCGAGGACGCTCCTGCTGCCGGGTGGGCGGCCCGGAGCTGTGCAGGTCAGCGGCCCCGCCCTGGAGCATCCAGGCCCCTGCGGACTGGGAGACTGCGGGTGGTTACTGGGGGAGCTGACTCCAGAGCTGGAGACCTGGCCGCCGCCAGTGTGGTTGTTCCTCCTGGTGTCACACTGTCCCTGGGAGAGGTGGGGCCACCAGGGGACACAGGCCTCATGGGGTAAATAGCTCCCACACACCTGAGAGTCAGCTCATCAGCCCCTCCTCCAGAAGACCAGCTGGAAGGACAGGGGAAGAGCAAGTTCTTGACCAAGCAGTGCTGGAAAGCTCCAGGGGAAGTCGAGGCATTTACAGTATATAGAACCAGAGGGTACTCCTCCTATTCTTTTTTTCTTCCTTTTTCCGTATAACTCGTTTTTATATCAGACAGTATATTTCCAATTGTTTTTCTCTTTCCCACCTTAACTACAATATTTTACCACCTCTTCATTTTTTTTATATTTATTATTTATGATAGTCACACACACACAGAGAGAAGGAGGCAGAGACATAGGCAGAGGGAGAAGCAGGCTCCATGCACCGGGAGCCCGACATGGGATTTGATCCCGGGTCTCCAGGATCGCACCCTGGGCCAAAGGCAGGCGCTAAACCGCTGCGCCACCCAGGGATTCCCCCCCACCTCTTCATTTTTAAGATTCTTCCTTTTTGACTTTCATACTTCTACAATCACAGGTCCTAGATATATTTTCCACTTCTAAATTCCCTTCAACATATTCAACTTTATTTTTTTAAGTATTTTTTAAAATTTATTTATTTATGATAGTCACACACACACACACACACACACAGAGAGAGAGAGGCAGAGACACAGGCAGAGGGAGAAGCAGGCTCCATGCACCGGGAACCCAATGTGGGATTCGATCCCGGGTCTCCAGGATCGCCCCTGGGCCAAAGGCAGGCACCAAACCGCTGCGCCACCCAGGGTTCCCTTCAACTTAATTTTGGGGGATATACAAGATATGTATTTTTTGTTTTCTGTTTTTCTGTTCTCTCTCCCTCATTTTGTTCTACACTGGCAGAAGTTCATACCTTCTAAAACATGACCATCATGCACCCAGAACCAAGTGGTATATGTGCTGGTTCATTCTGTAAGATTCCTCATTCCCATTCTGCTGCCCTCTTTTATCTCATTTATGGTTTGGTGGTCAATGTTGGGGCTTTCTGCAGGTACTTCTGGTTTATATAACGTTGGGACTTAGCATCTTCTAACATACAGAACTTTATATACTCAGAACCAAGAGGATCACCCTCTAGAACCCCTCAGAGAGACGACATTTTCCCTCCACTACAACTTCCTCACCACCACCACCTCCCAGTACCCCCACCTTTTCTTATTCTCCCCTTTTTTTTTCCTTTTTTCTTTTTTCTTTTTTCTCTTCTTCTTTAGGATTCTTGGCCTTTTATTTTTTACTACTTGTTTTGAAATTTATTTTTCACTTTAGTGGTCCTTCTGTTTTATTTCATGCTGATCTTCACTTTCAATTTCTGGTCTCTGACCTCAGCAGAATCATCTAGGGTGAAATTTACTTAGGTCATGGTTGATATTCTTGACTCAGACCTCTCATACAGTCACTCTGCACTGAGCAAAATGACTAGAAAGAAGAACTCACCACTAAAGAAAGAATCAGGAACAGTACTCTCTGCCACGAAGTTACAGAATTTGGATTAAATCGATGTCTAGAAAGCCATTTCAGACGCAAAATTATAAATCTATTGGTGGCTCTGGAAAAAGCATAAAGGAATCAAGAGACTTCATGACTGTAGAATTTAGATCTAATCAGGCCAAAATTAAAAATCAATTAAATGAGATGCAGTCCAAACTGGATGTCCTAACGAAGAGGGTTAATGAAGTAGGAGTGAGTGATAGAGAAGATAAGTTGATGGCAAGGAAGGAAGTTGAGGAAAAATGAGAAAAACAATTAAAAGATGATGAAGAGGGATCCTTAGGTGGCGCAGCGGTTGGGCGCCTGCCTTTGGCCCTGGGCGCGATCCTGGAGACCCGGGATCGAATCCCATATCGGGCTCCTCACAGGGAGCCTGCTTCTCCCTCTGCCTGTGTCTCTGCCTCTCTCTCTCTCTCTCTCTGACTATCATAAATAAATAAATAAATAAATAAATAAATAAATAAATAAATAAATAAAAATTTTAAAAAAAGACCATGAGGAAAGGTTAAGAGAAATAAATGATAGCCTCAGAAGGAAAAATCTACATATAATTAGGGTTCCAGAGAGCGCCAAGAGGGACAGAGGACCAGAAAGCCTATTTGAACAAATCATAGTTAAGAACTTCCTTAATAGGGGAGGGAAACAGGCATTCAGATCCAGAAGATAGAGAGATTCCGCCCCCCAAAATCAATAAAAACCATTCAACACCTCCACATTTAAAAGTGACACTTGCAAATTCCAAAGATAAAGAGATAATCCTTAAAGCAGCAAGAGACCAGAGATCCCTAACTTATATGGGGAGAAATATTAAATTAACAGCAGACCTCTCCACAGAGACCTGGCAGGCCAGAAAGGGCTGGAAGAATATATTCAGAGTCGTAAATGAGAAGAACCTGCAGCAGAATACTCTATCCAGCAAGGCTCTCATTCAGAATAGAAGGAGAGATAAAGAGCTTCCAAGATAGGCAGGAACTGAAAGAGTATGTGACCACCAAACCAGCTCTTTAAGAAATATTAAGGGGGACCCTGTAAAAGAAAGAGGAAGCCCAAAGGAATAATCCACATAAACAGGGAATGAACAGGTATTGCAATGACACTAAATCCATATCTTTCAATAGTAATTCTGAACGTGAATGGGCTTAATGAACCCATCGAAAGACACAGGGTTTCAGACTGGGTAAAAAAGCAAGACCCATCTATTTGCTGTCTACAAGAGACTCATTTCAGACCTATAGACACCTACAGCCTGAACATGAAAGGTTGGATAACTATTTACCATTCAAATGGTCCTCAAGAGAAAGCTGGGGTAGCAATCTTCATATCATATAAATTAAAGTTTATCCCAAAGACTGTGGTAAGAGATGAAGAGGGACAGAGAGGAGGGGCAAGATGGCAGAAGAGTAGGGTCCCCAAGTCACCTGTCCCCACCAAATTACCTAAAAACCCTCCAACCATCCTGAAAATCTACGAATTCGGCCTGAGATTTAAAGAGAGACCAGCTGGAACGCTACAGTGAGAAGAGTTCGCGCTTCTATCAAGGTAGGAAGACGGGAAAAAAGAAATAAAGACACAAAAGGCCTCCAAGGGGGAGGGCCCCGCGAGGAGCCCGGCTGAGGCCGGGGCGAGTGTCCCCAGGACAGGAGAGCCCCGTCCCGGAGGAGCAGGAGCTGCACCGACCTTCCCCGGGCGGAAAGGGTCCTGCAGGGAGTTAGAGCAGGACCCACGGGGGCGGGGATGCCCTCGGGCTCCCTGGGACACTAACAGCACCTGCACGCCCAGGAGAGTGCGCCGAGCTCCCTAAGGGCTGCAGCGCACACGGCGGGGCCCGGAGCAGCTCGGAGGGGCTCGGGCTGCGGCTCCGAGGAGGGGGCTGCGGGGCGGGAGTGCAAATCCAACAGCGCAGGATCCAGAGCACAGGGCGCCGGGACACAGCCCAGGATCCGGCTTCCCCCGGGACAGGCAGAGGCCGGGAGGGCCCAGGACAGCAAGGACGCTCCTGCCTGGAACTGAGCAGATCAGCGGCCCCGCCCCGGAGCCCCCAGGCCCTGCAGAAGGAGAGCCCCGGAGCTACTGCGGGGGCCGAATCCAGGGTCCCAGAGCTGCCCCCGCCACTGTGGCTTCCTCCCGGGGCCTCACGGGGTGAACAACCCCCACTGAGCCCTGCACCAGGCAGGGGCAGAGCAGCTCCCCCAAGTGCCAACACCTGAAAATCAGCACAGCAGGCCCCTCCCCCAGAAGACCAGCGAGACGGACCAGTTCCAGGGGAAGTCAAGGGACTTAAAGTATACAGAATCGGAAGATACTCCCCCGTGGTTTTTGTTTTGTTTTTGTGTGTGTGTGTGTGTGTTGTGTTTTCTTTCTTTTTTTTCTTTCTTTTTGATTTCTGAATGCTTCCGCCACCCCACCCCCCTTTTTTCCTCCTTTCTTTCTTTTTCTTTCTCTTTTTCTTCTCTTTTTGCCCCTTCTTTTTCCTTCTTTCTCTTTTTTCTTTTTCTCTTTTCTTTCCTTCTCTCTCTTTTTCTCCTTTTCCCAATACAATTTGTTTTTGGCCACTCTGCACTGAGCAAAATGACTAGAGGAAAACCTCACCTCAAAAAAAAAAGAATCAGAAACAGTCCTCTCTCCCACAGAGTTACAAAATCTGGATTACAATTCAGTGTCAGAAAGCCAATTCAGAAGCACTATTATACAGCTACTGGTGGCTCTAGAAAAAAGCATAAAGGACTCAAGAGACTTCATGACTGCAGAATTTAGATCCAATCAGGCAGAAATTAAAAATCAATTTAATGAGATGCAATCCAAACTAGATCCTAACGATGAGGCTTAACGAGGTGGAAGAACGAGTGAGTGACATAGAAGACAAGTTGATGGCAAAGAGGGAAACTGAGGAAAAAAGAGACAGAGCATGAAGAGACATGAAGACCTCTTAAGAGACCATGAAGACAGATTAAGGTAAATAAACGACAGCCTGAGGAAGAAAAACCTACGTTTAATTGGGGTTCCCGAGGGCGCCAAAAGGGCCAGAGGGCCAGAATATGTATTTGAACAAATCCTAGCTGAAAACTTTCCTAATTTGGGAAGGGAAACAGGCATTCAGATCCAGGAAATAGAGAGATCCCCCCCTAAAATCAATAAAAACCGTTCAACACCTCAACACTTAATAGTGAAGCTTGCAAATTCCAAAGATAAGGAGAAGATCCTTAAAGCAGCAAGAGAAAAAAAGTCCCTGACTTTTATGGGGAGGAGTATTAGGGTAACAGCAGACCTCTCCACAGAGACCTGGCAGGCCAGAAAGGGCTGGCAGGATATATTCAGGGTCCTAAATGAGAAGAACATGCAACCAAGAATACTTTATCCAGCAAGGCTCTCATTCAAAATGGAAGGAGAGATAAAGAGCTTCCAAGACAGGCAGGAACTGAAAGAATATGACACCTCCAAACCAGCTCTGCAAGAAATTTTAAGGGGGACTCTTAAAATTCCCCTTTAAGGAGAAGTTCAGTGGAACAATCCACAAAAACAAGGACTGAATAGATATCATGATGACACTAAACTCATATCTGTCAATAGTAACTCTGAACGTGAATGGGCTTAATGACACCATCAAAGGGCACAGGGGTCAGACTGGATAAAAAAGCAGGACCCATCTATTTGCTGTCTACAAGAGACTCATTTTAGACAGAAGGACACATACAACCTGAAAATAAAAGGTTGGAGAACCATTTACCATTCAAATGATCCTCAAAAGAAAGCAGGGGTAGCCATCCTTATATCAGATAAACGAAAATTTACCCCGGAGACTATAGTGAGAGATGAAGAGGGACACTATATCATACTCAAAGGATCTATCCAACAAGAGGACTTAGCAATCCTCAATATATATGCCCCGAATGTGGGAGCTACCAAATATTTAAACGAATTAATAACCAAACTGAAGAAATACTTAGATAATAATACACTTATACTTGGTGACTTCAATCTAGCTCTATCTACCCTCGATAGGTCTTCTAAGCACAACATCTCCAAAGAAATGAGAGCTTTAAATGATACACTGGACCAGAAGGATTTCACAGATATCTACAGAACTTTACATCCAAACTCAACTGAATACACATTCTTCTCAAGTGCACATGGAACTTTCTCCAGAATAGACCACATACTGGGTCACAAATCGGGTCTGAACCGATACCAAAAGATCGGGATCGTCCCCTGTATATTCTCAGACCATAATGCCTTGAAATTAGAACTTAATCGCAACAAGAAGTTTGGAAGGACCTCAAACACGTGGAGGTTAAGGACCATCCTGCTAAAAGATGAAAAGGTCAATCAGGAAATTCTTAAGGAAGAATTAAAAAGATTCATGGAAACTAATGAGAATGAAGATACAACCATTCAAAATCTTTGGGATGCAGCAAAAGCAGACCTGAGGGGGAAATACATCGCAATACAAGCATCCATTCAAAACTGGAAAGAACTCAAACACAAAAGCTCACCTTACACATAAAGGAGCTAGAGAAAAAACAGCAAATGGACCCCACCCCCAGCAGAAGAAGAGAGTTAATTAAAATTCGAGCAGAACTAAATGAAATCGAGACCAAAAGAACTGTGGAACAGATCAACAGAACCAGGAGTTGGTTCTTTGAAAGAATTAATAAGATAGATAAACCATTAGCCAACCTTATTAAAAAGAAGAGAGAGAAGACTCAAATTCATAAAATCATGAATGAGAAAGGAGAGATCACTACCAACACCAAGGAAATACAAACGATTTTAAAAACATATTATGAACAGCTCTATGCCAATAAATTAGGCAATCTAGAAGAAATGGACGCATGCCTGGAAAGCCACAAACTACCAAAACTGGAGCAGGAAGAAATAGAAAACCTGAACAGGCCAATAACCAGGGAGGAAATTGAAGCAGTCATCAAAAACCTCCCAAGACACAAGAGTCCAGGGCCAGATGGCTTCCCAGGGGAATTCTATCAAACGCTTAAAGAAGAAATCATACCTATTCTACTAAAGCTGTTTGGAAAGATAGAAAGAGATGGAGTACTTCCAAATTCGATCTATGAGGCCAGCATCACCTTAATTCCAAAACCAGACAAAGACCCCACCAAAAAGGAGAATTACAGACCAATATCCCTGATGAACATGGATGCAAAAATTCTCAACAAGATACTAGCCAATAGGATCCAACAACACATTAAGAAAATTATTCGCCATGACCAAGTAGGATTTATCCGCAGGACACAAGGCTGGTTCAACACTCGTAAAAGAATCAATGTGATTCATCATATCAGCAAGAGAAAAACCAAGAACCATATGATCCTCTCAATAGATGCAGAGAAAGCATTTGACAAAATACAGCATCCATTCCTGATCAAAACACTTCAGAGTGTTGGGATAGAGGGAACTTTCCTCGACATCTTAAAAGCCATCTACGAAAAACCCACAGCAAATATCATTCTCAATGGGGAGGCACTGGGAGCCTTTCCCCTAAGATCAGGAACAAGACAGGGATGTCCACTCTCACCACTGCTATTCAACATAGTACTGGAAGTCCTCGCCTCAGCAATCAGACAACAAAAAGACATTAAAGGCATTCAAATTGGCAAAGAAGAAGTCAAACTCTCCCTCTTTGCCAATGACATGATACTCTACATAGAAAACCCAAAAGCCTCCAACCCAAGATTGCTAGAACTCATACAGCAATTTGGTAGCGTGGCAGGATACAAAATCAATGCCCAGAAACCAATGGCATTTCTATACACTAACAATGAGACTGAAGATAGAGAAATTAAGGAGTCAATCCCATTTACAATTGCACCCAAAAACATAAGATACCTAGGAATTAACCTAACCAAAGAGGTAAAGGATCTATACCCTAAAAACTATAGAACATTTCTGAAAGAAATTGAGGAAGACACAAAGAGATGGAAAAATATTCCATGCTCATGGATTGGCAGAATTAATATTGTGAAAATGTCAATGTTACCCAGGGCAATTTACACGTTTAATACAATCCCTATCAAAATACCATGGACTTTCTTCAGAGAGTTGGAACAAATTATTTTAAGATTGTGTGGAATCAGAAAAGACCCCGAATAGCCAGGGGAATTTTAAAAAAACCATAGCTGGGGGCATCACAATGCCAGATTTCAGGTTGTACTACAAAGCTGTGGTCATCAAGACAGTGTGGTACTGGCACAAAAACAGACACATAGATCAATGGAACAGAATAGAGAATCCAGAAGTGGGCCCTGAACTTTATGGTCAACTAATATTCGATAAAGGAGGAAAGACTATCCATTGGAAGAAAGACAGTCTCTTCAATAAATGGTGTTGGGAAATTCGACATTCACAGCAGAAGAATGAAACTGGACCACTCTCTTTCCCATACACAAGATAAACTCAAAACGATGAGAGATCAATGTGAGATAAGATTCCATCAAAATCCTACGGGAGAACACGCACACCCTTTTTACTTGCCACAGTAACTTCTTCCAATCATCCACAGGCAAAAAAAAAAAAGCAAAAAAAAAATGACTATTGGACTTCATCAAGAAGATTTGCACAGACCCTGGTACGCAGCGGTTTTGCGCCTGCCTAGGTCCCAGGGCGCGATCCTGGAGACCCGATCGAATCCCAACGGAGCTCACGGGCATGGAGCCTGCTTTCACCTCTGCCCTGTCCTTCCTCTCATCTCTCTCTCACGTGTGCTATCATAAAATAAAAATTAAAAAATTAAATATTAAAAAACAAAAGAAGCTTTTGCACAGCAAAGGATACAGTCAACAAAACTAAAAGACAGCCTACAGAATGGAAGAAGATATTTGCAAATGACATATCAGATAAAGGGCTAGTTTCCAAAATCTATAAGAACTTATTAAACTCAACACCAAAGAAACAAACAATCCAATCATGAAATGGGCAAAAGACATGAAGAGAAATCTCACAGAGGAAGACATGGACATGGCCAACAAACACATGAGAAAATACTCTGCATCACTTGCCATCAGGGAAATACAAATCAAAACCACAATGAGATACCACCTCATACCAGTGAGAATGGGGCAAATTAACAAGGCAGGAAACAACAAATTTTGGAGAGGATGTGGAGAAAAGGGAACCCTCTTACACTGTTGGTGGGAATGTGAACTGGTGCAGCCACTCTGGAAAACTGTGTGGAGGTTCCTCAAAGAGTTAAAAGTAGGCCTGCCCTACGACCCAGCAATTGCACTGTTGGGGATTTACCCCAAAGATTCAGATGCAATGAAACGCCTGGACACCTGCACCCCGATGTTTCTAGCAGCAATGTCCACAATAGCCGTACTGTAGAAGGAGCCTCGGTGTCCATCGAAAGATGAATGGATAAAGAAGATGTGGTTTATGTATACAATGGAATATTACTCCAGCCATTAGAATTGACAAATACCCACCATTTGCTTCAACGTGGATGGAACTGAGGGTATTATGCTGAGCGCAGTAAGTCAATCGGAGAAGGACAAACAGTGTATGCCCTCATTCATTGGGGGAATATAAATAGTGAAAGGGAATATAAAGGAAGGGAGAAGAAATGTGTGGGAAATATCAGGACGGGAGAGAGAACATAAAGACTCTTAACTCTGGGAAATGAACTAGCGGTGGTGGAAGGGGAGGAGGGCGGGGGTGGGGGTGAATGGGTGACCGGCACTGAGGGGGACACTTGACGGGATGAGCACTGGGTGTTATTCTGTATGTTGGTAAATTGAACACCAATAAAAATTAATTTTTTAAAAAATTTAAAAAAAGAGATGAAGAGGGACACTATATCATACTTGAAGGATCTATCCAACAAGAGGACCTAACAATCATGAATATTTAGGCCCCCCATGAATATAATGTGGGAGCTGCCAAGTATATCAATAAATTAATAACCAAAGCAAAGACATATGGAGATAATAATATACTAATAGTAGGAGTCTTCAACATGGCACTTTCTGCAAATGACAGATCTTCTAAGCACAACATCAACAAAGAAACAATAGCTTTAAATGATACACCTGGACCAGATGGAATTTAGATATATATATAGAACTTTGCATCAAACACAACTAAATACACATTATTCTCAGGTGCACATGGAATTTTCTCCAGAATAGACCACATACTGGGCAAATCAGGTCTCAGCTGATACTAAAAGATTGGGTTTGTCTTCTGCATATTTTCTGACCATAATGCTTTGAAACATGAACTCAATCACGAGAAGAAATTTGGAAGAAACTCAAACACATGGAGGTTAAAGAGCATCCTGCTAAAAGATGAAAGGGTCAACTAGGAAATTAGAGAAGAATTAAAAAGATTCATGGAAACTGATGAAAATGAAGATACAACCATTCAAAATTTTGGGATACAGCAAAAGCAGTCCTAAGAGGGAACTACATCACTATACAAACATCTGTCAAAAAATTGGAAAGACCTCCAATACACAAGCTAACCACAAACTTAAAGGAACTGGAGAAAGAACAGCAAGTATAATCTACACCAAGCAAAAGAAGAGAGTTAATAAAGATTCGAGCAGAACTCAATGATATTTCATTGATACCAGAAGAACTGTAGAACAGATCCACAAAACCAGGAGTTGGTTCTTTGAAAGATTAATAAGATAGTTAAATCATTAGCCAGCCTTATTAAAAACAAAAGAGAAAGGATTCAAATATAAAAACCACGAATGAAAGAAGAGAGATCACAACCAATACCAAAGAAATACAAATGATATTAAAAACTTATATAAGCAGATGTATGCCAGTAAATTAGGCAATCTAGAAGAAATGCATGCATTTCTGGAAAAGGACAAACTACCAAAACTGGAGCAGGAAGAAATAGAAAACCTGAATAGGTCAATAACCAGGGAGGAAATTGAAGCCGTCATCAAAAACCTCTCAAGACACAAAAGTCCAGGGCCAGATGGCTTCCCAGGGGAATTCTATCAAACGTTTAAAGAAGAAACCATACCTATTCTACTAAAGCTGTTTGTAAAGATAGAAAGAGATGGAGTACTTCCAAACTCATTGTATGAGGCCAGCATCACTTTAATTCCAAAACAAGACAAAGACCCCACCAAAAAGGAGAATTACAGACCAATATCCCTGAAGAACACAGATGCAAAAATTCTCAACAAGATACTAGCCAGTAGGATTCAACAGTATATTAAGAAGATTATTCACCATGACCAAGTGAGATTTCTCCCCGAGATGCAAGGCTGGTTCAACACTCATAAAGCAATCAATGTGATAGATCATATCAATAGGAAAAAAAAAAAAACCAAGAGCCTTATGATCCTCTCATTAGATGCAGAGAAAGCATTTGACAAAATACAACATCCATTCTTGATCAAAACTCTTCAAAGTGTAGGGATAGAGGAAACATTCCTCAGCATCTTAAAAGCGATCTATAAAAAGCCCACAGCAAATATCATTCTCAATGGGGAAACACTGAGAGCCTTTCCCCTAGATTAGGAAGGAAAACAACACGGATGTCCAGTCTCACCACTGCTATTCAACATAGCACTAGAAGTCCTAGCCTCAGCAATAAGACAACAAAAAGAAATAAGGCATTCAAATTGGCAAAGAAGAAGTCAAGCTCTCCCTCTTCACAGATGACGGGATACTGTACATAGAAAACCCAAAGGACTCCACCCTAAGATTGCTAGAACTCATACAGCAATTTGGCAGTGTGGCAGGATGCAAAATGAATGCCCAGAAATCAGTGGCATTTCTATACACTAACAACGAGCTTGAAGAAAGAGAAATTAAGGAGTCAATCCTATTTACAATTGCACCCAAAAGCATAAGATACCAAGGAATAAACCTAAGGAAAGAGGTAAATGATCTATACCCTAAAAACTACAGAACACTTCTGAAAGAAATTGAGTTTGGGACTGAGAAAGAGATGAAAAATATTCCATGCTCATGGATTGGAAGAATTAATATTGTGAAAATGTCTTTACTCCCCAGGGCAATTTACACGTTTAATGCAATCCCTATCAAAATACCCTGAACTTTCTTCAGAGAGTTGGAACAAATCATCTTAAGATTATTTGGAATCAGAAAAGACCCCAAATAGCCTGGGGAATATTGAAAATAAAACCAGAGCCAGGGGCATCACAATGCCAGATTTCAAGTTGTACTACAAAGCTGTGGTCATCAAGACAGTATGGTACTGGCACAAAAATAGACACATAGATCAACGGAACCAAATAGAGAACACAGAAATAGGCCCTCAACTCTAGGTCAACTAATATTCGACAACAGAAGAAAGACTCTCCACTGGAAAAAGGACAGTCTCTTCAATAATGTGAGACAAGAATCCATCAGAATCCTAGAGGAGAATACAGGCAACACCCTTTTTGAACTTGGCCACAGCAACTTCTTGCAAGATACACCTATGAAGGCAAGTGAAACAAAAGCAAAAATTAACTATTGGGACTTCATCAAGATAAAAAATTTCTGCACAGGAAAAGAAACAGTCAACAAATCTAAAAGACAACCTACAGAATAGGAGAAGGTTTTTTGCACATGACCTATCAGATAAAGGGCTAGTATCCAAGATCTATAAAGAACTTATTAAAGTCAACAGCAAAGAAACAAACAATTGAATCATGAAATGGGCAAAAGTAATGTACAGAAATTTCACCAAAGATGACATACACATGGTCAACAGGCTCATGAGAAAATGGTCTGCATCACTTGCCATCAGGGAAATACAAATCACAACCACAATGAGATACCACCTCACACCTGTGAGAATGGGGAAAATTAACAAGGCAGGAAACCACAAATGTTGGAGAGGATGTGGAGAAAGGGGAACCCTCTTGCACTGTTGGTGGGAATGTGAACTGGTGCAGCCACTCTGGAAAACTGTGTGGAGGTTCCTCAAAGAGTTAAAAATAGATCTGCCCTAGGACCCAGCAATTTCACTGCTGGGGATTTACCCCAAAGATAAAGATGCAGTGAAATTGCAGGACACCTGCACCCCAATGTTTATGGCAGCAATGTCCACAATAGCCAAACTGTGGAAGGAGCCTCGGTGTCCATCGAATGATGAATGGATAAAGTAGATGTGGTCTTTGTATACAATGGAATATTACTCAGCCATTAGAAATGACGAATACCCACCATTTGCTTCAACGTGGATGGATCTGGAGGGTATTATGCTGAGTGAAGTAAGTCAATGGGAGAAGGACAAACATATGGTTTCATTCATTCGGGGAATATAAGAAATAGTGAAAGAAATTAAAGAGGAAAGGAGAGAAAATGTGTCGGAAATATCAATGAGGGTGGCAGAACATGAGAGACTCCTAACTCTGGGAAATGAACAAGGGGTAGGGGAGGAGGAGGGAGGCGGCGGAATGGGGTGACTGGGTGACGGGCACTGAGGGGGGCACCTGACGGAATGAGCACTGGGTATTATTCTATATGTTAGCAAATCGAACTCCAATAAAAAATATGCAAACACAAAACAACAAATAAACAAAAAAAGGATTAGTGAAAGCCTTCTAAGCAGGAAAAATGACTTAAAGAAAGACATGGTTTAGGAATATTTGGGAGCTAATGAAGCAATTGTTTTTGGTGTTCATTTGTGTAGTCCAGTCGAAGATACAGTTGAAGAGAGAAGATGGTCATCATTCCCAGGTGGAAGAATTGATTTTATCTTTGCATCTAAGCTCAGTGTTGAATATTTATGCACTGCTTCTATAAACTAAGGACTCACTTCTCCACTGAGAATAAACAGAAGGTTTTCAGGCAGCTAGGTGAGAGTGAGAGACAAACAGGCATATGCAAATAAAGAAATGATAGCCTTCAGAAAACCTTCTAAAATCAGTAGGTAGTAAAAGCCTACCCTCTAACAGCTTAGGAAAACTAATTCTGATGTCCTGTTCAGCCAGAATTAGAGTACAAAATAATATATAGAATGTACTGAATTACCATATGTGGCCAGTGGAAGTTCATACTTTTAAAAGATGTGGGAATAGCTAAAGCCAAGAAAAAAAATAGAAATTTTATGTTTTAAGAGTATAAAATAGCAATAAATCTGTTTTTCAGACATAACATACCTAAAATATTTTGTGGTGTATAGATGAACTGAATGTGGCAAAAGCTATTTTTATTTACAGGCTTGATTCATATTTTATTTAATATTTTGATGAATATTTATTGTGTTTATAAATATCATGTAGATTTATATGCCTTGCCCTCATGTCATACTTTCTATATAAATACTACTGCCAAGCATATGGCATGGGAGAAGTAGGCAGACACTTCCAAAACATATATATATATATTTTTTTTAATTAGTAGACCTCATTTTTCATGACAGTTTAAATTGCCAAAAGAACTGAACCAATAGTAGAAAGTTTCCATGTACCCTACCTGTGTATAAAGCTTCCCCTATTACTAATGTCCTACATTAGTATGGTACAGCTGTCACAATTAACGAACTAGTATTGATATATTGTTATCTTATAGTTATTTCTTTTTCCTTAGTTTTTACCTAATACCTTTTTTCTGTTTCAGGATCCCATTCAGTATGCTACATAACATTTTTTTCCTATATCTCCTCATCTTTCTTGGAGTTGTGACAATTTCTTAGACTTTCCTTGTTTAATGACCTTGACAGTTTTGAGGACTATTGGCTCAGTTATTATATGGGTTGTCACTTTGTTAGAATTAGCCTGATATTTTCTTATGGATAGACTGAGGTTATAGATTTTGGGGAGGAAGAATATAGAAGTAGAGTATATTTTTATTAGTAATTCATATAAAAATTATATACTATCAACATGACTTATCACTGTTCATGTTGCTCTTGATTACCTGAATGAAGTGTCTGTCAGATTTCTCCAGTATAGTTCATCTTTTTCCCGTTTCTCATACTGTGTACTCTTTGGAAGGAAGTAACTATAACTAATCCACACTTAAGGAGCAGGGCTTATGCTTACCACATTTAGGGTAGACTAGCTACATAATTTATTTTTAAACTCTCATGCATTAGAGTTTTGTTTCCTCTCTGCCATTTGATAAAGAAAAGGAATATATGTTTGTATATATTAAAACAAATATATACACATAGCTTAAGTATTTCTATCTGTAGGCATCTGCATCTATGTTAAGTTAAACATGAGTTGTTACTGATATTAGCAACTTTTATCCATTAGGACATGAATTATCCTAGCCTTCTGCCCCTGGTGATATCTAAATTTCTTTCTGTCACAGTGAGAAATCTGGTTCCCATTATGCAGTATACATTCGCCTAACTGCTCTTCTCTAGTCTGTATGGATAATAGTTATCAGAATTGTTAACCCATGGCCAGTTGAAAATACCCTTGGCACTAAAGTACTTATATGTACTTCCTTTTGTCATAGTTTGACAGATTCCATTCTGTTCCAGACTTACTTTGGCCACCTCTTTTTTTCACCAATTTTAGTAATGTTTTATTTTAAATACAGTTCTCTGTTATGATCTACATTCTTTCCTGGAATTCCTCAACCTTTGTGATGAATTTTTAAATGGTATATACATAAGGCTCACTTGTGTTGTACATTTCTATAGATTTTAACAAAGGTATAATGTCATTTACCCACCATCACTGCATCATGCAGAATATTTTCACCACCCTGAAAACATTGTACTTCACCCCTTGAAGCCTCCCGTCTCCCTCCATCTCCAACCCTCAATCCTCAGGTAACTTTTTTTTTAACTACAGTTTTTTTTTTTTGTGGGGGGGGGTGTTTCTACAGTTTTGCCATTTCCAGACTGTTAAACAGTTGAAATTATACAATATGTAGATTTTCAGATTTTCTTCTTTACCTTAGCCATATGCATTTAAATTTACTCAATGTTTTTATAGCTTAATATCTAATTTCTTTTGAGAAGTAAGTAATATTCTGTTGTGTGGATGTATGACCATGTTTATCTATTCATCTTTTTACTTTTTAAATTTAGAATAACTGTATTGTGTCAGAAGATAGCACATTTTGATAATAGATAACCATTATTTTTTTTGTCTGCCAACATATTTTCTTTTTTTTAAGTTTTTATTTAAATTCTAGTTAGTTAACATAAGTGTGATATTGATTTCAGGAGTAGAATTTAGGGATTCATCACTTACATGTATCACCCAATGCTCTATCCATTCACCAATTGAACAAAGTTGCTATAAACATTAAGTGTGCAGGTTTTGTATGGATATAAATTTTTAGCTGATTTGGGTAAATATTTACAGACGTGATTGCTGTATTATATGGCAAGACCAGGTTTTGCTTTGTAAGAAACTGCCAGGTGACTTCGAAAGTGGGTTATTCCTACAGACAATGAATGAGAGTTCCTGTTACTCCACAGCTTCATGAGTACTTGGTTGCATCAGCTTTTTGGATTTTAGTCATTCTAATAGGTGGTAATCTTTGCTGTTTTCATTCGCAATTCCTTGGTGAAAAATGATATTGAGCATCTATTCATAAGTTCTTTTCCCGTCAGAATATCTTCATTAGTGAGTTATCTGTTCAGATCTTTTATTCATTTTTATATTGGATTACTTGCTTTCTTAATGGTTGAGTTTTAAGAGTTCTTTGTATATTTTGGATACAAATCTTTTATCATTTCTGTGTTTTGCAAACAAATTCTACTATTCTGTGGCTTGTCTTTTTGTTATCTTAAAGGTGTTTTTTGTAGAGCAGAATTTTTATTTAATGAAGTCCAACTTATCAATTATTTTATTCATGATTCATGTTTTAGCTGTTATAATAAAAGGTCATCACAAACCAAACAGTACCTATATTTTTCTCTAAAGTTGTTTTCTAGAAATTTTATAGTTTGTGTTTTATATTTAGATACATGATCCATTTAGAGTTAATTTTTGTGAAAGGTTTAGGATATGTGTCTGGACTCTTTTTATTTTATTTTTATTTTTTGATATAATATGTTCAATCGTTTGAGCACCAATTTTTGAAAAGATCTTTCTTTCTCTATTAAATTGCCTTAGCTTCTTTGTGAACATCAGTTGTTGACTATATGCATATGGATCTTTTTCTTTTCTTTTCTTTTTTTGATTCTGTCTTCTGCTCCACTGATCTATGTGTATATTCTTTTGACAATACCATGTTGTGTTGATTATTGTAGCTTTATAGTAGGTCTTGAAGTTGGATAATGTCACACCTCCAACTTTGTTCTTCTTCAAGCTTTTCTAGGATTTTTAACTTCTCATGTTAACTTTAGGACAATTTGTCTTCTTTTTCAAATTCTTTTTGAATGTGGTTAGAGGTTTGTTAATTTTATTGGTATCTTCTAAAAATGAGTTTTTGGTTTTACTGATTTTGCTGTTTCTTGCTTCTAATTTAATTTATTTCTACTCTAATTTTTATTATTTTTTCCTGATCTCCTTAGGTTTAATTGCCTTTTTTTTCCCAGTTTTCTAAGATGGAAGATTTTATTATTGATTTTAAGTCTCCTTGTCTAATATAATGTATTCAATGATATAAAGTTCCCTCAAACATGGCTTTTACCTCAGCCCACGAATTTTGATGGATAAAAAAATAATTTTGACATATTAAAACAAATGTTCAATTCAAAATAATTTATACCTGCACTTGCATTCTTCATTGATTCATGCTTTTATTTTAGCCGTGTGTTGTAAATCTTCAAGTTTTGGGGAACGGGTAGGACAGTGATTTCCAGTTATCTCTCTGTTACTAATTTCTGGTTTAAATCCATTGTTTTCTTGGGTAATTTGAAAGATTCCTATTCTTTTCAACTTGTTGAGTATGTTTATGCCACAAGATGTGGTCTATTTTGGGGAGTGCTTATGTGAGCTTCAGAAGAATGTATATTTTTCAGTTGTGGATGAAGTATTCTACAGATGTCAATTAGATTCAGTTGATTGATGGTGCTATTGAGTTCACCTATATCCTTATTAATTTTTATCCTGCTGAAACTGCCAATTACTGATAGAAGAGTGTTAGAGTCTCCTACTATAGTAGAGAATGTATTATTTCTCCTTGTAGTTCTTGTCTAAAATTAATATAGTTACTCCTACCTCCTCTTAACTAGCATAGTATATGTTCCTTGTGCATTTACTTTTTGTCTCTTTCCTTTTTTATGAACTCTGACAATCTCTATCTTTTAACTGATTATTTAAACTATTGATGTTTAAAGTGGTTGATGATACACGGTGGATTAATATCTGCCTTATTGTTACTATTTTTTATTCATTGCTGCTTTCCTTCGTTTCCTTCCTTCTACACCTTTTCTGCTATCTCTGGTTTTAACTTAGTATTTTATATGATTCCATTTTTTTCTCCTCTCTTAGAATATCAATTATACCTTTTTTTGGTACTGTTTTTAGTGGTTGACTTTGAGTTTACGATATATATTTTGCAACTAATCCAAGTTCTCTTTCAAATTACACTATCCTGTTTCAACAGTAGAAGAAGTGCCTTATAATCAAGTATTCCCAATTCTTCCCTCTTATTTCTTGTACATTGTTGTCATTCACTTCAGCTATCTATAAGCTGTAACTATTAACTGGCTTGCAGGAATTATTATTAAATTGTTATATGTTAGAGCAGTTAAGAATAAGAAAAATAAAATATATATTTTTTACCTTTATTTATTCCTTCTCTAACACTCTTTCTGTTGTCACGTATTTCAGAGTTTCTGACATATCATTTTCCTTCTCTTTGAAGAATATTTCTTGTAACATTTCTTACAGGGCAGGTCTAATAGTGATAAATATCCTTTATTTTTAAAATATTTTATTTATATATTTATGAGAGACACAAAGAGAGAGAGGCAGAGACACAGGCAGAGAGAGAGAAGCAGGCTCCATGCAGGGAGCCCAATGTGGGACTCAATCCCAGGACCCCAGGGTCACGCCCTGAGCCAAAGGCAGACGCTCGACCACTGAGCCACCAAGGCCTCCCAAATATCCTTATCTTTAGTTTATTTGAGAAAGTTTTTACTTCACCTTCACTTTTAAAGAATAATTTTTATACTATTTATAATACCAAATTTGCACTATAAATTTATATTATATGCTGGTGTCTTGTTTTTAATTTCAACACTTTAAATATTTCATCCCACTCCCTTTTTGCTTGTATGCTTTCTAAGAGAACTCTGGTGTAATTCTTATTCTTCTTCCTCTAGCGGTAAAGTTTTCTGCCCCCTGCCATGACTATTTTGCATATTTTCTCTTTGTTTTTGGCTGTCTGCCATTTAAATATGATATGCTTGGATGTGGATTTTTAAAAATTTATCCTGTTTGGGGTGTGTGGGTGGCACAGTTGGTTAAGCATCTGACTCTTGGTTTCAGGTCAGGTCTCATCTCAGGGTTGTGAGATTGAGCCCAGCATGGGGCTCTGCACTCAGCGTGGAGTCTACTTGGTTTTCTCTATCCCTCTTCCTTTGCCCCTCTGACCATGCACTCATATTCTCTCTCTGTCTCTCAAAAATAAATAAATGAATATTTAAAAAATTACCTTGCTTTGTATTCTTCTGAGCTTCCTGTCTCTGTTGTTTGCTGTTTATCATTAATTTTGGAAAATACTTAGCTATTATGACAAGTACTTTACTTGTCAAAAGTACTTTTTTCCTATTTTTCTTCTTCTTGTATTCTAATTATACATATATTATATTTGTAGTTGCCCCAAGTTATATTGAACATTCTGCTCTATTTTTTTCATTCTATTTCCTCTTTGTAATTTAATTTGGAGAAGTTTCCATTGATATATCTATAATCTCACTGATTCCTCAACAATGTCCAATATATAGGTGAGACCATCAAAGGCATTCTACATTTCTGTTACAGTGATCTTGATTTCTTGATTTCTAGCATTCACTTTTATTATTTTTGGGGTTTCCAGTTACATCTCTGCTTACATCATCCATCTGTTCTTGCATGTTATCTACTTTATCCATTACAGTCATTAACATACTAATCACAGTTATTTTGAATTTTCTATATGATCATTACAAATCTGTATCATATTTGAGTCTGGCTCTGGTACTTGTTTTATCTCTTCAGTCTGTATTTTTTCTTGCTTTTACAGTATACCTTCTGATTATTTGTTGAAAGTGAATTTAATGTATAGGGTAACAGGAAGTGAAGTAGAAGACCCTCAGAGTGTAGTTTTATAGTAATCTGACTAACAGCAGGTCTCTATTTGGCGGTTGCTGCAGCTCTAGGTGCCAGAAGCTTCCATTTCCTTTAGTATTCTGGTTTTGTTTTTGTTTTAATCTCTGTTACTTTTGATTTTTTAGAGAAAACTCTCTTAATAGAATCTATGTCTTTCAGCTCTTTTAGTTGTAATCCACCATCATACATCTTGTTAAAGTGGTGTTAGAGTAGGGGCAGATAGTACCTGATGATTTAATAATTAAACCTAAGTCATATATTGGGCCTAGGTCCCCGAGCTGTGGCCTTCAGAAGTGTCTTAGCTTTATTTTTCTCCTTTCTATGAAAAGGAGTAAACTAGCTAGAGTGGTAAACTAACTTGCCTTTCCTTCAGATAAAATTGCCCTTTCTTCAGGTAGATAAGGCTCAGTAAAGTCACTTACTATGGAGAGTGTAGGCTCTGTGTTCAGGAATGCTAATAGCCATATTTCAAAGCAGTTACTCTCCCCCCACCCTTTGCCTGAAATCAGCAGGGACTTCTCTAGGATCTTTACTATTAACCTAGGAGGAGTGATTTCTGTGGAGGTAAAATAGATAAAACTGTAGTCTTCCCCCTCACCAAAGCCAGAAAACTCAGGAGCTTCTCAGTCTCAAACTAATCCACACTCAGCTTTTGCAGTTCATCAAAATTACCATTTACGAATTCCTACTACTAAATGGTTCCAGGAATTTCTTTACTAGGTAAGCTGATCTCAGGTATAATTCATTGTATTTACCTTTCTCCAGATGATCAAATAGCAAAGTTGCATTGTGAACTCAGTTCTCTGATGGACCTAATCAAAGTAGTTTATACTTAGTGTGTTTAGCTTTTCTCTTGTAATGACAGGAGTGATAACTTCCAAACTCTTCATATATTGGAGCTGAAACAAAATCCCAAGTACAGTGGAACTGTACTAAGTAGGAAGAGAAAAAATATATATATATAACTTCTATCCCAGGCTGAGCTGCTTCCCAGCGACTAAGAGAAATTGTTTCCTTCTAAAATATCTCTTTCCTATCTATACAATGAAGGATTTGAATTGATTCATCTCCAAAATCCATTCAATTAGGAAATCAATTGATAGACCCACTTAATTAGTTGTCAACTATCTATCTACCTATCATCTACTACTGGCCTAAAGATTGTCTACATCCAGAATCCGTTTTAAGAATTATTTTATTAAAAAATATCTGTCAATAAATAAATATTTAGAGAAAATTCTCTTAATAGAATCTATGTCTTTCATCTCTTTTAGTTGTAATCCACCATCATACATCTTGTTAAAGTGGTGTTAGAGTAGGGGCTCCAAGTCCCTACTCTCCAAGGGGAGAGTGTAGTTTTATCCAAGATCAATAACTAAAAAATGTCTCACAGTCATATGATATTGATCCTATTGAACTTGACTCTTAGGGGCTTGGTAACTGGTAGATTTGAGACTTTTACTCAACTTTTATTTTTTTTAAGAGAATGCACACACCTCTGTGCATGAAGGAGAGGGAAGAAGGAGAGGGAGAGAAAATCTTAAGCAGGCTCCATGCCCACCCAGCACAGAGCCTGACATGGGAGCCTGACATGGGGCTCAGTTTCATAACCCTGAGATCATGACCTGAGCCTAAATCAAGAATCAGATGCTTAACTGACTGGACTACCCAGGTGCCTGAAACTTTTACTCAACTTCTAAATGAAGTCCAAATTCCTCCTTATAGTTCCCAAAGACAGATATTTTTTTTTAATTAACTTTTATTGGTGTTTAATTTACCAACATACAGAAAAACACCCAGTGCTCATCCCGTCAAGTGTCCACCTCAGTGCCCGTCACCCATTCCCCTCCAACACCCGCCCTCCTCCCCTTCCACCACCCCTAGTTCGTTTCCCAGAGTTAGGAGTCTTTATGTTCTGTCTCCCTTCCTGATATTTCCCAACATTTCTTTTCCCTTCCTTTATATTCCCTTTCACTATTATTCATATTCCCCAAATGAATGAGAACATAGGGTATTATGCTGAGTGAAATAAGTCAATCGGAGAAGACAGATATTTTTTAATAAAATAATTCTTAAAACGGATTCTGGATGTAGACAATCTTTAGGCCAGTAGTAGATGATAGGTAGATAGATAGTTGACAACTAATTAAGTGGGTCTATCAATTGATTTCCTAATTGAATGGATTTTGAGATGAATCAATTCAAATCCTTCATTGTATAGATAGGAAAGAGATATTTTAGAAGGAAACAATTTCTCTTAGTCGCTGGGAAGCAGCTCAGCCTGGGATAGAAGTTATATATATATATATTTTTTTCTCTTCCTACTTAGTACAGTTCCACTGTACTGTAATGTCACTCAAGATTATCTGGGTGTCAAAAAAAAAGATTATCTGGGTGTCTTTTACTAACTAACTAATTTTTTTCTAGCTTAATGTATACACAAACATAAGCATTCTTACTGTATCATTATGAATATTTCATTAGTACTCAAAATATAGAGAATATAATATTAAAATGAGTTTTTCCTCAAATAAAAATGAACATACAAAATTCCCCTTCTGCTTTAGGAAGTAATAAAAACTACAGCATTTGGCAATAAATGGGAACCCATTACATAGTTCTTTGAAAGGATAAACATGAAGAATTAAATCTAAAAGCATTAAAATCCTTACTGAGGTTTCATTTATATAATACACAAAATCTAATCTCTCATTAAAAGATTTCTTTTATCACAGACCTTATTTGCATTAATAAGGACTAGAAATTTTATGAAATAAAGTCTTCTCTTTATTATTTCTTATAAGTGTGTGTATATTATAATTTAATATACAATATATATGTACATACACACACATAAAATGAACACATGTAATTCATATCATAGAATGCTTCCTGGGAACTTTCATTTTAATAACAGGATACCTCTCCCATCTAATAATTGCTGTGTTCTTGATACTTTAGAAACCTTAAAACATCATTGAAAAACTAAATTGTATTTATTTAATTGTGTGAATTACCATACGATCAATCCGGTGTCTTGGAGCTTTATCTAAATTGGGATTCCCAAAACTGAAAGTGGGTCCAGATGTACAGCAGGCCTCTCATGGGCTGTAGGGTATGAAAGAAAAAAAAAAGAATGAATGGCCTCAGGAGCAAAGGTAGTCACAAGAATCATGAAATGGCAGGAAAGAAAAGTTAACCAAAGGAATTCAGGAAAGAAAAAAAAAATGGGAATCTTGAAATAGAAAAGACTATTTTAGAAAGAAAAACTGCAGAAATTTCCTGAGACTTCATAGCATTGCATTACATTTCCTTTATAGATTGTTTGAGTCCTAGGAACTGTCTTAAAAAAAAAAAAAAGATCATTAAACAAATGAGATTCTACAATTCAGTTTCCAAAGTTTTTGAACTGTACCTCTTCCCCCAAATAGCAAGATTCTACTGTCGTTTCACATAGATCATTTCACACCTACCTCCTCAATTTGATTTTGAGTTCTTTTAGAGGGAGGTTATTGTTTTACTTCTTTATTTTTATTTTATGTATTTTATTTTTTCTAAGATCCCCACTAAATTATACAAAATGCCAAAAATATAGTAGATATCATGGTGAATGTTAAATAAATGAATCTCTACAACTGTGTTTTTCAATCCTGAAAACTTCTCCCATTTTTGTTCCATTACAACAAACATAAAGATGACCCCATATACACATACTTTCCACCAGATCTGAAAACTCCTCATGTAACTCATCCATACTGTCTAGAGTTTTAACCTTCCATGTCCATTATATATGCTACACTGTTAACAAAGTAATACATCACCTCTCTATGTCCCAAATTATTTTATCTTTAAAATAATTATATCTAGTAACATTTACAAAAATACTATTGTATCATACAGCTGTGCTAAAATATGAATCATTCAATACAACAGTTGCTACAGCATTCCATTTACTCAGTGTATGTTAAGTATAATTATTTCCTCTGTTTTACTCTTTACTCATGCATTCACTCCACATTTAATGAATACCTATTCTATTTCTGTATGTATATTCACACATAAAGGCCTTATCTCCAAATACAGTCCCACAATGCCTCTTTGTCCCATTGTTCTCTTTGACCATCTTCAGCTGGACTCTTTCACCATATCTTTGACCATATTTTATATCCTTTTCTACCTTTTGACAGTTCATGTAATCTTTTCTCATATTCTTAGCCATATACTCTTCTTCCTCATTTGGGTCCTGAATTTATATCTGTCTTGATGTTCTTTATCTACTCCTGGACTTGTCTTCTGTCTTCTACTAATTTTCCTATAAGAAATTGATTGGGAAAACAAATTGATTGGGAGAAGAGCTGAAATTGGATGAAGAGATAGAAATTGAGGGAGTTGAAAATGTTAATTTTCCTTAATACGAATTTCCAAGAACTATAGACCATCTTAAATCATCTTTGCTGTTCTTTTATTAGACAGTCTAAGTAATTGCCTGGAATACCCAGAAATTACACCTGATGATTAAAACTTTCTGATACAAACATGCAGCCAAAGCCTATTTAGTTATGTGTGGATCATTGGAAACAATTATCCCCTTGCCTCAGCAGTGAGCTAGTTCAGTGACTATGGGTTATTCAGGAATTTTTCATGCATTGTTAACAAGCCATTAGCACACTACTAGTTCATTAGTTCTGACTTTGAAAAATATTTCCTCAAACCTCACTATTGTTTAAAAGGATTGCAATCACAATAGGATAGTTGAGAATATCCAGGTTGGGGAAAAACTTACTCAAATCAGGCATTGTGGGGAATATGATTATAGAAATGCTCCTGTATATGAGTAATACATCCTCAAAATGATCTAAGATAAGGTTACATACACAACTAGGTATGTTATAATGACTTAATTTTTTTCTTTTCTTTCCTGAGCTGTTCCAACTCAATTCTCATATTCTTTGCTTTAGTTAGTGGTGATGGTAGTGGTGTGGTGGTGGTGGTGATGATGATGATGATGATGATGATGATGATGATAGTAATGCTAGAAGCTGCTTGATCTTCTATTATTTGAGATGAATATTTGAAATAATCCTTTTCAAGTGACTCTAAGTGCCATTGATCTTTCATGTTACTTCCTCCTTCTCCTTTTCTTTCTCCTCCTCCTCCTGCTTCTTCTACATAATCCTCCTCACACAACTATATAGTAATACATGCATAGTATTCATGATAGTTTTCTTAGGTACATTGTTCTTCTTCAAATAGAATCAATACTTTCAAGTCCAAAACAGCCAGCAATAGTTCAAGAATACAAAACTAAGAGATCAACATGATAAATTAGGGCTTGCCACTGTTTCAATTAGAATATCACTTTCTCATTATATCATTCCTGCCTCCTTTGTATTTCCACATTTTCCATAAAGTCAGTGTGGTTAGTCTGATACCATAGCTTCATAGGCTGCTTGATGTTGTGGTGACACGTATTTATCTCTGCTTAGCTGAAGTATCAACACTCGCTTTCCTTTTTCCTTCTAACTTTCCTCCTCTTGATATCTTTTCTCCTGGCTAGAACTCTGAATTAGAGAAAACAGAGATGCCAAATTTGTACTATTTATCCTCTAGCCTAACTTACTATGGTATTTGGTAGAGTATAATAATTCTTATAGGGAATTTTTTTGTATATTTTATAATTGGAGTTTGATTTGCCAACACATAGTGTAACGCCCAGTGCTCATCCCGTCAAGTGCCCCCCTCAGTGCCCATCACCCAGTCACCCCATCCCCCCGCCCACCTCCCCTTCCACTGCCCATTGTTCATTTCCCAGAGTTAGGAGTCTCTCATTTTCTGTCTCCCTCTCTGATTTTTCCCACTCATTTTCTCTACTTTCCCCTATAATCCCTTTCACTATGTTTTATATTCCCCATGAGTGAAACCATATAATGTCTGTCCTTCTCCGATTGACTTACTTCACTCAGCATAATACCCTCCAATTCCACCCATGTTGAAGCAAATGATGGGTATCATCACTTCTAATGGCTAAGATTCCATTGTATATATAAACCACATCTACTTTATCCATTCATCTTTCGATAGACACCGAGGCTCCTTCCACACTTTGGCTATCGTGGACATTGCTGCTATAAACATTGGGGTGCAGGTGTCTCAGTTTTTCACTGCATCTGTATCTTTGGGATAAATCCCCAGCAGTGCAATTGCTGGGTCATAGGGTACCCTATTTTTAACTCTTTAAGAAACCTCCTTACAGTTTTCCAGAGTGGCTGTACCAGTTCACATTCCCACTAACTGTGCAAAAGGGTTCTCCTTTCTCCACATCCTCTCCAACATTAGTTGTTTCCTGTCTTGTTAATTCTCACCATTCCTGACATTGCTTAATTCCTATAGATGTCTCTAGGTGTTTTCTGTTCTCTATTCTGGAATTACAATTAATCAGCTCTGATTGCCCTCTCCAAGATGGACAAATTTACAATCTATTGGGCCCATATCCTACATTTTGTTGTGTTTTGAAGTTTATTAGAGATGTTATTTATTTTTATGTGGCTTTCTTGTATTTTTAATTAGATTTCTATGTAGTAACTTTAATCCACTAATTTTTGCATACAGCCCACCCAAGTCGAGTTAACTATTGAATGCTTAAAACCCTATAAGCAAGCTAGACATAGATTTTCAATAAGTGGATAATAATACATTTTTAAAAATCAGAAGTTTGGCAAAATTTTTAGGATCACTATGGCCAAGAGATTTAACCACACTGGCACAATGTCTTTTTCCTTCTTTTGCACTCAAAGTATGATTTCCATATATTGTGAGTGACATTAGCAACCCGGGGTTGCATTCATGTGGGATCAAGTTACATTTATCCAATAAGAAGCAAGTTCTGTTAACTGTGAATGGTAAAATAATGATGATTATCTCATAATTCCATATTCCTGGTAATACCTTTATTATAAATTTCTTATTTATATATTCAAAATTATCTTATAATTTTGACATTTGATTCAATATTGCTCTGAGGCAGATAAGGATAATGTAATTGTTTCCATTTATAAATCAGAAAACAGTCAAGATTATTTAAGTGATATACATAAGGTCACAGAAACTAATGACCAAAATATTACTAATCATCCATAAAAAGAAATGACTTTTCTTTGTATTTTCTCCTAAGGATCTAACTGTTACTAGAGAAGTGATGAAATATTAGAAAAGGAGTTACAAAGACAGATACTTGGAAATATTCAATATTTGAAATTACATCAATGCTATTTTGTAAAACATCATCTATAGAACCTACTTGCTATATCTGTATCTAGACAACTTCAGTAATAATATTTGAGGAATTGTATTATGCATTATCATATATAGAGAGAAGATTTCTAGTTAGAATTCAATAATGAATTATATAAAATATAATACAGTAAAATAATTCATATAGATAATTACATAGTACAATATTTTATATGAAATATTTTATTCTCCAGCTTTATGTGTCACTAACAAAACCACCTATTCTATTTCTCTATTTTTAGACTTTACCTATTTTGTTGGTAGGTTGTTATGCCCTCCCCTTTATAAATGCTACAGCAAGTATCCTTGTTAACTTTAACAATTGCTTCCAGCTTGGTTAGTGTTGTTACTCTAATTGCAAAACAAACTTTTCATCTTACCTTTGATACTATCTGGTTTCTCATCAGGAGGAATAAATTTACATGAAGATATTATCCATGTAAATGATTCCAAAGTATTGCAAGTAAAAAAATAAACTACTGAATCATTATTGAACCCATTAGAAGAAAAATGCTATGTAAGTGCAAAATATTATCATTTTATCTGACAAATACCATTAGTTCATTATGAAATATAGCATTCAATTACCTACAACATGCAACAGAAATGAGAAGCTTTATTAGGTTGTGCTAAAGTGTTATTCTGAGATTGCTTTTTAAATTTATCTGGCACTATACTTTTTTATTAAAAATACAATGAGCTTCACGTAATTCAGAAAACTCACTGTTTCCTATCAGAATAAGCTGATGAGAAGACAAAAACAACTTAGTCAATAGCAGCTTCCCTAAATATAACTTCTATGGTTCTGTAATGTTACAGTCACAAAAAAATCAGTACAGTATGCTTTACATGAAATGATACATTATTAATAATCAGTGGACTATGAAATATTAAGGATGCATGGATGTATATTGCAATTGCTAGGGGAACAATTATTTTAAAAAGGGAAAAAATAGCTAAGGAGCCAACAAAAATGGAATTCTAAAAAAAAATAATAATCAAATAATAGAAAAAAAGGCAGGAAATAAGGAAGCAAAAACAGGGCATGAGTAGAAAAACTATAGACCCAAACCAAAACATATTAATTATTACATTAAATATTAATGGACAAAAATCACCAAATAAAGGGAAGAGTTATCAGAATAGGTTAACTTTAAAAATTCACATGCTATTCATAAAGGCATGTTAGTTGAAGATAAATGAATATAAAATATGCCAAGCAAAAATTAAACAAAAGTAGTTATATTAATATCCTACATGAAATTAGGCAAAAAATTCTTACCAAATCATTAGCTAACTAAATTCAATGATCTATAAAAAGATAATATATCATGACCAAATGGAATTTTTCCGAAGAATACAAGGATAGCTTAGCATCTAAAAACCAGATGAACATAATATATTAATAGAATAAAAGAGAAAAATCTAAGATAATATCAATTAATGTAAAATAAACATTTGGAATAATTACTCTTTTATGATAAAAACTCCCATCAAACAAGGAATAGGTATAAATTTTCACAACCTCATTAAGAACATCAGCAAAAAGCCTACAGCTAACATTATGCTCAATCCTGAAGGGCTCCATGCCTATGATCAGAAATAAGCAAGGATAACCTTTCTCCCGACTTTTATGTAACATCATAGTGAAAGTTTTAACAAATCCAGCAAGGAAATAAAAGTCATAAAAGGCCTACAAATAGAGAAGGGATATGTAAAAGTCTCATTACAGATAAATGATCATACATGTAGTAAATACTAAGACATTCAAAAAAAGCTATTAGAGCTAATAAATGAAATTAGCAGGGTTCATAATGTAATGTCAATATATAAAACCATTTATATAGCTATATACTAGGAACAACTAGCAAATTAAAGATTCACAATAGCATCAAATATACTTAGAAATAAATCTTAATAAAAGATAACCAGAAGTTAAGAGCTGAAGTGGAAAACTACAAAATAACTGCAAAGGGAAATTAAGTAAAACAAATAAATGAGATGACACCCTTTTTTATATACTGGAAGACTCATTATTATTAAGATGAAAACGTTCTCCAAGTTGACTTACAGATTCAATATATTCTGAATGGGGGACATATGGAGAGCTATTCTTGGGACCATCTCAGAACACCCTGTAGATACTATCCTCCTAATCTTCTACATTCAAAGATGGAACTATTCCATGATAGAATTGACTTTGAGGGTAACAGTAGTTCTCATGTCCTCTGAAACACTGATAAAAAGGTCTGAAAGAGGGATCCCTGGGTGGCGCAGCGGTTTGGCGCCTGCCTTTGGCCCAGGGCGCGATCCTGGAGACCCGGGATCGAATCCCACATCAGGCTCCCGGTGCATGGAGCCTGCTTCTCCCTCCGCCTGCTTCTCCCTCCGCCTGTGTCTCTGCCTCTCTCTCTCTCTGTGACTATCATAAATAAATAAAAATTAAAAAAAAAAGGTCTGAAAGAAGTAATAACATTTTTCATTCCTTGGCTAATCCTCACTTGAGCATCCACAAATAGTTGTAGTAATCATAATTATAAATAATATGTGAATATATTTTTCTAATTAACAGATCACATATCCAGGCATTATTTTATTTGGTGGGCATATATGCCACTTGCCATGATTTCTCTGAGTATTCACCTAGGAGCTCTATGAAGATGTAGCTTATCTGCACTAATGCATATAACAGGAAATCATAAAAATACATAAATGTATGAAAATTGTTAGAACAAAATTTTTTTGAATTTATTATTTATTTCAGCAATAGTTTCTGTGCTAGAAATAGTGATGGGCAAATCTAACTTTTCTTTCAAGGAAATCATAGTTTTGCTAGAAAAACCAACATAATTCAAATAACACTAAGAATATGTAATTACTAATTAAATATATTTCTAAAGGAGTTTACAGAATAGTAAAAGAAGTGTTTGCTAAGAAAATAAAGCTCTGAGATTTAAAAATGATTAGAAGTCAATTGGACAAAGATGACAGGGAAGTATGTACTGCTCAGAAAGAACATACACAACAGCTCTGCAGTATAAGTGGGCAACATAGTATTACAAAATTGACAGAAGGCCACAGTGGCTGAAGCATGATAAGGCAAAGGAGCATGGCAAAACTGAGAATTACATTCATAACAATTCACATAAGAATTTATAGTACAAAGATTCCTTCCCCTTTATCCAAGAGTGAGGATAGAATCATTAAAGATTTTAAATATGAGAAGCATTTGACTGGAGTTTTGTTTCAGAAAAAAAAATCAATTCTAGAAGGGATGTAGAGAAAAAAATCAATGGAGAGAGAAGTATAGAACTAAAAGAAGAATTGTATTTAACCCAGTAATATTTGAGTGTAGTGGTACTGGGATAGAGAGAAGAGCTAATGAAGAGATAATTGGAAGTGGTCAAGCCAAGAGACAGAAGTGTTTTTAAGAGATAGAATGAATAGGAATTAAGGTAGGCTTGGATTTGAGTCATGGGATGGAGACTGTCATTGGTTAAAGGCCATGAATAGAGAAGGAGATGTCTCAAAATAATCACTCAACAGAGACAATGGGACTGTTTCACTGAGCAAGATAACCTGAACAGCATCAGAATACCAACACTGCTCCTAAGCAAACTTCAAAATAAGGATCTCTTCATTATTTTCATCTTGCACTAGACTCTTCTTTTTTGTTGACCCTGATAACATGATTATCAGAAGTCAAAATTATGGAACTTATTTCCTACCAGTAAAAGTATATGTCCTACAATTTTCCTCAGCAGAAAGTCAGTTTAATGAAGACAAATAATTTTTCTATATTGTTTGCTTAACTATTCTCAACCACTAAACCAAAGCCTGCCCTATAACAAGTACTCCATAAACATTTGTTGAAGAAAAGATGACTGCTCCTTGAATGTGTCCTCCATTACTTCACATTCTATTTGCTCCCAGATAAAAAGAGAAGTGAAACAATAAGACAACTCACTAAAATTGAGGTTTCTTTTACAGATAGCTCACCATGCATATAAACATAACTGATTTTTGCATGGTTATTTGTACCCTGCAACTTTACTGAATTTGAGATTGGACCTTCATCTTACTCTATATACAAAAATCAACTCAAAATGGACTAAACACTTAAATATAAAACCTAGAACAATCAAATTCCTAAGAGAAAGCAGCATATGACAGAATCTTCATGGTATTGGGCCTGGCGATGTTTTCATGGATATGACACCAAAGCACAGACAACAAAAGAAAATAGGCAAATGGGATTACATCAAACTGAAAAATGTTGGCACTTCAAAAGAAGCAATTAACAGAGTGAAAAACACAGTGCAGAATGACAGAAAATATTTTATCTGATAAAGAGTAAATCTACAAAATATATGACATTCCTACAACTTGATAGCAAGGGGGGAAGATAATAACCTGATTAAAAATGAACTAATGACTAGAGTAGACATTTCTCCAAAGAAGACATGCAAGTGTCCACCAAGTAAATGGAAAAATATTGACATCACTAACCATCATGGAAATATTAATCAAAACCATGATGTGATATCACCTCACAGCTGTAAGAATTGCTATTTATTAAAAAATAAACAAGGACAGTAAGTTTTGGTGAGGATGTAGAGAAACTGGAGCCTCTGTACTCTGTTAGGTAGAATGTAAAATGGTGTAGCTGCTATAGAAAACAATATAGAGATTCCTGAAAAAAAAATAGAACTACCATGTAATCTAGCAATTCCATATCTCAAAATTTACCTAAAATAATTGAAACCAGGATCTCTATAGATATTAGCTCTTCTGTATCCGTTGCAGCACTATTCACAATAGCCAACAATGGAACAACCCAAGTGTTCATTCACAGATGAATAAATATATGGCATATATGCCATATATTCTTTACACACACACACGCACACACACATACACACACAATGGAATAGTATTCAGCCTTTAAAAAGAGAAAACTCTGCATTATGTAACAACATGAATGAACTTTGAAGATATGCTTGGTGATTCACTAGTCATACAAAGGCAAATACTACATGACTCCGCTTACATAAGACATCTAAACTAGTCAAATTCATAGAATCAAAAAATGGAATGAAGGGTATCAAGGGCTGGAGAAGGAGAAATGAGTAATTATGAATCAGTGGGCCTAAATTTTCAGTTAAAAAAGAGGAGTGAGTTCTAGAGATCTGTATTGTACCTATAGTCAAAAATACTGTATAGTAGACTTGAAACAATTTTTAAAGAGGATAGATCTCTTGTTAATATTTTTACCACAATAAAACAACTCTTTTTTTTAAAAAAAAAAGAAAAAGACATTCCCCTAGTAGCAGTATAGACTTAGAAAAAAATTAACCCTATTTTTATGCCAGTCAGGAATTAAGTTTTCTCTTTCCCTCAAAAGTGTGATCAAAGACTTCTGTCCGTAATATGAAAGAAAATGATATGTGTCTTGTTCAAGTAATGTATATTTTATAATTTATGTCCTAAGCAAAATGGATTTCACAAGTATAAAATTATCTAGATGATAAACAGATAAAGAAATTCTAGTTGAGTCTAAATTGGGTTGACTGATAATGCAAGGACCAACATATTAAGGGTTGATTGGCCCATAAAATGATATTACCTTGGCTGGGCTTAGGATCTGACTACATTTTTCCACATTCCTCTTTTCTGTTGTTTGAGTGTAGATACATTATCAAATTCTCAAACTACTAAGACTATTCCAGTAAAACAGCAGTACAATTATTTTTCTAAATGATCTCATCGATTTCTCTTGACAATGAATGACTTTTTAACTAAAATGTAATTCTTAGTTTCTGAAATCTCCATGTCAAAGTGAAATATCCAGAGGGGAGGGAAATAAGCTTCCCATAGAGAAAGAATGAAGAACAGTTCACATTCATTTTCCCAAATGCCATATGCTTTGTGGATTTGGTCTACAATCTGGAGCTGAGGGCTATAATGGCCCCTGCTGGGTAAAACATCCGTTAAGAACAGACATTTGTTGGTGTGCAACTGAGGAATGCAGACACTTGGCACTCACAGATCATAGTCTGAAATAACAGTGAATGTGTTGTAGCAGGAGAAAAAAAAGAAATATCTTGGCAACTCAGTAGCATTATGCAAAAAGTAGTTCCAGCCTTTGGAATTATGTTATCAGTAAAGAGTCTAAGTGATTTTTTTCCCCCCTGAGCAGCCCTCTGTCCTTTTCTTTCCTGGACTTTTTTGTTATGAAAATTCTTTCTTTTGTGATTATATATGTACAGAAAGAGGTATGAAAATTAATTGATGGTATAAAGCAAAAAGTAAATTGGTATGTAATCTATTCATACTAAAGAGCTCCTATTACTGGAATTCTACTTATATATAAATATATAGATAATTATAAAGATATAATTTATATATAATAGTTACAATTATATAATTACAATTTAAGATATGGATGACTAGATAGATAGATGACAGATAATTTTTACATGTTAGGTTTAAAGAGATTTCTGTAACTTTTTATTCATGTGCCCAACAGACTTGACTCTGTGTGTCAACTATTAATGTGAGTTTTTTGGAGAGATGGTGCTAGATGAAGACTCTTATTATAAGGTGAATACTGATAGAATACCAAAATGCATGAAAGTGTTATTCTGATTAAGACTTTTAAGGTCATAAAAATGTAATTATGCTACTGAGAATTGTTGATCACATTTGAAATACCTATCATGGACAAGTTGGTTTTCAAAGTGTGGCCCCTCTCAGGATTTACAAAGTCAAAAATATTTTCATAATAATATTAAAACACTATTTCCAATTTTATTCTCTTACAGGTGTACAGTGGAATTTTCCATAATGTGGTATGTGATACTGTAACAGAATAAATGCAAAAGTATGTGTGTCCACTCTTTTCTCTCTCCTCTGCCCTTCTCTCTCCATCTCAATCTCATTCAGGGCAGGAGTGCTCCTTACCTGGGCTCACCTCTGATTCTGGAGTGCTATTGGGATCAGAGTGGAGTGCAAGGAAATGCAGCATTTCTCTGTACTGGTTCTTCTGTATTAACTAAGGGACCAGGCCTCAGGGAAAAAAAGTCTTTCCATGAGTGATGTGTATCGTGGAGGCAGAGATCTCTTACGTTCTGACTCAGAAACCTCAGCATGTGTTTTTTGTTTTTTTGTTTTTTTTTTAAGTTTAGGAGAGCAAGAAAACTTAACAAAAAGCACAGCAAATATGCTGTTCCTAACTTTGTGTTTCATAGCGAGTTTCTTATCAAAATGGTAAAACAAACATAGCCTTAAACACAAATACAAGATATCAAATTGTGAGAGGAGAGCCCCCCCCCAAAAAAGGGGGAATTAAAGATATTTGGTGAAATCATGGACACCTATGGAAAACTGCCAAAATAGAACTCTAGGTAGCATTGGGCAACAGGGGGTAGAGAAAGGGAAATGTGAAAATATATAAAACAATTTAAAAGAAACACCATTCTGCTTAGATTGTAGTCCAGTATACTCCCTCATATGAGTTTAGATAGCTTTGCACACATTTAGAAATGGTTATGAAATTGTTTTTATGAACTCATAAAGGGATGTTCTGGAGAGATGTATTTATAAATTCATTATGTGAATTAACCATTAACATATTATAGGGCATTGAACTAATGACATATCCTCTCCAGACTTCACTGTTCTCTTTGAAGAAGGACAAAACTATTTGTCCTGACTAGCCCATAGAATGGTTATAGGCACCAAAATTGAAATATCAGCATCCTTGCTTATGCCTTAGAGAATTGTATAAATGTAAGATACTAACATTGCCTTCCCTTTACTTTTTACCAGAAGTGTATTCCATATTTCATGCCATTATGTTATTAAATATTTTCTTACTAGAAGCTACATAAATAATCACATTTAGTCTTATTTTAGATCTTTATTTAATGGGTACTTCAAAAGCCATAGAAATGATAACTCTAACTTAAATAATGGAATTGTTTATAGGTTGTCATTATTTCTACAGTATTACATTCTTTACCACAGATTTATGTTTTTCTCCTAGAGGGTGTTTAGGTGATTCACTTATGTGATTTAAATATTTTAAAACTTATTTATTGAGGTACATCTCATAATGAAAACCAAATTTTAAGTACATCTAATTTTTCCATACGTATTCACCTGTATAATAACCACTCAGATCAAGATTTAGAACAGGGGAGACAATAGACTCTCTTCTGCTCCCTCACATCCCATAGCCTCAAAGAATAAACACTATCTAATCAAAGATACTGTTTTTAAATACCAAGTTTGTTTGTGATAAAAATATGGGCTTATTTATGTACAGCAGATTTCTTTAGAAAATTTGTATATATTACACGTGTTAACAAAACCATCCAACAGGCGCCTGTAATTGGCTGTGTGTTAGATACAGTCTATGGGGCAGCCCCGGTGGTGCAGCGGTTTAGCGCCACCTGCAGCCTGGGTGTGATCCTGGAGATCTGGGATCGAGTCCCATGCTGGGCTTCCTGCATGGGGCCTGCTTCTTCCTCCGCCTGTGTCTCTGCCTCTCTAAATAAATAAATAAATAAATAAATAAATAAATAAATAAATAAATCTTAAAAAAAAAAAAGATACAATCTATGATTTTTTGAAGTGTGAATTCATCTATCTAGTTACCAAGTAGCATAGCTTATTCTTTGCAAAGTTACAGTGTAGAAAAATTAACAAGACTAACACATATTACACCAAATAAATTAACCATCTACTAGGTAAACAAATACATTTTGAGTGTATTCAGGTGCCAGCTTTCTTTTTTTCTTTCTTTCTTTTTTTAAATTTTCCATTTAATTATTTTTTAAAGGATTTTATTTATTTATTCATGAGAGAAACATAGAGGGGGGAGAGAGCGATAAGGAGGCAGAAACACAGGCAGAGGGAGAAGCAGGCTCCATGCAGGGACCTGACTTGGGACTCAATCCCAGGACTCCAGGGTCAGGCCCTGGGCCGAAGGCAGTGCTAAACCGCTGAGCCACCTGGGCTGCCCCAAGTGCCTGTTTTTGAAAGCTAAATTATTTATTTATTTGTTTGTTTGTTTGTTTGTTTGTTTGTTTATTAGCAATAGTAGATGCTGTTCAGAGGGGATAGAGATAAACAAAACCTTGAGGAAGAGGAAACTGTCTATCATCTATGGACAAGTGAGTGTTGTATTGAGATTTGAAAGTGTACTGAGATTTGAATTTCAGGGAGGCAGAGAATAGAGCATTTAGTAGTAAAAGAGAATGAAAATAGAGAGATGCTGTGAGTTTATGAAATAGCACAAAAAAGTATATGAAATAAAACTGAACAGGCAGGAATGGGAGAAATATTCTGAGCTCTCATGAAAATTAATGTTATATATACAGAAACAGCCTGGAGAAGACCTTGAAAGTATGGCAGGGATTTGAAAGGGTAGAAAACCGAGCTTCTGAGGGGTTTTGGGATGAGAATTGATTGTTATAAGAGCAGCATTTAAAGAAGCTAGATGTGTAGAGGCCGAAACAGAATGGAGACTAGAGAAGAAGCCTTTGCAGGGCTCTCACTTTGAGATGGGTATGCTGGCTTTAGAGCTGAGAGGAAGGAATGGAAGAAAAACTAACAGTATGATGTGGTAATAGAGACCAATGAGGCCACCATGAAGAAGGCTGAAGAGAAAATGATGCCATGATTTTGTATCTGGCTGTCTAGAATCATGAACTTTCCTCAGAAGAAAGGAAGGTAGACAAGGTGAGCTAGTCTGCATGAATTCTGAGCTGACTGAACACGGACTTGCACATCCAGACATCCCTCTATCATTTTGAAGTCGTATTGCCAAAGCCCTTGTGAGAGGATAAGGCTAGTGGAGGATGGAGTGTGAGTGACTCCAGGACAGAGTTTACCAGGAAGGGACAATGGAGCAACAAAGAGGCAGAGACGGTGCTAGCAAACGCTTTATTGTAAAGGGACTGATTGAACTGAAGGATAGTAAATCCAAATGAGTGAAAGGTGTTACTTCAAAGAAAGTCACATGATTCAGAGCAGGCCGACTCAGAACACATCTTTCAGAGTAAGACAGATGCCCCCAAGTTAAAGGTGCCCCCCAAACCAAGAACTATTTTAATCCTACGTCAGTTTGTTCCTTGTCTTTTGTTTTCTTTGCTGTGGGACAGTGTCAAAGGCTTGAGGTATTCAGTAGACCAAAGAGGAAGGAAGAGTATCCAATTGGATCGGTTTACATCTGGTCATATCAGAGTGAGGAGGAGATAGGAAAGAACTTCTCTTAGAAGTGATTTTTAAAATGACAGTGGAGGAGAAAGCAAGAGACTAAGCAGATTCTTGGTTCAAGAAAATCTTGACTTGAGTGATATCCACAATTGGGTATGTTAAGAAACAGAGTAAAGAATGGCTGAAAAGAGAAGATTGCTAGGAGTAATGTTATAGATAAAAATGACGATAGTAACTAATATACACTTAATGCATACCAGACAGTCTTTTAGAATATCACATAAAGCCAATTATCCCCACAATAGGAGGCATTACAATTCTAACTTTAGAGATAGGAAAAATTAAGCACAAGAAAGTTCAATGATGTGGCACAAGTTACATAGCTGAGAAGTTGCTGAACCAGGGTGTGAACCGGGAATCCGGTAACTGGACTCTATATGGAACAGAAGTTGCAAAATGAAATAGGTAACAATGTTATCTAAAGCTCAGATGATCAGGAGAATATGTTATAATATTCCCATTTACATGAAGGACACATTGGGCTATTAGGTTTGTCAATAAATAGATCTTGAAGATGATCAAAGAAGGTTTCAAAGAATGGAGAACACAACAAGCGAGAGGATTACTGAGAAAAAAAAAGCAACCAAGAAATTATGGAAATACTTTCTCCATCTGTGAAGGAAAGTATTCTTTCATACTGGACACTCCACAACACAGCAGGCCAAACTATCAATAAATTGGCTCTTCTGTAAATCTACACTAAAGCCCAGGCGAAAATTGAAAACTGGCTCCTGACCCTACCTGCAGGCCCCTGAATGACTAAACTGTGAGTGGAAATAGCTGTTCCTCAAATTAAACCCTAAAAAAGTAATATAAAATTATCCCCATGTGACAGACCCTGCCAGCTTCTAATTCAACATCCATTAATTCCTTATCTTCACCAAAGAGACCCATTCCCTGCCTTTCATAGAAAACCTTTTCTTAAAAATATTTTAAAATTATGGTAAAATACACATAACATAAAATACACATAATATAAGATTTACCATCTTAACCATTTTTAAGTGTACAGTTAAGTATATTAAGTATAATATTAAGTATATTAAGTATATTCATATGGTTTTACAACCACCATCGCCACCATGTCCAGAATTCTGGAGTGACTGACACTATCCATTTAACAGCAACTCTCCATTCCACTTAATCCCTCACTACCTGGCAACCACCATTCTTTCTGTCTTTATCTTTTTTTTTTTAAGATTTTATTTATTTATTCATAGAGACACAGAGAGAGAGAGAGAGAGAGAGAGAGGCAGAGAGAAGCAGGCTTCATGCAGGGAGACCGATGTGGGACTTGATCCCCGGTCTCCAGGATCACACCCTGGGCTGCAGGCTGTGCTAAACCGCTGTGCCACCAGGGCTGCCCCTCTTTCTGTCTTTATCAATTTGACTACTCTAGGTACCTCAGATAAGTGGAATCAGCAGAATTTATCTTTTGTGACTGGCTTACTTCACTTAGCATCATGTCTTCAATGTTCATCCATGTTGTAGCATGTGTCAGGATCCCCTTCCTTTTTAAGGCTGAATAATGTTTTATCTTATATATACCACACTTTGTTTATCCATGGACACTTGAATTGTTTCTACCTTTTGGCTATTGCAAATAGCATTGCTATCAATATGAGTGTACAAATATCTCTTTAAGATCCTGCTTTCAATTCTTTTGAATACATACCCAGAAGTAGAATTGCTGGATTAGATGGTAATTCTATTTTTAATTCTGTGAGTTACTGCCATACTGTTTTGAAGGAGATCCAATTTTGTTTGAAATTGCAATGGAGCCAGGGAGAAAAGCAAGAACTTTATTAACATGAAATTTAGGGCAATGTTTACTTTTTTGGAAGAGACAGGAACATGATAATATTCTAGTTCATACATTTAGTTCATTCACTATCACTTTATATACTTTATACTTATATTTTAATATTTCAGTTTTCTTATGTGATCCATATATTCTTTTGCATATATAAAATATTATGATTTTTTAAAGTACTTGCTAAAAGATACATGCAGAAAGAAACAGTAAAAGGGGGGGAAATCCATGGAAGGTCTAAAAGCTAAGGCCTTTCTTGGTTCTGGCTCTCGAGTAGTTTCAATTTCTAAGAGGTCTGAGTACATCTTATCTCTGTTCTTGAAGGTATATGAGAATAACTCTTATAAATAAATTCCCTTTCTTAATCTAGTTTGAGTGACTTTCTGGTCTTTTCTATTTCTTGCTCACTTATTTATGATATTTAATCTTCGGCTATATCACTGAATTCTTTTGCATCATTGTTCAAGAGAGACATTGATCTAAAATTTTACTGAATTGTCCTTAGACTTTACTATTGAGTTTTTTCTGTTCTCCTAGAAGAAATTAGCACATTTACCCCCAGTAATTCTCTGGAAGAGTTTGGGAAAGTACATCTGGAGAAATTCATCAGGGAAGACATTTAAATGTGTCAAGAAATTTATAAATTTTAGTTATAGATTCAAATGATTTAACAGGTATTAGACTATTTGGAATTTCTATTTCTTTTGACATATTTGATGTTAACCTTTCTTTGAAACAAATTTTCCTTTCAGTGTAATTTGTCAACTTTTTTGAACATAGAGATATACATTATATCTTGTTACCTTTTCAATGTTCAGAAAAATCTGTGGTAATAGTAACATTTTTTCAGAACCCGATACTGGCAACATCTATTTTTTTTCTTGAGTATTAATTATTTTTCTTAGATGTATCAGTTTTCTTATGTTTTTTTTTTTTTTAACAGCTTTTCAAAAAAAAATAAATAAGAGCTTTTCTTAATTAGTATTTCCATGGAATATTCTTGTCCTTTCTTTTCCTTTCAACATCTTTGTATTTGATGTTTCTTATAAGCAGCTTATAGTGTTTTTAAAATTTGTATTTAATCATATTACCTCTCATTTAACTTGCAATTATAGCTAACTATAATTAATTAAAGTAATTAAAATGTCGTTGAGAAATTTTTTTTTAAGATTTTATTTATTTTTTCATGTGCAACACAGAGAGAGACAGAGAGAGGCAGAGACACAGGCAGAGGGAGAAGCAGGCTCCACGCAGGGAGCCCGACGTGGGACTCGATCCTGGGTCTCCAGGATCACACCCCGGGCTGCAGGCGGCGCTAAACCGCAGCGCCACCGGGGCTGCCCAGAAATATTTTTAATTTCACTGTTTTAAGTAACTGCTTTCTTTTCCTTTCTCTCCATCTTCCCTTTCTTAATTGTTTGACTAACCAAAATATTTTCTCCTATCTGTCCTCTATAGCCTTCTCAGAAATACATTCTTTACTATTAATTTAGTGATTTTCCAAGAAATGACAATATACAGCACTGATGTATTAAATTGGGATTTTTGCTCTTTCTCACACAGTGAGAAGACTTCATAAAAATTTTAACTTTGCCTCCTATCTGCCTTGTGTACTACTATCAGTTATTTTTATATGTAAATGATTTTTATTCGTTTTAAATAATCAATAATCATTTAGAGTTACCCACATATTTACTCTTTCTAGTGCTCTTTATTCCTCCCAGCTCTTAACTGACCTTTTACCAATGTTCTTGCTGGGAGGACAGCCCAGTTCCAGCTGCCCTGTCATAGCCAAAAGTAGAACTGCTGCAGTGAGGTGGTTGTTTTTAGGTATGCCTTCTATCAAATGAAGGAAACCCCTCAGGTTTACTAGCTTGTGAATATTTTTAGTTATAAATGGAACTCTAATTTTGTCACTGTTTTGTGCATCTATTTGGATGCTCAAAGGGTGTTCTCTAATTTCTATTCTGCTCAGGTACAAACTTGAGCTCAAAGCCTTCCTAATATTGAACCAGTTACATTTTTAGGATCCTACTAATTACCATGTGGTATATTTTTCTGTACATGGCTAATTTCAGATTTTTAAAAAAAGTATATCCATATGCATGAATGAGATCAACTAGTAATTTTCTTTCCCATTTCTGGTATAGCTATTGTCAAGCAGTGGTATTATTGTTGTCATTATCAATCATTGAAACCTACTATTTCCATTCCATGGTGAACTATTGCCTGCTTTTCCTACCTGAATGAAATGGGGTCTTTAAAATAATTTAAGTTCCCCATTTCCTCTCTTTCTTTCTCTCCATCTTTATGAAAACTTTGGATTTCTTTAAATACCTCTGGCCTCCAAACTCCAATCCTAGTTCTAGATAAGGGTGGATTAGTACTTACTGGAAATTTCCTTACACTATATGCCTTGGATAAATAGTTTTACTACTAGCACATTGCTACTAATTTTAAGAAGTTGCTACCAGTTGACAGAAGAGGCTTGAAAGTAGTCCTAACTCCCACACTTGGACTCTTCCCAGTATCCAATGTCTTCTATACAATAAGGATAGTAAGATTTACCTCACAGAGTTCTTTGGAAGATTTATTAAGATAGAGCACGTGACATGTCTGTTTCTATCTAATGTCTAAGTACTCTAATTAGGCACATGGGGTAATACCGCCCAATGAGCTTAAGATATTTCCTTAAAGACACAGAGTCAACATGTAGAGCTCAGATTCAAATATGCACCTGCCTGACTCCAAAAGGAGATTCTCAACCACTATGTTCTGTATTTTCATATGGTTTACAGGGCTTGGTTCCAGTTCTGTTCACCCAGCAGGCCTAAAGTAAATGAGGATAATGTAAATCATCCAGTGGTCTCTAAGCCAGTACGATGGCATATTGAAAGAAAATAAGACATAACTTCAAACTGTTTGGATTTAAGAACGATTAATTTGGGGATTTTAACAAATAAGTAGATGTCAGTTTCTTCATCTATAAAGTTTATCTATAAAGTCCAAATATTCCTTGAAGTTTCTTCCCTATACTTGTCATTTTCTGTACTCTTTTCTGTAAAAAGAAGACAGTAATGGGACACCTGGGTAGCTCAGAGTTTGGGCGGTTGCCTTTGGCTTAGGTGGTAGACCCCAGGATCCGGTTCGGGTCCTGCATTGGGCTCCTGTGTAAAGCCTGCTTCTCCCTCTGCCTGTGTCCCTCTGCCTGCTCTCTCTCTCTTTCTCTCTCTGTATGTGTTTTTCATGAAAAAATAAATAAATCTTTAAAAAAAAAGAGGACAGTAGTATTTAGCATGTGGAGTAGGTACAATATTTTAAAGGGGTTATCACAAAGGAAAACACTTGGCATAGCTTCTAGGCCATAGAAGTTTTCTTTAAATATATACATATATATATATATATTTTTTTTTTTTTGAGAGTGAGAGGGAGCTGTCCCCCACCACCATGCTCCTTTCGCTCTCAAAAATAATTGTTCTTTGATAACCAGCAGAGGGAGAGGGAGAGGGACAAGTAGACTCCCTGCTGAGCACAAGACCCATGTGAGGCTCAATCCCAGGACCCTGAGATCATGACCTGAGCCAAAGTCAGACACTTAATTGACTGAGCCACCCAGGTGCTCCAGCCATAGAAATTTTTTTAATGAATGTTCTTATTTGCCCCTGATAAACCAAGGGACATCGTGAGGGTCCTGAAAGCCTGAAAATGCTTGTGGCAGGGGAGGGAGTTGGGGCAAAATGGGATCATCCACTTTGTGATTTTCAGCTCCTATGCTGTATACTCTTACTGTTCTAAGACAATTAAATTTATATAAAATAAAATATTTAATATATAATTATATATTATGTATTATAAATAATTATATTATTATATATTATTTATTTAACATATATTATTAATATATTTAAAACATATTATATAATTATATATAAATTCATATGTGTATGTATTTACATCTTACAGAAACATGAAAAAATTTCAACCTGATGAAATTCTAAAACGTGTTTAGAAACATGTACATTACATCCCAACAAAGTCAGTAGCCGTCCTCTTGAAAACACAGCACTCAAATGACCTGTTCCCTTTATCTGATCTCATAAAGCTAATTGTAAATAAGTTAGAAAGTAGGTATCATTAGCCCCCAAACAAACAATGTATGTTGGCAGCTCTTTCTCCCTATATCATTCTTCTTGATTTATTTGATCTCAAAGACAGTCTAAGTTCTTTGAGAAATGTCTGTAGCAAAACTACAGAAGTAATGTTTTTTGGGACTTCAGATATCCTATACCTTCAGTACCACTTCTTAGTATAAATAAGCTTACAAGCACAGGTCAAATGTTGTTTTGTTTTGTTTTGTTTTGTTTTGTTTTAAATGCAGTGAAGGCAAGAGGTCAAGACAATCCTTGGAAACAATAGCATTACCTGTACTTATAATCCAAAAAACTTATGTGAAACTATACACAAAAAAAGATGCCTTCCTCTGCCTGCCTCCCCACCTGTCCTCCTGCTGTTTCTGCTGAATCCAAGAGAAATCTGTATAGTTTTTCACAGGTACTGTTGTCTCTTCCTTATTTTTGTTTGCTGGGAATCCATTTTCCATTCAGAATCCACATAAGAATTTTCCCCTCACTATTATTATCCCTCTTCCTGCATTATTTTTCTACATACCAGTTTTATAATTATCCAACATATTGTGTCATAACTTCTTGCTTGTACTTACTGTCTCTCCTGCTAGATTGTAAGCTGTGCAAGAATAGTGATTGATTGGTCTTTCTTTAATTGTTTTTCTTTGATAACCAGCATCTGAAAAAAGTGCAAATGCATACTGGGTACTTTAGAAATTTGAATAAATGAATAGATAAATGCATATTTTATATGTGAAGGGGCTTTCATTCTCTGCTTACTGTGGAGAAACTAGCACCTTATATCAAAATGTTTCTACTCATTTTTTTTAGTTGTATGTGTTATGTTTAAATTTGACTGTGAAAAATGTACATGATTCTTATTTTATGAGTGCATTCAACAATTCATTTGGTAAACTGAGCACCACTGGACAATAATTGTCCTTTTAGGTGCACCTGGATTGCTCAGTGATTAAGCATCTGCCTTCAGCTCAGGTCGTGATCCTGGGGTCCTGGGACCGAGTTCTGATCAAGCTCTCCACAGGGAGCCTGCTTCTCCCTCTGCCTATGTCTCAGCCTCTCTCTCTCTCTCTCTCTCTGTGCCTCTCATGAATAAATAAATAAAATCTTTAAAAATAGCAATAATAATCTTGTTCTCACATGGCTCTTCTGCTGTCTTAATAAAAAGCTGAGTAAGAAGCAAATTCAAATATTATTATAAAAAAAATATACTCTCCTCTAGTTGAGATCCTGATGTACCAAGTGGGAAATCCAGCTAAGTAGCATCCCTTAGTGAATGTCATTTTAGCAAGGGTTGTTTTGGATGTAATGTGGGGTACAGGCCTGCTTAGTGGTCATTTGCTCAGTTAGTAGGGGACCATCTGGCCAATTGCAGCCAGTGGGTTATAAGCATAAATGTTACTAGTCAGCTTCCTGGAACTTTCCTTAGAAGACATCTGGAGTATATCTTTTGTCCTTTCTTAGTCTGTTCTCACCTTCAGTAGGTGTAATGCCACCTGGAGCAGGAGGACAACAGCTAAACCTGGAGATGACGGAAAGTTGACAATGACAGGAGCCTGGAGCTCTGAAGATGAGTGGAGCACATTCTTCATCCTTGTTCTGAACTACATACTACTAGAACTTGCCAGTAAAAAAGAAATAAACCTGTATCTTGTTTAAAACTCTATCATTTGAGGATTTTGTAATAACCATAAACAAAATTGTTCCTAACAAATATAGATTCAAATACACGCTCTGTCATTTGTTAACTTTATGAACATGCATGTAAATTTAACATATGGTCCTTAGTTTTCTTATCTTTCAAATAAAAATGGAATACCCCATATACAAGTTTATTGTGAGGATTAAATAAGATAACTGATTTTTAAAAGCATTTAGCATTGTGTCTGATGCCAAGTAAATATCCAGTAAAAGTAGATGTTATTTCTATTGTAGACATAATAATCCCTATATCATATGGCTTGAATAAAAAATCAGGGTTTTTTTAAGGTTTCTAGTAAAATACATACAATTATTTTGCTTTAAAAGCCTATGTACTATCTTTATATCTTAGAGGATCATAGTATCCATTTTATTAGAAGAAAATTAAAATTTTCTGTATCTTATAACAGAAGTAACTCTGTCTAGTGAGTTACCAATCTTATCCACACAAGGCTTTGATGAAGAAAATAACCAAATACGTTAAGCCAATGTAGTTATGTCAGTTTGTACACATTAAAGCAGATATGTGTCTTTGAGATCCAATGTCTTTAGGACAGAGAAATGAACGACACAGCATGAGTGTTTGTCACAATATTCCAAAACAAAATAGAGTGAGTTAGGCATAGTACCAGAGCATTCAAAATCTGGCTAGAGGGGATCCCTGGGTAGTGCAGCGGTTTGGCGCCTGCCTTTGGCCCAGGGCGCGATCCTGGAGACCCAGGATCGAATCCCACGTCGGGCTCCCAGTGCATGGAGCCTGCTTCTCCCTTTGCCTATGTCTCTGCCTCTCTCTCTCTCTCTTTCTCTCTGTGTGACTATCATAAATAAAAAATTAAAAAAAAAATCTGGCTAGAATAAAAGATAAGACCAAACAGGGAAAGTTAACACATAGTCCATGAGATTTCATTCAAGAACTGGTATTGGGTAGAAATGTATTTCCAAGTTTCCTAGCGGATAAATTATAATGGGAAATCATACCCATTATATGGGTCTATGACAAAAAGTATATCAGTTTCTCTGGAGTAAAAAAGAAAGTTCTATCATATAACAAATTTATTTCACACTAACAATTAGGAAAAAAAAAAAAAAACATTGACTCTAGAAGGTTATGATGTTGTGAGCTATAACTAGTCTCAGAAGAGTAAGAATTAGGGCAGCCTGGGTGGCTCAGCGGTTTAGCACTGCCTTCAGCCCAGGGTGTGATTCTGGAGACCCGGGATCGAGTCCCATGTCAGGCTTCCTGCATGGAGCCTGTTTCTCCCTCTGTCTGCGTCTCTGCCTCTCTCTCCTTCTGTGTCTCTCATGAATAAATAAATAAAATCTTAAAAAAAAAAGAAGAGTAAGAATTAGGACTCAACTTGGGGAGCACCTGGGTGGTTAAGCCTCCAGTTTTTGGTTTTGGCTCAGGTTATGATCTTGGGGCCATGAGATCAAGCCTTGTGTGAGGCTCTGTGTTCAGTCATGTGTGTATACACGTGTGCACATGCATGTGTGTAGTATGAAAAATAACATGTAGGAGAACTTTAGTTCCGTTAAATTATGTCATATGGGCTGAGAATCCCCTTGTCAATACTACTTCTGAACACATACACACACACACAAACAAATACTCCCTCTAACACCAAAAACAAACCAGCCAGCCCTCTTTTTTTTCTGTGATGATCAGAAAAATTGAATTCAGGATAATCATGAATTTTAATTTACATTACAATTAAATTACAAGAATTAGGCCCCCTTATCTTGAGGAAGATAGTCAACATCTTCCCCAACAGTCAATGAAACTATAGGTAAATCAGCTAAAGTAATCCAAGCTTCAAGATTCCGACTGAATTCATTTTTATAGAAATTTGGAAGTTGTATTAATTTAAATAGCTCATATGGGATCTTTACAGATTGGGATATATTTGAACATATATTATTTATTTGTATTCATCCAAGCTATGTGAAAATGGCATACACAGGAGGGCAGCTTATTTCCAAAAGTTATTTTTAACAAGGTGATTAACAAGCCTAAAGGAAACTGAGCTCTAATTTGACTTAGAATTACTTATTATAGTTATTTGGACCTTTGTTTTTCTTCTGGGACTTATTAAAATGCTCAAGATAAAATATATATGTTAATTCCTATATTCTTACATTCAAAAGTGGAAAAACAATTGGTTAGAAAAGTGCTTCTTTTCATCACATTCAAAAAGAAGAGGCACTCCACAAACCAGTATAAAATAATAAATCTGCTGTAAATCTCTACTTACTCTCCCTAATCAGCAATTTTGGAAAAGCTTTCCACTGTCTTCTCCATTTGGTTTTGGCACAAGAAGACAAGAAAAAAAAAATGTTGCTTGGGGAGAAGTCACAGAAATAAATCCAGGAACTTCTATTTACCTTATAAGGAAAACACACATAACACACATCCACAAGCAGGTGCTTACACAGAGTAAATAAGAGAAGGGAGCCTTTTCTCTGAGAGATAGTCATGTTCGCCAGTATTGGATAAACCTAAAAATTTAAGTTTCCCATGAACTTTCCTTTTTAAAGTATCTGGATCATCCACTGAAAGACATAGGAAGCCATTTTTCCAGATGATATAATTGAAGGAGTCGGGCAGCTCGGGTGGCTCAGCGGTTTAGTGTCACCTTCAGCCCAGGGTGTCATCCTGGAGACCCAGGATCAAGTCCCATGTCAGGTACCCTTCATGGAGCCTGCTTCTCCCTCTGCCTCTCTCTCTCTTTCTCTGTCTCTCATGAATAAATAAATAAAATCTTAAAAAATAAAAAATATATATAATTGAAGAAGTCATCATTTGCTGACCTATTTAAATTCTGGAATTTCTCAAGTGATGCTAAAGACATGGAAGCTTTCAAACAACCTTAATTTTAATGTTTTATGAGTGTTATGTTGGCTCATCTTCACCTTTACATTGAATCACAGCTCAAGGCACATTTGCAGTACAGTTCTGAAAGCACTTAGATCTTTTCAGGCATCCAAAGACCATGTAGACATCTGAGTACAAGCAGCCAGAATTATGCCTAAATGTTTTAGTACAAGGCCACCTAACCATTTTTTTAAATGAAATAAAACATCTTTGTCTATTGTCCTTTGTGGTTCTGCTTCTACTGGAATGCTTGGCTGGCCAGCAAAAGATTTGAATACGTGATGGCATGTTCAACTCTGGGAGTGTATACTTCTCCATGCATTTCATCCCAAGTTTTAGTATAACAAGGAACTTTTGTGCTGCTGGAAAAAAGATCAAGGCATTGAGCAGCATCTCCTAAAATGTAGCTTCGTCAGTCCTTCGTGTTTGAATGATTGCATGAGAATGTTCTTGGCCCAGAGTCTTAACAAGCTAAGTGCACTGAACACTATGGATATACTCGTAGCACAAATAGAGGAAGAAAAGAAGTGTGATAATCTAATGAATAGAGACCTGATTTCAAGTCTGTATACAATTATTAGTTTTAGAATCTTAGACAAAGCATGATATTCTAAATACAATTTTTTTTCATCTGTAAAATGGGAGAAATGATACTTGCCTTATTGGTGTAACTGAGTTGAGGACAAATATCATTTATCCTTTTAAAAATTTTATTTGAGAGAGAAAGCACACAAGTGGGAGAAGAGGTAGAGGCAGAAGGAGAGATCTCAGGCAGTCTCTACATTTTCCCAGAGCATAACATGGTGTTTGATTTCATGACCATTAGATCATGACCTGAGCTGAAACCAAGTCAGACACTTAACCGACTGAGCCACCCAAGCACACCAAGGACAAATAATATTTAAAATGGGGTAACATATGGCCCAGGACTGTAGCTAGTATAGAGATGATCTAGTCTGTTATTTTGGACATAGTGATTACCCTGTAAATATTTGCTGACTTAAATGGGAAGATGGATGTCATGTAAAGCTTAAATTTAAGGCCCTGTATTATGTGCTGCCTTGACATCTGGTAAATATAAGGATGCAACAAATGACCTAATGGCAAGTTCCCTTCTTTACTCTGCTCTGTGGACACAATTCCCTGCCCAAACAACCCTCCTCTTATGGGGAGCAAGTATGGTTCCTGATTATCTTTGAGTGGTAGGTTTGAGTTCCCTGCCAGCCCTTTGAATTCTTCAAATAAGTTAATCTCATCCTTCTGTGGAGATCAGGAGTCACCTCACCCTCTTGGTACTACACAGCCTGCCTCCTACAGTGCTCGTTTGATTTGTTCCCAAGTACAACCGCATGTGGCCCTGCATAGCGTGTGGTATTCTCTTCCTCAGAATGATACTATCTGTGATTAATAAATTGGTGATTCGTAGTGATTATGGTGAATAACAATTAGTGTTGCATGTGTGACTTTGGCCACCCCTGTAGCCATAGGTTGGGAATCCCTCCCTCATCAATGGGATGAGTAGTCATTTAAAAAATGGATGAATAAAAGAAAGTGAGCAAATAGGGGGAAAAGGAAGGAAAAGTAGGAGAATGCCAATAAGGGTAAACCAAATACAGTTAGACTCTAGATGGAGTGGTATTATATATGGCCAGGCAAAAGTGACTCAAAAGTCACCTCATCTGGAACATCTAGCATATTCAGATGAAAAGGGACAAGGACTTAATGTTTTTCAACATAAATCTATATATAGATTGATGGGAACATTATCTCAAATACACAATTGAAAATTGGCAATTTTGTTTTTTCATAGATGAAAAGAAATAGAAGGTCTTGCTTGCATTTATTTTAAGACAGATTTCATAAGATCAGCAATATAACTGGTGTCATTTGGTGTATCAGTGTGGGTTGAGGAATGTGGGCAGAGAGCCTGGTTCTCGTGAAGAAATCTCACTTCTCTGGAGGCTGACATTTAGCAATTTTGTATTAGTTATGTCTTCTTTGAATTGCTCAGAGGACAGGAGGGCTTCATAAATACAAACTTAATTAAATGTGAAGACTTGGTGGTAGATTTGAGATGAAGAGGTGGGGAGAGCTCACACTGTCACGTTCATCAAAGAATCAGTATGGTTAAATAAATGGGAAAGTCATGATAAATCCCCTGCTAAAGTTCACTCTCTATTTTAGGAAGGTGCTGCATATAATTAAACTACTTATGAAACAGTCCTTTCTTTCTCTACAGGGAATAATCAGGACAGGAGCAGCAGAATTTTCTTTACTCTAGCTTCCTTAGAACTGAATTAAAGTAAATAACTTTTTGACTCATGAAATTATAGATTAATTTGCATTAATAAAATAACTGTCTTCTGAGTGAAAAAAACTTGCATTTATATCCCTCATCTGCCATTATGCCAGGATATGACCATGGGCAAGTAGCAATCTTCTTCATGTAACTGAAGAAATAGGCAGCTTGTAGGAAGTCTCTGAATCTCCTTAATCCAAATGTGCAATGCATCTCTATAGTTAATTATTTTTCTGTTTTAGATCATATGTATATCTGTGTATGTATTGATCAGTATCAACCAGAACATCCAATGTTAAATAAATATTACTTCTTTTCTCTTCCTGCCATTAATTCCATCTTTAAAGGATTCCTGTAAGAACACATATTAAGATGTCCTAATTACAAAGGGTCACTCTACTCTGCCCATACTAATCCCTTTCTCATTCTCCAAGCTCTTCAAGGATATGGGATTTTCATCTTCATTTCATGAGGTCAGAGATCCTACTTCCATATATAGCATCTCATCAAAATTGATCTGTGCTGTAGAGTGATAGTGCTGGATGCTGGTCTGATCTTTTAACTGTTTACATGCTGTGAGTTAAGTTTATTTTTATTTTATTTATTTATTTAAGATTTTTATTTATCTATTCATGAGAGACACAGAGAGAGAGAAAGAGAAGCAGAAACACAACACAGGTAGAGGGAAAAGCAGTCTCCATGCAGGGAGCCCGATTCGGGACTTGATTCCGGGACTCCAGGATCACGCCCTGGGTGAAGGCAGGCACTAAACCGCTGAACCACCCAGGTGTCCCTGTGAGTTAAGTTTAAAGGAAGTATTACCCAATCACATCCCACTACTCTTTGATTGCTTATACATTTATTTATTTATTTATTTTTAGTTAAAAGAGATATTACTAAAACAGCCCAATAGAAAGCAAGACCTTGTGAGGAAACAGAAAGTAAGCCAAGCAAATTTTTATTATAAACATCAATTGTCAATATGTTGGCAAATCGAACTTCAATAAAATATATATATTCAATAATATATATATATATATATATATATATATGCCATCAACTGTGCATATGGTATGTGTGTGTCTATGTGTGCATGTGTGTGCATTCATTTGTCTTTCCGCATTGGGGTAGGGCTGAGTATGGTTTTGAAATGAAAGAAGGGATAGAGAAAGTAGGATGGAAAGACATCAAAAGTCATAGCAATTACAATGCTGTTTTGCAGAGGAAGAGCTCTGGCTTTGAATTTTGTGTGTGTGGTTTATTTCTATACATTGTCCAGTGATTATAACAACACCCTCAGCATTCTCTGTCTCTGTCTGACTGATCCTTGTATTTACCAGAAACATCCAGCAGCTTATATTCCAGGGCTTGTTTGTTTATTAATGTGGTTGAAATCCATTAAAAACAAAACAGCAACAAGAACAAAATGCATACCATACTCACAATACTGCCCAACTTAAAACCAGTTCCTAGTCCGTTCAAAAAAGGTCTACTTGTTTTTTTAACGTGGTCATGTATATGAAAAATCCAGATACTCTTGCTTTTCTTCTCCTGTGTTAGAAACTTTAGAGAAACTAGAAATTAGCAAGGGTCTGATGTTAAGTGACCCTAACATAAGTTTATTATAGAGATGGAAGAAAATGGAAAGGAAAATGAAAGTTTTGTTGGGAAACATGAAAATGGAGACAGTCTTGTTTGATCTTTCTTTCTTTTGCTTTTGAACAAAATGAAACCAGAATTTCTTTGAGAACAGTATTTTTTGATTGACCAAAGTTTCTTGAATTTGAATATAACTATAGTGGAACAGGGATTTTGTATTCTAGGGAGTGTTGTGCTGGGGGAGGTGAGAATGGAGGCTATTATTATTTGAAGCCAGATTTGGTGCTTGATAAAGATCATTTTGTTTCACTTGATGACATATATCAGTGTTTCCATTTTTGGAAAGGTAACTGATTCTCCTAAAGGACAAATCACACCTCCAAAGACCCATGTAACAAAGATACTAACCTCAGACTGTGGAAATTCAGAATCTAGGCTTCTCTTGCTACCCCACGTATGAGCCATTGTGAGATACTGCAAAATCATTGTTTTCATTTCTATCCAGCCCATCAATCCATTTTGATTAGCTTACTTCCAAAAGAAGATTTTCCTGGGTGTTTGCACAGGGATTAAACACTTTTCTTCTATTGCAGTATGACTGTAAGCAAAGCATGAAACTAATCTATTTTCCCTTGATTTGGATACTTCCCCAACTGGAGGCTGATTATATGAGTATCTGGGTGGGCTCCTGAAAAAGACCAAAGTAAGAACAGCTGACTATATGGTGAATAGCTTCATTCTTGCCTATGCTTCTGCTTAGGCATATCCATTTTCAAGATTCTCTTAAGCAGTCCTTGTGTAGAAACATTTTCATCTTTGTTAATGTTTCTATCAATTGAAGTTACTTCTTAAATTCTACAATGGAATAGATCTATTGCACTCCAATGAGCAAAATGGAGCATATAAAAATAAATACAATTAGGGCTTTGTCTTCAAAGAGTTACAGTGTGGTGGAAGAGTTGTCTTGTACACAAACCCTAAACATAATTTCCTGAGGATTCTCTTTTACATCATCTGCATCCTTATTCCTTCTCCGCAAAGTAAAACTTAACAACCTCATAAATAATTTATTGTAATGAATCAACACTCTTTTGCAAGCTAACAATTGCTTTTTAATAAGAACTCTCTAGAGAAAATAATAACCCAAATGAATAATTCCCCCCCCCAAAAAAAAAGGAAATTCAGGGAATCTAGGACATTGCTTATGGAGGTTTGATATAGATAGCTAACAGCACAGCGTTTCTCAAGTGACATCCACCTGTTTTTGCCTATGTATATGACTAACTGATATGCAATATGTCATTCTTGCATGCAGTCAACTAAATTTTGATCCAGAAAACTTGACGAACTTCCTGGGTGAGACAGTGAGATTATTTTTAATATTCACCTTTTACATATAACTTACTGTGTTTGATATCTTTACAAGGTGGTATTTCAGGGAAAAAAGCATTCTTTATGTGGCCTGAATAACGTCAGACTTTTCACATTAGTATGCAGGCTTTGGGTTAGGGAACAAGGTTGCCAGCCAGCTTGAAGATGTGTTTAGAATACATGCAGTGGTAAGAGCCCTGTCTATGATTCACAGCAGTTGCAATTTTTGCTTTTATTAAGCTAGAGCAATTGAAGAGGAAAGATGCCTTGCTTTTTCTTTAGGGAGGAGTGGGGGAGGGGATGCCTAATATCTGAACCCAAAACCAAAATATTGAGTATATGCAAATTTGCCCTTTTACAGTATGAACCAAAATTGATCATCTCCACACAAAGAGAAGAGAAAGGGACTCTCAAGGTCATGTTTCCAGAATGCTTTATTGTACAATGACAATTCAATGACCTTTTTGAAATACAGGTATATTAAGATCAACCTGATTTATTTAGTCACTGGTAATGTGATCATGGTCACACATACAAATCAATGAAATAAAAAGAAAAAATTTAGAAGCCAATTCAACTATTTAAAATAAACTATTATCATCTCCATTTGAGTAAATTCACATGAATATCTGAAAAATTTGTTTTTCCTTCAATTCTCCCTTAGAAGTTAATGATTGAAATCTGATTACCTTCTAAAGACAAAATCATAAGATAAGGAAAACAGGTGTTTTCATGTCTACTTCTGAAAGTTAGTAATTTGGATGGCACTTTAAAGATAACGAGAAAAGGAATACACTGCATAGAAAAATGAATGAATATCATTGTTAATATTTTTAAAAATTAGAAATATATAAAATAATAGACTAAGACTACTCAAATTTTGTACTTAGATATAGTTGAACTAAAATTCTGAGCAAATGTTGAGGTAAATATGTTTTAATTACCTTAATAAAACTTCTAGAAACAGGAATATTTGTGCCACAAACATAGCCTTTAAACATTAAAATTTTTCAATTGCATATAGTGAGGTTTCAGCTATGTTTACCTTTTGAAAGCATATCTAGGAATCCCCTTGGTTCAGAAATCACTCAAAACTCAACAGTTTATAGCATCTCCTGAAAATGTGTGATGTCAGAAATTTCTCCTTGATTAAAGAACAATAATATTCATTTTGGAACATTTATGTATAGATATGATTAAATATATTTCCTTCAACTAATGGTGGCCACTATTAATCATATAATTTTATCTTTTAAGGTCTTTGAACATAGTTATGATATAGAAAACATTAATGTAAATATTAAATAAAATATTTAAATGTAAATAATAGGTATTTTCTTATAAATGAAGGTTGTAATACAAAGAGATCTCAAATTATATTTCCTGTAAAGAACTTAAGAATAAAAATTAACTCTCCATTTTGGCTTAGACTCAAGTAGCATGTTGGATCCTCATTACTAGAAGCTTAGAGGAAATTGTTATCATGTCTGAATATTTGTAATAAGTACAAATGAAAGATTTGAGGAAACTAAGAGAGAAAAGGGTATAAATCCAAAAGCATGGCATAATCATAGACATAATTGTACTAACAGGGCTATTTTGGTTTGTAGTTCGCCTCTCAGAAAGTGCTTAAAACTATTCAATGCAACAAAATAAACACAATCTCACCCTGTGCTTCTTGTAAATGGAAGATCCATTTCAATGGATGCATCTGCCATGTACTGTGACGTAAAATTTCTCAAATATAACTTAATTGATTCCTTAGACAGCCCGTATACATAAAAATGTCACTCCTAGTAATAATACTGCCGCTCAATAGCAAAGAAGAAGAGGAGAGGAGGGAGGAGGGAAGAGAAGGAGGAAGAATCATTTTAATATATCCCATTGAAGTACTAAATAGGTATTTACCATGCTTTTGAAATTAACTTATTTAACTTATTATCTAAGTTAAATTGTAATCTCCAAGCAGTATCACGGAGATATTTACTCCCATTTTATAGATCACTGAGGTTTTGAAAGATTAAATAAGTTGTCTAAGGTCAAATAACCATTAGATGGAATTGTCAGGATTCAAACTCAGTCTGTCTAGTATCAACATCTGTACTTTTTCCTTCAAAGCATCCTGGTGCATAACTGTCCTGAAATGTCAACAGAGTAGGCAGGCTTTCTACCTGATATGAGACTTCTGCCTAAAAAATAAAGATCAATATACCCCACTGATCTGAAACCCCACTCTCTTAGCATGATCTCTTTTATTGTTTTTCTTGGTTCAGAAATCTCTAATTTTAATAAAATTACTTTAGAGCATGAAAAATCTTAACAAGCAACACTTAAGGTTGTAGAGAAGCATAGGATCACAAATGACAGCAAGACAAAACCCAGTACCCATGACATAGAACCAGAAAAGTTAATTAAAAGTGCATGTGAGGATTAAATAACATTGATATACCACTATACACCTCTTGGAATAGTCAAAATTCAGAACATTGGCAACACCAAATGCTGGGAAAGAAGTACAGCAATGGGATCTCTCATTCACTGCTGGTGGGAGTACAAAATGGCATAGCCACTTCAGAAAACAGTTTGGTGGGTTCTTACACAAAACTAAACATACTCTTACCATTTCATATAGCAGTCCCACTCCTTGGTATTTATCCCTAAGAGTTGAAAGCTCATATCCACACAAAAACCTGCACATGGAGTTTATAGCAGATTTATGTATAATTGTCAAAACTTGGAACCTGCCAACATGTCCTTCAGTAGAAGAATGGATAAATAAACCATGGCATATGCAGATACTGAATATTATTCAGTTCTAAAAATGAGTATCAAGCCACAAAAAGATATAATGTAAATTTAAGTATGTAATACTAAATGAAGGAAGCCAATATGGAAAGGCTGATTCTAACTATGTAACTTTTTCATGTTACTGTTTTCATGAAGACAGTGAAAAGATCAGAGTGCCCATGAGTTAGGATGGGGGAGGGATGAAAAAAAAAATGGAATGTAGGTGCCAGAAAAGAGGATGTCAGAAATGTACTTGTCCACTCTGCCTTGGTTTTGTCATGCGTATGTATGTGCAGATGAAGCAAAATATAGACTATGAGCATTATTTAGCTATACAAAATTTTCCCAATACATAAAATATTTATTTTGACTTGAGAGTTTTCCAAGAGGCCATTTGCATGAATCTCATTTATTGGTTAATCATTCAATCATATCTTTCTTCCTTTGCCTGGATGAGCACAGTCTGAAGCATAGGGAATGATGTGCCACTCTGAAAACAGAGCCAGTAATGAGAAACCACTGCATGAGATTCTTTTATAGGGTTTTTCATGCTACAAAGGCACCAGCAGAGGTGTTTTTTGTTTTTTTTTTTTCTAAATTAACATCTTTCTTGCCTGCCGTCACATTTTTGTAAGTCTTGCCTTACAGTTCCCTGTATCTGCCAACATTTGGCTGCATCAAATAAATTTATTGCTTTCCTTGCTATTCATTTTCTTGTTGACTTTCTTGATATTTCCAGACAAAAATGTTATTTTTTTTCTCAAAAAAATATGCTAATGGGTTTCCTTTCTCTTGATTCTAAAGATAGGTGCTATACATTTACCCTCAATACAGAACTGGGTACATCAGTGATTTTAAGAGTTAGTCTCACTTAAAAGCCTCTATACATTTCTTTTTCTCTGAGTCATCCGTATTGCATATACGTAGAACATGAAACATCTGTCTATCCATCTTTCTGTGATGGTTAATTTTATGTGTCACCTTGACTAGACTAGGAAATGCCCAGATAGCTGGTAAACATTATTTCTGGGTTTGTCCGTGAGAGTATTTCTGGAAGAGATTAGCACCAGTGGCTTTGTGGTCCTCAGGACTTCAGATTTGGGCTGAATTATATTACTGGCTTTCTTTGTTTTCCAGCTTTCAGTAGGCAGATTGTAGGACTTCTTAACTTTCATAAGCATGTGAGCTAATTCCTATAATTAATTTCTTCATAGATATCTACATATAGCTCTTGGTTCTGTTTCTCTGGAACACTCTGACTGATACACTATTTATCTTTACATCCACAACTATATCATTTCATATATATGTAAATGAAAGTACATATACAATATATATGTTATAACTATGTTGGAAATTAAAAATAAAAGTTCAACAAATGTTGTATGCAAAGCCCAAATTTTAGGTAGTTATTTTAGCAAAATACATATTATAGATAAAGTAGTGTATCTATTCTGGAAAAGACATGAAGTTTTAAAGAAAGAAAGTAACATCAAAAACATAATTTGAAGCATAGAAGATTTGTTGTTATTGCTGTTTGGGTTGTTTTAAATTCAGTCTCCATTAAAATAGCCTAGACGGGTAATTAGGGTTCTCCAAAACCATAGGATAGATGGTTATGTAAATATAGAAATATAAATAAATATAAATATAAATAAAATTGATTGAGGGAGAGATTTATCCTAACGAATTGGCTCATGTAATTACAGAGGCAGAGCAGTCCCATGACCTGTGTGTGGCAAGCTGGACGCTTAGTAGAGTGAACGGTATAATTTCATTTGTAACCCAAAGTCTTGAGAACCAGGAGAGCCAAGGGTATAAGTTTAGTCTGAATGCAGAAGAAGATCAGTGTCCCAGTTCAAGTAGTTAAGTAGGAGAATTTCCCTCTCACTGAATCTTTTTGTTCTTTTCAGATCTTGTCTTGATTGGATGAAGTCCACCCACGTTAGGAACGCAATGTCATCTGCTCAGTGTATTCAAATGCGATCTAATCCAAAAACATCTGCACTGAGACATACTGGAAATAATGTTTGATCAAATATCTGGGCACTCCATGGTCCAGTCAAGTCAACACATAGAATTAGGTATTGCAGTGAACAAAATATTTCCAGAATCCCTAAGCTTTATGAAGAAAGAAAATAATCTAAAGTACATTGTCTTGAAAGCTTGACAGTCATTGTTAAATACATTTTTAATTTGTTCTATTAAAGAAACTAATTATCAACTATTAATTATTTCTTATTCCTCAAAAATATTTTGTTGTGTACTTATTACATTCTTCATCCTTAGGTGTGTGTTAGAGGGATAATTATAGGAGAAAAACAAATATGCATAGCTCTAGCTTTCAAGGACCTCAAATCTAATGCATTTGGTAAAACATGGTTCCTGAAGCCACCTATGTCAAAGCTCCTGAGTCCTGGTTAAAATGCAGATTTCTGGCCATCAGCATAGAAGGATAGAATCAGAAAGTGGAAGGTATGCAGGGAAAAGGAGAAGGAACACTGGTTTTAGGAATCCCTAGTTTAGTAAAGAAATCACATAGACAACTACCATATCATATGATGGTTTAAGTGCTGTGATGACACAGAAGAGCAGGTGAATAACCCTGTTTAAAACAAGTAGAAGTTACCCCAAATTAAGATGCATTGAGTGTGTGAGAAAAAAAAACAAAGGCAGTTAATATTTATTGTACTCACTATGGTTAAATCTCTCTCATCATCATCCCCCATATGATGCCCATTATGTGTTCAGAAGACTTAAAGCCTTGCTATACTCAGACTTAAATCTTAAAGACTTAAAGTTCCTATACCCAGATTAAGACAAATTCACTCTTGTTTTCTTCTAGTACTTGTATACTTTCATTTTTTAATTCAAATCTCTAATCCATTCAGACTTGAACTTTATCTCAGTATATGGTATAGAGAACTAATATTTTTATTTCAGTAAAAATTTCAAAATATCGGTAGCCTTTAAATGTTAAAATTAGGAGATTAGTTGAATCAACTCTTGTACATAGATACAATAAAGCATGCTGCAGCCATTAAAAAAAAAAAACGAAGTTCTCTATGAACTTATATGAAGTGGTATTTTAAAGATACTAAGTAAAAAAAGCAAACCTCAGAAGAAAAAAACATATATATATACATACACCCAAATACATATATATATATATGTATGACTGGAGTGAAACTCAAATCAGAGAATGTTTCATCTTACAGACAAAATACATGAAGCATTCATTTCACTGTTGAAGTATTGAGACTTAGCGATAGACAGTAGCCACAGTGTGTGACAGTGGCACACAGATCAAGTCAGTAGCAATACCTTCTACAGCCCAATATAGACAGGCTTAGGAGAAAGCTACCATGAGTCCTGCTGAAGTCAGTATTAACCACAGCGTCTTTATTGTGTTAAAGTTCCAGGTAAAGTTGCTCTGCCATACAATGCCTGCTGATGGCTGTGTTAGCAAGAGCGACTTAACCCACAAGTTATCTCAGCACATCACTTGCTTCAAAGAACACATCAGGTCAGTGATTCTAAAAAGGTAAGTGGGGATGATGACTACAAGTCACTTCCCCTCCAAACCATGAAGAACAGGATCCTCATGGCAAGCGACGTTCTTCTCTAGCAGGTCATTTATTATTCTGCACACTGTCCACTTACAAGATTTTGCTTCTTATTTGAATTCAGAGATAAAATTGGAAATTACAGAACTGTGGGAGTTGCTGAACACAGCTTTCAATTTAAAAGGAAGGTATATTGATTACTCCCTTGGATGCACATAGAAAATTATTCAGAATACATCATAAATTAGTTTTTAAAAAACTCTCAACAATACTCAACATAATGCAATTCACAAAACAAAGGTAGACCTTGTCTCATTTTTCACTGTGTAGTAAAGGAGGACAGATAGATGAAGCCTCACAAAAGATTAAGAGATAATATTAATTCACTCACTGTGGATGTGATTATAGTAATTTTTCAGAACTTTTCATCCCAACATGTTTGCAGTGTCTTTCTTACTGACTCTATATTTCTAAAACTAATCTCCATTAAATAAAAACACAAAATCAATGTATTGATTTTAAGGCATTCAGGTGGATAAAACTCATTTAACATATGGAGCATGAAGTTAAGTCAGTAACACATTGTAAGTGTGTTTGTGCATGTGCACATGTCTTTTTGTGTATGTGTGTAAAAGAGACACACATGTTTCCTATGTTCTTTTCTCTTTTTCCCTCATGGGGTATCAAACATAGGGAAGAGTGAGAGCCCAAGCACAATTACAGAAGTATTTGTGTCTCTGTTACTCCACATCCAGCTTATTCTCTGTCCAACCGGGTTAGTTCTCCAATCCATAGGGCTGAACCTTTTTCACAATTTATTCCTCTTGATTCATAGAAGGTTGTGTAGTTTCAGCCATTCCTGCCCTATTTCTGCCCTTCAGAATACAAGATTTTGCAACTTATTTACTTGTTAATATATATATTTGCAACTTGTGTGTGTGTGTATATATATATATATGTATGTGTATATATATGTGTGTGTGTATGTATGTGTGTATATATATGTGTGTGTGTGTGTGTGTGTATATATATATATATATATATATATATATATATAGCTATCTTGCCATCAACTCAAGATTTAAGAGTCCTTTAAGTGAACCTGACTGATCTGATCTCCAAGTGAGAACATGCATAGTATAAGTAGAATTAGTACTTGCTTTTTAAGCATGGTAGTGCAAAACTGTAAAGTGACCACGTAAGCTGAAACTGTATAAAGTGATCTCAATAGTCAATGAGCAAAATATAAAACATCTTGTGACTATTACAGATATTTTTTCTCCAAGCATCAAAAACTCTCATACTGTTGGTTATAAACATATGGGAAATTTTTTAAAATCATAAAACAAATACTTAGTAAGTTGTAATTTTAAAAATTAGTAACATTAAGAATTCAATATCTTCTTTTACTTTTTAAGGATTTATTTATTAGAGAGAGAGAGAGAAAGGGCACTTAGGGAAAGAGAGAGAGAGAATCTCCAGCAGACTCCCTGCTGAGCATGGAACCTGAGGCAGGGCTTAATCTCATGGGGCATCTGGGTGGTTTGGTAGGTTGAGCATCCAACTTGGTTTTAGTTCAGGTCATCACCTCAGGGTTGTGGGTTTGAACCACATGGGGCTCTGTGCTCAGCAAGGAGTAAGCTGGAGATTCTCTTCCTCTCCCTCTGCCCCTTCCCCTACTAAAATAAATAAATCTTTCAAAAAACAAAGAAATGAAATGCCAAGGATGATTTGAATAGTGTTTGCCTTCTTGTTACACAGTTACAGTACAGAACAAACATCTTTTCTATGACATGGTAAATTATCATGTTCTTTTCTAAGTTGGGATCAACTTCTAACACTTTATCCTTTGTGTATTCAACATTGTAAGATATCTCTGTGAGGTCTTTTATGTAAAGTGTTTTTCCAGTGTTCTTTCTACTAGGATATTTTCATCATTATCACAACTATGTTCTTCATTTGTGTGGTTAAGTCTGCCTTCACTAATTTCCTTCAGGTACCTATAGAATAGGAGTAGTAGGAACATTTTCACAGCCAGCATTTCTTCTCCAAATCCACTTATGTTTTATTTGAGTTTCACTTTTGGTGTTACTTTTCATTTCTTGGTTGCATCCCCATCGTTGTTGGCCAGTACCCTTTCTCAGTTACCCATTTTTGTAAAAATTATATTTGAGTTTGTCACTGGAAGACACAGAGGCAACTCAACTATGCATTTTGTTGGGTATATAATCTGAATAACTAGCAAATGGACAGTAAATAATTATTGACAGATGTGGAAGGAAGTGATGTGATTAGCCACTGATCATGATATATGTCTGTCATTCACATAATAATTTATGGACTTTAAGGGCCAACAGTGAAGTTTGTACTTTTTGTAATGACTAATAGTTAATATATATTGGTAATCGAAATTTGGAATGTACTGTTAAGAGAGTGGTATTATTTCACTAAACTGTGGTAACTGAAATTCATGCATATTAAAACATGCAAAGCAAGGATTTTCTATGTATTTTTATATATCAATATGCATGTATTTATGTATGCAAGTTTCTTTAAATATGACAACACTTGTTTTAAAATAATGCAAGGCAGATGGTCCTAAAAATTAGTTTTGATCTTTAAGATTCCTTATCCATTCCCCCTTGAAAATTGCCATAACAGGTGTGGTGAGACAGTAATCTGAAATGTCAGAGCATATGACAGGAACCACCTTTCCTGGCCAACTGCTCCTTGGCCACTATTAACATCAAATAAAGATGTTCTTCATGAGCTTTCACCCTGTGAAAGTATCTTTTTTTCTATAAATAAATAGATGTCATCAGCCTATAAATCTGCAAAATTCCATTTGACTTACTAAATTTACTTCATATAAAAATAGTGTTAAGGGCCATCCATGCACATACCACATCTGTCATTAAAATAATTAGATGTTACTATATAGCATGGAAACTCGTGCTCTTGCCACAGTAAAATATAACAAGATGATTGCTTGCTATTCAGCAGCAACTTTACAGGTCTCTCCAATTAATCATCAGATCAACTGCAGAGTATTAAGGAATACTCAGAGATAGGCTCTGAGATACCCCTTGCTCAGAGGTCAGGGGGTCATCAGTATGCGATTTTTCAACAACACTGACAAATGTTTCTACTTGTTCATTGTCTTTTCATTCTTGTTCTCTTCCCCTTTGATGTCAGTAAAGCATCCCTGAATCACGAAGCAATTATCTATTAGCTAAGCTATGTCAACAATAGATGCTGATGAAAAGATCATCTGTGTCAGATAGTGGTAACGCTGGCCACTTTTAGGAAAGGTAGCTTGAGCTAGGAGTTGGGAAGAATTGAAATGTTATAAACAGGTCTGATTCCTCTTGGAATTGGAGTAAGAGAATAATAGAAGGATATTGCTACTATAAGTTCAGTTTTTAGAGTCTGAGGCTAGAAAATAATAGAGCTTCTGAGGTCAGTGAAATTGGTCTAACAGAGAAAGCAAATGCTAGTTTTAACAGATTAATTAATAATTGTACTTCATCAATGATAGACTCAAAATGGAAGATGAGTTTAGCACTGGTAATATCCAGCACAGGGATCCAGACACAACCCTCAAAGAATCCAACAGAAAAGTACCTGAGGAATGGAGAGAGCGGTAAGGTTACCTCAGAACCTGCCACTAAAATAGGGTATGCTTGAGAACAACTGACACATAGTTCTCTAATTCTTAATGTTATAGATTAGCCTTAGATTTGAACATGAAGAGAAATCCACCAAAAATAATTGGCTACATCTGGAATGGGCATTAGGAGCAAATAGTAATAGTTGTCTAGTTTGCTGTAATGAAAATAGTAAAATGGCTTTGTGCCCACTTGAGTGGAAAATTGAACTGTGGTAGATTTAGACAGAAATTGCACTCTAATTGGGAATACTTATTGTACGCACGAGAAACATGAGCGTCCCCACCTATAGACTATCCTTTCCAACCTTGGGCTCACTCTGTAGTGGGAAATGGAGGAAAGACTTCACTCTCAAAGTCAGCCAGTTAGAGGGTAGAAGACAGACAAGCTTTTATAATTAATCTTACTCAAAGATCTCACTCCCTGGCAATTCTTTCTTTGGACTTTCTGTTCCAGCAGGGGATTATAACTACTTTAATTATAAGTAGAAGACTTCAGAAATGCTATGTCTGGGTAAGTTGGAAGCCATTCCTAGGGTCTACCAAGATTACCAAAACAAACAAACAAACAAACAAACAAACACCAGCACTTGAATATAAGAAAATCCTATTTGCTTTTCTCTTTAGACTTAGAATAACTGGGTGCCAGTGCCTTAGGTGTGTTTAATTATTTATATCATAGTTATTAGTGTGTGGTTAGTGAGTCCTTATTGAAAGTTATACATGCCAGCAAGCTGCAGTGAAGCTTTGTAAGACAGCGTTCTTGCTAAATTATTAAGATACAAAATGAATAATGAAGGGCATTTTTGTGGAAACTTACCTGAAAAAAATAGCAGTTGAAGGTAGGGAAAGAAAAGTGAGAGAGGAGAGGTAATGAGTCATTCTGCCCCTTATGGGAAGGTAAAGCAATCTTTCTCATAAATTAGTGGATGATGGATATATCCATAGTTGATGACACACATACAAAAAGCAATATTTGGGCTATGTGCTCCTTCCAAACTTCTATCTTGGGCTTTTGCTTGTCTTCCCTACCCCTAAACCTTACTTTATTCAGGTATATCTACTGCCTTTGTCTTGTCTTATCAATGGTAAGGAAAAACATAGACAGTTCTTTCCACAAATAAGAGGACAGATAATTTTTTATTGACTTTTCCTTGCTGACCTACTGTCTAGGCCTTACTCTACCTGGGTTCCTATCTTATTACCTCCATACAAATATGTGATTTCCAAACTTTATTATCTGTGTCTCTATGCCTGGGTCTCTGGCTCATGTTACACCTTCCCTATTCTATAAGTTTCCAATTGTTGCAGTAATAAATTACCACAAAAAGTCGTGAAGCAATGTTTGACAAATGTTTGATCTTTCTGTTCTAGAGATCAGAGGTCCAAAATAGTTTGGCAGAACTGCATTCTTTCTAGAGTTGCTAGGAAGGAATCTGTTTACTTGCCCTGTTTAGCTTCCAGAGGCTCCACATATTTCTTGGCTTGTGGCACTCCATCATTCTGACCCCTGTCTCTCTATACATATTTTACCCTCCCTCTCCTTCCTTGCATAGTCAGATCATCTCCTCTGACTTTGATCATCCACCTCTTTCTTTAAGACTCTTGTGATTATCCAAAATAATCCAGGATAATCTCCCCTTCACAAAATCCTTAATTTAAGTCACATCTTTAATGTGCCTTTTACCAGAAAAGATAATTTACTGACAGATTCTGGGGATTAGGATTTGAATATCTTTGAGATCATTCCATTTTATTGCAGGAGTCAACAGTATGGTCTTTTTTATAGCTTACTAGTATTCCCTCTTCTGGATGTACTTTTTTTTTTTTTAATTAATTTTTACTGGTGTTCAATTTACCAACATACAGAAAAACACCCAGTGCTCATCCATTTTTCAGACTCATGCACCTATACACCTATAGATACTATCATTTAAAATATCCTGGTCCATGTCTGGAATCTTGTTATTCCAAGTAACACTTATGCCTAGATTTCTCTCACTTGGTATCTCATGTTAACCACAGTTGATTTTGGTTTAGCAGTTTGGATCTTCTTCACCTGCACTGTTTAGCTTGAAGTCCTTAAATCTCTTGACTGGAAACAATATTGTTTTCCTTTTTTATGTGTTCAACTTTGAGCCTTGGAGCCAACCAGTCTTACAACCAAACATCCTTCTCAGAAGGAAATGTAGAAATTCTTTTTTGTTTTTAAAGATTTTATTTATTTATTCATGAGAGATATACAGAGAGAGGCAGAGGCAGAGACATAGGCAGAGGGAGAATGAGTCTCCCTGCAGGGAGCTTAATGAGGGACTCAATGGCAGGACCCAGGGATCACAACCTGAGCCAAAGGCAGACACTCAACCACTGAGCCACCCAGGTGCCCCTGAAATGTAGAAAATTTTTATCAGTTCAGTTTCTGAGCTATTGTCCTCCCTTCCACCATCCTCCCCATTTGTGATCTTCCACATTCCTATAGAAAGAACATATCCTTGTACTGTCATGATAACTTAATCTAAGCCTTGAGTCTGTATCTGTTGTATGGTGATCCCAGCATTTATAGCCTGGACATGGCTCATGGCTGAAAGCTTATTTGAGACACTTTGAGTTGACATTGTGGACATGTGGATTTTCTCAGATGCTTCTGTTGCCATGGGAATCAGTCAGACTATCAAAAAAGTAGAGGTGGAAAGGGAAGGAAAAAGAAAAATGTCTGCCTTATTTGATCTGTTTTTGTTGTTGTTGTTGTTTCTTTTTGTTTTTTTGTTTTTGTTTTCTTACTTGTTTTGTGTCTGTACCTGTAATATAACAGGCACATAGAAGTGCTCTGTAAATGTTTTATTTGCTATTTGTCCCTGTTGCTTTCATATGATTTCATATAAGCTATGGACTATTGACTACTTGGCTACTGATGTGGCTTCCAGTTCACCCAAAGTTTGTAAAATCCCCCTACAGAACTGATGTTCTGATTTACAACACCTGGGTGTTACCATTTCAAATATCTGTCCCAAATGCCCACAAGGGGATTTCTAAATTGTAGTTTCATCGGCCCACAGGTGGAAAAGAAATTTTTTGCTCATTTGTTGTAAAATTTGGTGAAGTGCTTCTTTCTTGAGGAAGGACATCCTGACCCCTTGAATGACACACCAAATTGAGGAAAAGGTTAGAAGAAAGTCTTAGATAGGTAGAAAATGTACATTCAACATTAAAAATTAGGTTTATAATTGTTTTCATTACACCACACAAAATGTATTCTGAAATGTTAACATTAAAGAAAGTCTTATACTCTTATTTTTTTAAGGGTTATGTGAACTAGAGAGGTTGAGGCGCACTGTTTCATGTAGAACTTTGCCCCCCTTGATGTAAACTCAAATGAAACTTTTCCCTCTTTTTTTTGGATGGATTTCTTAATTATGTTTTTCTCTTTAGTCTCAATTATATTCAGTCTTAATTATATTTTCTATTTAGTCTCAATCTTTTGTCATTTCCGTGTTAGGGGGTATTGATGGAGAAAGGAAGGAATGAAAAAGGAAGAAAGTGAAAATTATAGAGAAAGTATGGAAATAAAGTGGAAATCTGGAGTAGATAACAAATGTGAGGAAGTTATAACAATCATTGGAGGGGAGAAGGGCATTCGGTATACTCAAAGAAGAGAACTGCTTGAAAAGTGCAGAAAACTTTAAGAGTGAGTAGTTATTGGGTGTTCAATCTAATATTTCTCAAATCCCTATGCTTCTGTTCTTCTCTACCACCAGACTTTCTGGACATTATGTGATTCAAAATATTCAGGTAAAGATTAAACAATGGAGAACTTTCAAATACCATTTGTCTAAAATGTGTTAAAGGCAAAAAAAAAAAAAAAAGAACACCTCTGTGACTTAGTTTTATTCTCTAAATTGCTATCTTTTTTTAAGAATGTAGCAAATGAAATTGAGGAGATAAAAATTGGTTGGTTAGTGTTTGTTTTTCTACAAACAAATAGAAATAGATATATAACTATTCTAGGAATAGTTCATATTCCTAGAATTGGTCCACTTTCCAGAGCTTAGATAGATGTATTATTTAAACACCTAAAATTATGAGTATTTAGATTTTCATTTTGAAAAATCTTTCCATGAGTAATCAGGGCATTTCTGACATTCTTAAATAGTACACTAATAAGAAAATCATGAAAAATGACTTTTTCCCCTGGACTTTTTATCCAAAATGTTAGAGGTGAAATTGTTCTGGTTTCTTCTGTCTCAGCAATGGGGTTCCTCTGCTCCAGAACAGATAGTCATCTAGATCCCAATCATCTTCTCCATGGGAGCCAGCACTTTCCCACTCATCCATAGGCCTTTTCAACTCTTTTCTAAAAGTTATACCTCTTGACAAGAGATTACAGACCTGCAACTTTACAGAGGGGGGATCTGAAATAATTAGCCTTTCCTTAGAAGAATCCTCTTGGAAATTGTCCACATGTGTTAACAGAAGTTATAGACACTTTAGATTACTAACCCCTTGGCATTTGTCTCTTTTCTCACTGTAATTTCATTAATTTTCCACATGTGCCTAGAGTCTGATATCACATCAGTCAATAGCTTTTGATAACAGTTTGCATTTAAATATTTGCTTATTAAATTGCTTTCTATAATTAAAAAGAACTTTGGTCATAAAACAGGACACAGTGAAACCACAGCTAAAGATTATTCCAAGAGTGGGTTTGGTTTAAGGTGAGATTCCCAAAGTGTCAGAGTTAAAGAAAACTTAATTTACTATAACTCACTGATCCAAGACATCAATCAGCAAGTATTTCTCTAGCACTTATTTTTAGGTCTGACACTTCATATTCACTTGTATTTTGTTTTGTGCAGTCAATATTATCTCTTTCTTCTTTAAAAATACATAGTATTTGATCCAAATTTAGATATTATCTCTTTCTGATCAACTCCTTACTTATTGAATGTCATGCCGCTAACCAATTATAATGATCCCAGTACCCTTGGTATGATTGAGCTGTTATTGTTATGTCAAAGTAGTCCTATCACCTTGAAATAGTCAAAGCCACTATTCCACAGAATATTGAGCCTTAGATAATGACATCTTCCTGTAGGAGTTAATTTGGATATTCATACTGTATTCTTTCACTTGTTGATTCAGCAAATATATAAAAAGTACCAAATATTTGCCAGATATTCTAGGCTTTAATCTGCATGCGTACGGGGGATTAGGATGAATTTTAGGATGTCCTTTCCGAATCTATGAATGATTAGTTTTGGATATGGAGTCTCATTTGCATAAAACGTTATTAGTTATTTAAACATTTTTCCCCAAAATTAATAAAATAAGGACCTGTACAATGTAGTGGCTCTAAGTCCTGTGGTCAAAGTTCAAATCCTACCACTACTCCTTACCACTTGGGTGACCTTGGGCAAATTACTTAATGCTTCACTGCGTTAGTTTTCTTATTGATAAAATATTTTAAAATTGAGTTGTTATTAAAGAAGTTAACACTTCCAAAACATTTATCATAAGTATTGGCACATGGTATATATGTTAAATATGTAAAAAGATAGTGATATTATGCAATAAATCCTTGATGGGGTAATTTTTTTGTAATATATGATTGAGTTGACATTGATATTACTCACAAGTTTATTTTTTTAGTGTTTAAACACATTTTTAATAAGCATATTCAAATGTCAGTTCATCACTAGCATTTTTTCCAAAGCCAAGGTTTGAATATATTCTTTGGTTGGTAACTTTTTTTCAGCAAGAAAGATATTACTTACACTTGATGGGCTTATAAATATATGAAAAATCCTGAAATGTTTTAAGAGTGCCACAGAGCACAAAGCTGTTTATCTGTGTTATGGAGAAAATATTGTGGTATTGTTTTTAAAATCTATAACATGTTTCACTTTTATTCTAATTAAATATTCACTTTCTTATGTAATTTGCTCTTATAATTTTTTTCGCAATTCTTAAGAGAACTGCACCAATTTTTTTCTTTTTTTAAAATTTAATTTCAATTTGCCAACATATAGTATAGCACCCAGTGCTCATCAGAACTCTTAACTCTGGAAACAAACTGAGGGTTGCTGAAGGGAAGGTGGATAGGGGATGGGGGTAACTGGATGACAGGCATTTAGAAGGACAAATGACGTGGTATTACTCACAGTATATAATTCACTTAGCCTTTGCTGGTATTATTCTCAAATATTATAGAATATATATATAACTGGTAATTCAAATATCAAATATCTTTGCTGGAAAAACTGATTATTTCATCTTAGATTATGAGTTTCTCTGTTCCACTACCTTTCATATAAATAAATGACTATATATGTTTCTATTTTTCTTAATTATAATGTATTTTTAGTGATAGGTCAGTTTATCTGTCAGTCCATACTCATGTAACAGCACTATTCTGACCTATGATGCTTCCTTTAACATAGTTGGCTCCCCATAGACTAGATGTGTTCCTGCATTACTTATATCTTGTTGAGTCTATACTTGTTTTTCACTTGGAAAAAGTGAAAATTTGGAAAACTTTCACTTGGAAAAAATGAAAAGCTCAATTTGCTATTGAGCAAATAAGCCAACAAAAGAGAAATTACGTATGCCTATCATGTTTATGCTAGAAATAAATGTGGCTAGAAGTCATCCTCTGGCCTAAAATGAGTCTATATCTTCTGGCCTGGGGAGAAAAATTTGTATTGCCTCTAAAATATGGTTTACCCACACCTATTCTTTTGAAGCTAGTACCATTAGTCTATCAGAATGACAAAAAAAAAAAAACATCAAATACAGGGACACCTGGGTGGCTCAGTGGTTGAGCGCCTGCCTTCAGCCCAGGGTGTGATCCTGGAGTCCCGGGATAGAATCCCACATCAGGTTCTGTGCATGGAGCCTGCTTCTCTCTCTGCCTATGTCTCTGCCTCTCTCTCTCTTTCTCTCTGTGTTTCTCATGAATAAATAAATAAAATGTTTTTAAAAATGTCAAATACAAATCACAATTATATCTTGTATCCTTTTCTTACTTTTCCTGTGCCAGTTTTATTTACATGATTTTGGCTTGCAACCATTTAACGTGCAACCAAAAACATGGAATACAATCTGTGGGTAGCAACAAACGTTGATACCAGACTAACCAGTCTAAATATTAAAAATGATTAAGTGTTCAGATTTGCTGAAGTCTATTGTGAATGCATTGCTGAAATTTCTTTTTTTTTAAGTGACCTTCATTCCAAATGGCTTACATTATTTCCCATATAGTAGATAGGCAATTATCTCTTTGCTAATTTTATTTCCTTCAAGAGGACTTTTCTCCATTTCACCTTCTTGCCTTTCCTCACCTTATATTGATGGGTAAGTATATTTCCATTACCTTTGCAGTCTTTTTTTACTCTTCTTAAAATTGAATTGAATTTGGTCTGCTGTTCTAGACATGAGGTGTTGGGCTGAGTTATTTAAGCTCAGTAAAGTACAGAACTTTTATGACACCGATTTAAGCGCTATATGTGAAAAGTTTGTCAAAGATGGAAACCCAAGATTAGTTTTTTTAAAAAAGAAATGATTCTTTTGTGTTTGTGACTTCGGATAATGCATAAGGTAGAACTGATAATCACTTTTACCACTGACTCCTGTGGTCTCCCAGACTATCTAGCAGCCAATTATCAATTAATCTTGGTATATCAGCTACATAAGAAATTTACCATTTAAATTTCCTTCATCTTAACCTTACATTAAGTGTTTTCCGCAATGTAAATATTGAAGCTATTTAAAAACAGTCTATTAAAATTTACATGGTAAATAAATTATTTTTGCACAGACAGTACAGTTTTTACCTCCATATCTGTTACTAAGATGATTCATTATTTCAAAACCTGGCAGGCAAAATGGTTGGTAGTTTATACTTTGGGTGGATGTTAATTGTAATATTCTTAGGTTTAGCTCTCCTATTGAGGAAATTCAGAGAAGAATCAGCAACAACTGAAAATTTGATTGGCATTGTCTATAAATGGACTAAAGCTAGAATATATTGAGGTACATATTTGTCAAAAAAGAGAAGTCAGTGGTTATTACATGTGATAAGCATTTTGGCTATCATTTTTATATAAGATTTTATAAGTTTTAGTGTTTTTTTTAAATAAATTGTACTCAATTAAAACACAAAGGAAATGAGCAGTTTTCATTCCAGAAGACAGAAAGGAGGAATTGTTGATAGATTTATAGATCTAAATGATTTCATTTATTTTTATATGATTTATTTAAATTTTAAGTAAAATTTATTTTCCTAGTGCAGTTGTTATATATATCCATAATTTTAAAAATATTAAATATTTAAAAGAATAAAAAGAGCCAAAAGGCATGAGAGAACTCAGATAAGCCCAATTAAATACTTCATATGCTTAACACTAGACCCCTTTTGTATAGTTTGCTTAATTTAACACACTTATAGCATAAATATAATTCAGATTCCTAAATGTTTTACTTAATAGAGTAAAAGCATTCCTCATAACATAAGCTTAGAGAAAAAGATTATTTTGGCTGTATAAGTGCCCTAATCATTGCCTACTATTTACTGCATTGTTTTATGATCATTTAGTATACTTTACGTCATAACATAATTTTAACATCAGTTGCATAAACCTATTTCTTTTAATATGCTTCAGGTATTTTCCTTGAGACACCCCCTAGAAGTGGAATTACCTTTTCAATGAGTAGGACCAGTCCTTCCTGCCAGCAATTATTCTGAATTTGAAGTGTACTTATTTGCAATTAATATTTTAGAACATTCTATCACATTTATTTATCATCATAAGACACTTTATGTTAATGTTCCTTTAACAGTACACTATTTTGCATTATAAATTGGATATGTGTTATACACACTCCTTGGTCTAAGAAATCCTTGAAAGTTGCAATTCAGAATACTAGAATCTTCCTAGTAATCCAGTGTTCATGAGAAAAAGGAAATATAAGTTGATGTCCTTAGGAGAAAAATATACTTAAAGATCAAACACTTGGATATTTAACTTATTTCATATTATGTTTGCATATCTTCTTTTCTTATGCCCCACACTGAATAAAAATGTAAAATTTCCTTAGTACAACATTCATGTCTTTTACCTTTGGTGTTTTATCTGATTCTCAACACATATATTCATGGTAAATATGAATTGAATTAAATTGAGTAAAAACAAAGTGATATCCATATACATACTTGGACATCAGTGCTTGTTTCTAGGGACTTAACATTGGATTTTTAAATGACCAAAATAATGTTAGTGAATTAATACAACATGCACATATGCACTTTGCTATTTCCACAGGGAGTTTGTAAAACACCAGTAATGATTGTAAATACACAGTTATAATTGCTCCTTCCCAAAAAAGTAATATTAGATGGAATTATAGCTGTATTTATAAGCTGTAAAATGTGAGAGAAAAAAATAAAGAAGATGCCCAGAGTATCTCTTAGAAAAGTGAGAACTGGCTGTTTATCTTCCTAATGATGCTCTATGCAGCTTATTTTTTTAACTCCTTGGTTGAAGAAGCAGGAAATATATTCTCTCCTAGAGAGTTTTATCCCTGTGTATGTTCATAACTGCATTCCCTTGAGAGCTAAGCACTATCTTGAGGTATTTGAATGAATGCCTTCTGACAACACATAACTCAGCACAAGTTTTCCAAGAAATCATATCATTTTAAATATCTAGTTATTCAGAGAATCCACAAACTACCTATTTTTAAAGAATATTATTATTCTATGAGAACTAGTTCTCATTTTTTTAGACCACTTGGAAATAGGCAATAACAGAAATGTGAAGGGGTAATAAAAGGTAATACCTTTTACAAGTAAAAGAAAATAGAAGTTGTTTCTCTATATTTTTTTCAACTTATCTTTATTTAGCAAATACAGATTTACCACCCAATATTTACTGGACTGAATAATAAATATAAAATTAAATCAATTTTAATTTGTTTAAAAATAATAGATTCTGAGTGCTGTTGTGTAAGAATAGTATGCATGGAGCACCTGGATGGCTCAGTAGGTTGAATGTTAGACTCTTGATTTTGGCTTAGGTCATGATCTCAGCATTGGAGTTCTGTGCAGAGTCTGCTTGTCCCTCTCCCACTGCTCCTACCTCAGTTGGCATGTTCTCTCTCTCTCTCTCAAATAAATAAATAAAATCTTAAAAAAAATATTGTTACATGGATTGCACAGAGCAAGAGATAGTGACTCTTGACTGGACCTTAAGATTTTTGAAGGCTGTGTTCAGCTCAATTTTTCATAAGAGATGAAAGAAGAAAAAGACATGGAAAAGAGAAACACATTTCAGACAGAAGGAGAATCTCTTGCATATTTTACCAACATAAAACATGAGAAAGAAGTTGGAGTTGTGGGTAGGTCCAGACCTTGGAGGGACTTGTGTGGGAGGAAATCCTAAAGGTGTTTTGGGAAGCTTTGAATGAGAATGACAGGATCTAATACGCAGCAGTGTGGAGAATGGGCAATGTCTCTGCTTGTGGGTCAGGAGGGTGAGGATACAATTAGTACCAGGCAGCAGTACAGGAGGCTCTTCCCTTATGTCTATGTGAAATTCCAGGAGTCTGCACTGAGTGGCAGAGGAAATGTATAACACACAAAAGATTAAAGCGATGGAAGCTGGTTGTAGATTGTAGAATCAACAATATTTGATGGACTTAGCAGGGGGATAGTAGAGTACAGTGCTGTTAAGGAAACAAAGACAAATTTGCCTTAGGTGACTACATTTAGTAAGGATTTCATTTAAAAAACTGAACATGAGGGCAGCCCTGGTGGCCCAGCAGTTTAGGGCCACTGGGCGTGATCCTGGAGACCTGGGATCGAGTCCCACGTCGGGCTCCCTGAATGGAGCCTGTTTCTCCTTCTACCTGTGTCTCAGCCTCTCTCTCTTTCTCTCTCTCTGTGTCTTTCATGAATAAATAAATAAAATCTTAAAAAAATAAAAAATAAAAAAATAAAAAAACTGAACGTGAAAGGCTAGACTTGTTATTTTGTCTGTTTGATTTGTTTCCATTTTGATCATGAGACATGAAGGTGGACATATCTGGCAGGCTGCTACAATATAGATCTGGATGACAGAAAAGCTAGGTCTACTGTTGATTAACAAACATGTACTTGAAGTGAGAATAGGATTTTTAGGACGAATTGTGGATTCTGAAGAGGGGGAGAAAGGCAGAGAAACTTAAGAATATCTAGAAAAAGATAAGAAAGAAAATAGAGTTGCCATAAACCCAGGGGAGAAAGAAATATAATGTCTGGTGAAAAGGAAATGAATGAATGGGTTAAAGATTGAGGTAACAGGACTGCCAAATTGTCAGATGTGTGATAACTTAACCTGTTTGAGGGAGTGGGCTTGGATTGGGGTCACTTAGAAGGGCCAGATATTACACATACCTGGATAATGGTTTCAATCATTATAGGTGGAAACCAGAACTGAATGTATTATATAACAGTGTTTTTAGATATATATTCATTCAAGCCTATACATATATAGGCTAGCAGAAACTCCAGAATTTCTAGAGAAAGCTTATAGATATCATCCCATTCAAAACACAAGGAAAAGAAAAGAAACATTTCTTGAGGTTGTATTGCCACAACAATTGTTTTTTACTAGGAGATTATTTTTTTTAGATTATTTTTTTAGGGGTGACTGTGTGTGTTTGGCTGGTAGTGTTTGTGGTGGTAGGTTTATAGTACCTGATTGCTATGAGCCACCTCTTGCTACCACATTAAATATGTAGAATCATATGTAGGTAACAGTTCAGGTTTTCTTTTGGTTAATCTGAAGCGGGTTTTAATGAGGATGGCAAGATTTTCCCTTCTAGGAATGTTTGTTCATTCCAGGTATGATAATCCATTTAGACGAAGTCCTGCCTAGAAAACAAATGGTAGATATGATACTCTTTTGAAATATTTTCCAATGCCATTAATCGGTAATTTCTATAATCAAAGCTCCGATGTAATTATGACCTTTTAAAAATGGAAAACAGTGGAGAAAGATGAAGAAATGTGTTACAACGTTTTGAAATAATACATTTGGATCTCTGGAGATTTAGAGCACCTTGCATCTGCCAACAGAAAAGTATTGCTCAAGCTTAAGAAGAAGTTAGAACTGAAGCCAAGCATATGCATTTAAAAAGTTTATTCTAGTCCTACTCCAGACTCTTCAATAAAAAGAATGTTATTTATTCTACTCCATTCTCATATCTTAACATAGTTGACAATGTTGAGGTATTTCAAAGTTGACATTGCTGGTATAACTTCTGTGAAATTTTTTTAAAGATTATTTATTTATTCAGAGAGAGAGAGAGAGGCAGAGACATAGGCAGAAAGAGAAGCAGGCTCCATGCAGGGAGCCCGACGTGGGACTTGATCCCTGGTCTCCAGGATCACGCCCTGGGCTGCAGGCGACGCTAAACCGCTGCACCACTGGGGCTGCCCAATTTCTGTGAAAGTTTCAATGTTTAATTGAAACATGAGGATCTTTAGAAACAGAAAGCCATTCCTCCTTATCTTTAAAAAAAGTGTTTATATCTGCAAATGACCTCTCAAAGGAAGCCTTCTCAAATGTTATCTTTTTATGAGTAAAGAGAGTAAAATCACTTCATCCAAGTGTAAGTAATATGAATAAGAAAATTCTCATTATAAAAATTTGCTACAGCACTTTTATTTAGCTCAATAGCACTCAAATGGCTATAGTGATAAACTTCAAAGTTGGCTGTAGTGGAATATTCTTCCATTTAACATCAAGCCAATGCTAAAGAAAATTGCTGCCATATTTTCTAAGTTATTAACCTTTACAATGAGATATATTTCCTATGCATAGATAAAAATTTTCTCCTCTATGTTAATGTGAACTTAAGTTAGAGAGACTAATCAAATAAATAAATTGAAATTAAGCCATACAGTGCTGCTTTATGTTATCCTTTCTTACATTTGCCTCCAAGTTATTTATTGGAAAAATAATTGTAGAAAATGCTTGAATCTTTTATTGATCACAAGAATGGCATTTTATTACATCAGTAAAAGTGAATATATGAGTAAGTATATGCCTTTTTCTTAAAAGTATGTTATAGGATGCCATTGTTTTTAATACTCCTCAAAAATCTTCATCTATGCCTGAATTCCTTCATCCAAACTCCCTATTCCTTCATAGTAGTTCCAGCCAATTTCCTGACAAAAGTAATCAAAAACTGCTTTATCCATTTATTTTACTTCTGCCTTACAGCACTTGCCATAGTACTGCATGCTTAAATTGCCCAAATTCCCTCTTTTGATCTTCTCATGACTTAGTCTTCCATAAATGGTTCCATAATTTAACTTCCCCCAAAAAGCATTTCTCAGTTATCAGGGTATGCTTGAGTACTTCTTACCCTCTCTAGATACAGCACTTTTTTCAGCTACTCTCTGAGCTCACTCTGTATATATTCTTGTCCTGCCTAAAACCATTTGCAAATAATTTAGTTCAGACTTTATTTTGATAGTTCTTTATCCTGTTCACATTTACTGCAATAGTTGAACACATAAATTTAGAGTGAAACATCTAGGAAATAAAAGTTTTGTTACTAACTTTTCCTGAGCATATGACTTGTTTCTCTGCAGCTCAGTCTTTGCATCTGTATTATAGGAACAATAAATTATAAATTGTTGTAAATATTAAATTACCTAAATATAATATACTTAGCTAAATGCCTAAAACATTGAAAGAACTGAATATGTATTAACCATTATCGTCTTATGTGCTTTTTAAATACATTTTTGGGTAATGTATAATAAAGTGAGACTCAATGAAATAAAATAGGATTTGAAATGAAACAGATCTATGTTAATAATGTCATTTACACCTTAGTAACTGTGTGTCTTTAAGTGCCTTCCCCTTCTTAAGTCTTATAGTGATTATTCAGCAACATCTGTATATCGCAGCAGACGTAAAATTTGTTCCATTAAACACCTGTTTAATAAGTAAATGAGATACATTTGTGTATGTATATTGCAGTGTTGGTGTTAATAGTTTTAAAAATACCTTCATTAAATCACTCAGCAGAAAGATTTATTTATCACATATGGAAAGTATACTGTGGTAGGCATTGGAAATAATTTTAAAAAGACCTGGTGTTAGGATCATTATTGATTTGTGTGGTACATAATATAATGCTGCTTAACATTAATCTGGTTAATAATTCTATCTCTGCTCAATCCTAAACTATAATTTATATACACCTGGTGTGTCTGGAAAGCTGATGAAGCAGGCCTTCCCAAATCAATTTCCATAGCTTTCTTTTCCCTCAAGATTCTAGCAAGTCACCTGAGACAATAATAGATATGGCCTTAAGAACAATATAGTCTAGAGTAAACTATCAGGAGAAAGCATTCAGGGTCAGCAGTAAGAATGCATGCAAGCTGGACTTTGAAATAAGGCCCAAGGGAAAAGTGGCTTTGGCAGTAAGTGGGTTGGCTGGAAAGTATCCATGGCTCCAGACTGAGCACTAGAGAACAGGCACTGGACAAAGCTGTTCAGCCTTAGCTGGAAAATAACAAATCTGGATTACATAAGAAATGATGATTGAGAAAAACCCAGTCATATAATCTAGAAATTTTTCTTCCATGGGAAATGTTAGTAAAAAGAAATAATTATTTAGGTTTTATATATTAGTCACTCAACAACAGTGAAAACAGTTAATAGTTTATTTTTAATGTTTACCAAATCAAGTGTGCATTTCTAAAATCAAGTTCCCATTAATTATTGACTTCTCCAGGGATAGTATTTAAATGAATTCTGTAAAGTCAATAGAATATGTATTATAACCATATAAACATTAATGGCATTAATAAATTTGTGTGTGTCTTTAGATATATGAACCCTTCAATAGTTTTTACTATTTTTACAAAACCATGTAGTGATAAAATGACCCATAAACAAAAAGTAAGGCAACACATTTGATTGTATAAGGTACTACCTTGAAACTGGCTTATAAAAGTTAATGGCCAATAAAACTTTTTTCAGTTCATAAAATAGTGTTTATTTAACTTGCTCTTTGAAGTATCTGACAATTAGAAGCATGCTATTATTATATTGGAGTAAAACCCAATTAAATTACAAAGCCATCTCTTCATCCAGAAATCCTCAGAGAAACAAGAAACAGCTCTTGAATAGAGGTCATATCTAGATTTTAAAGAACATACTTGCAGTAGAATCATGGTGAGAATATAATAATGGGGAAGAATTAATTGGAAAAATAGTTGGAACACTGTAGTGTTATTTTCAAAAACAGATACGATGATTGACACGTGCCCATGAACTTTCTGAACTAAAGTAAATGGAAATCTCTTGCCATTTGACATTAAAATTCCAATAGCAAATGCTTCTGGCTGTATCCCAAGCTGAGTAATTATATTTGGTTCATAGCATAAGCATTTGATGATTTTATGCTTATCAGTCAGTATGTCCTGCTTTTACAATTTCACCAAGGATTACATTTAAAAAAAAAAAAACCACTAACATTAAATGGTAAAATCAGTGGATGTCAGGAAAAAAAACGCAACCAACTAAAACTGATTCAAGACTAGATTTAGCTAAGAAAGACAGAGAGGGAAACAGATATCATAATACATAAGCACCTAAGCCTTGACCTTGAATGATCTTTGAATTCTATATAAAGGTCTATTCCTATTTGAGAGAAAAAAAAATATTTGAGTGTGGGCTTTGAGTCAACAATTTCTATCCTTTGTATGCTCACATTAGTGAAAAGGGGAGGGGGAAAATTCTGCTGTAATGTTAAGTGCTGAGTGGGCCAATGGCCAGTGTTATCTTCTGTCTTTTCACAAAACCTTTGTCTAACTTGATGGAACAACATATCTGGGTTTAGGTTTTCTTGGAATCTCTTTGGTTCCATAAGATTAATGGTGTCTGCTAGGGATGAAGCTTAATGATTCTTGAAGTCTATTTAGATAACTTACTAATTCAGCATCAAAAAGAAAATATGGCCACATTGTTTTTACTCATTTAATCAAGCTTGTCATGCTAGTTTAATGTATGATGCTGAAAAATGGTGAGGAGACCTGGGGGCTGAGAGTAAGGAATGTGATTCAGAAAAATGAACCTCAAAATGAATATACCAGAAAAACTGAAAAAGTCATCCATGAGCTTCAGGCCTTGAACACATACTTAATTAAAAGGGAAGTGGCCAGAAGATGCTATTTGGCATAAACTGCTACCAATGGTACAGCTTGCTCTAGGGAAACCAGTGCTGGGATCCCAGCTACATTGGGTTAGGTTGTAGGATGCATATAAACTGGAAGTCACAATCTGCAAGCTGGACACAGATTGCTACAGAGCACATTTTGCCTAATGGCTACACAGAGGGACTTCCCATCAATACTCTCTGTGGAATGCTCAGTGAGCAAGGAATGTAGGCCACTGAGTCTCATTGCATTATTACTAGTGCATTGCATGTTCTCAAATAACTGGGGGTGAAAGAATGATGTAATGTGTAATATAACTCCCCTTTGCCCTCATTCTTCTGGGTCCTTGCACTAAACCACTATTGGAGAAGATAATCTTTGTAACTCTAGATACAGTAAAGCATTTGATCTCTTATAGGAGACCAGTATAGAAATGTAAGCCCCTAGATTCCAAAACTCTTGTACTGTGAAAGGCTATGGCATAAAAACGGTTAGTAGAATTTGGGGGTGAATTTAAAGCAGTTTTTAAATATAAAAATTAAGTTTCTGTAACACTGTACTTTGGTTTTGAAAAGAAGTTTATTGTACTGAACACTGTACACAGATGTTACTTCATTTGATCCTCAAAATAGGATCAGTGAAAGAATAGGTGTTTTGTTTCATTGGCAGTAAAGAATTTAAGATTTTTTAAATATGCTTTACTAGAAGGTGATCAGCAGAGTTAGGACTGGCACACTGGCATTCTGAGTCTAATCCCAGTTATGTGTATGCATGTGTGCACACACATGGGCATACTATACACTCTGCTTTGAAATGGGTCTCCTCAAGTGATGCCATCTACTTCAATGTCTACTTTAAATGATTCACCATGACAATGGACATTACTACATAATTGATAGGAGATAGAAGTCTTGTTAAAGCCATGTACAGCATAAAGTGATTTTTCATTTTAATTTTTAAATCAAATCTTGCAAGGCTATTATGGGATGACTGAAATTCCATCTGACTTGCAGAGTTCTGATTTAAAACAAGAACTAGACGATTTTGTCATGCAAAATGAACCGATATATTTGATGCAATAGAACCACTCCCATACACTAATTGATTTTAATCCTCTGGCTCTTCTTTTGCTATAAGAGCAAGAAAAAGAATAGAAGTGAGTAACGCCAAAGGAGTGCTAATGGTACCAGGCTTTGTCCTAAGTGCTCTGTGTACACGAACTTTAAATCCCATGTGAACCTGATCTAGAAGGAGCAATTATTATCCCTTTTCATAGATGATGAGACTAGACTGGAGTAGAATAATTTCTTAAAGGCTGTATAGTGGCTGAGCAACAGAGCTCAGTTTAGCCTCTGCAGACTGACTCCAAAATGCATTCATTTATTTTTTAAAAAATATTTTATTTATTTATTCATGAGAGGCAGAGAATGAGAGAGAGAGAGAGAGAGAGAGAGAGAGAGAGAGGCAGAGACACAGGCAGAGGGAGAAGCAAGCTCCATGCAGAGAGCCTGATGTGGGACTCAAACCCGGGACTGTAGGATCAGGTCTTGGGCTGAAGGTGGTGCTAAACCGCTGAGCCCCCCAGGCTGCTCAAAATGCATTCATTTAAAGAAGAAATTGGATTGCTTCTCATAAAAGTAGGATTACTTAATGGAGGGGAACCAACAATAGGTTTTGGTTTCCCACAGAATGAGTTGGATTTGTGGCTCCACCATGGCCTAGCCACTTGTGTTTCTCTCAACAAGATGTTTCTTCATCTCTGCTACAATTGATTGATCTATAAAATGGAGATACCTACAACATCCTTTTCCTAAGACCATTAGGAGGTTCAAGCAAGATGGTACAAGTAAAGCCTGCTTGCTTGCCTATTAGGTAGTGACTAAAGGGTAATTGTAGAAGACATGCAGAAATTAGACTTTTAAAATAACTTAAAGCCATTAAGTTTAAAAAAAAGGAAAGAAAAAAAAAGAATCTGTGGGGGCCGTGGGGGGTTCAGTCATTTAAACATCTACCTTTGGCTTGGGTCATGATCCCCCAGGTCCTGGGATTGAGCCCTATGTCAGGCTCCTGCTCCGTGGGGAGTCTGCTTCTCCCTCTCTCTCTGTCCTCTCCATGCTCTCTCTCTCTCTCTCCTTTTCCCCTCTCACATATGTTAATAAAATCCTTAAAAAAAAAAAAAAAAGAATCTGAAGCCCAAAAGAATGAGATGACTAGTTTTCTATAATGCAAAATCAGGAATAGGAGCCAAGCCTCTCAACTCTGCTCAGAATTCTTTGAACCACAAAAGAGTAAATAAAGGACTTTACCTCATGTATAAGGTTTTTTTTTTTTTTTCAATTTAAGAACTTAACAATTCTAGTATCTTCAATTCTTTCCATCTGTTTAAAGACATGTCTACTGAAAGTGGCTATTACCAGACTATCTTCTCAATCGTTGGTATATGTCACAATTATAAATACACATAACTATAAAAATGTTTTCTTTCTCTCAGATACTGACAGTAAATGGATCATCTTGGACAAAGAAAAAAAAAGTAGAAAGTAGTAGCAAGCATAGTCCTGTCTGTGCTCTCAAACCAATTGAATCAGAGGAATCATTTGTCTTGCTTCTTAGAGCTAGAATGTCTGCTTATTTATGTATTTGACAACAGCTGTAGATTAAAGTAAGAGGTCAGGGGAACCACAAAATATTATGAAAAATAAAATTAAACCCAAGCAAATGCAAAGCAAACTTTGAAAGCAAACGAACCTTCAACCTAGCTCAGTTGTCCATCAGCAGCATCCCTGAGCCAATCACTTGCTTCATTTTATCAAGACAATGAGAACACAATCTGTCAAGCCAATCATGCTGATCTTAATTAAAGGTTTTCAAGGAAAGCAGCCCTTGGTATCTGGAATGGTCCTGGCAGAGCATGGACTGAAATGAGCCTTGTCATATTTTATTGTTTTTGTATAGCCAAGATGGGCACTCAACGAGAATGCAAGTTATTTAAAGGCAGAGGTCTTAAAAATCTTTTCAGAGTATCTAGCATATGACTGAACACAGAATTATAAAATGAGAAAAAGAAAAGACTCATAGCTGAATTGAACTGAAACATGGCTCCTAAGACTATTAACAACAAGAGTAAAGGGATTTTAAAATACTTTGTTATCATTATTTCATTTTTTATTTGAATAATAGATGTTACCTAAAAATAAGCCTTAACTAATCTTTTTTTCCTTATTAATAGAGTATATTTATTTGTCTTCCCTCTGTCATATCATGAGCCAATCACTTTCCCCAGGCTGCCTGGGGAGGTAGAAGAAAAGGAACATACAGGGCCATTGAGACACAGGACAAAGACCTATGGGAGGTAGAGACAGCTCCTTCACGTGGCAGAGGATGAGAATCGCCACCATCAGGCAAAAGATCTCATGGCCTCCAAGAAGGCAAATACCCAGAATGGTATAGGAGAAGAACCATGGCTTCAGAAAAGGGTTCCTGGCATAATCAATGATGAGGCTAGCAAACAATCGCAGTTCCAGCCCAAGAGCCAGCCACCCTTACCATGGCAACCCCAGCCACAATGAACTTGGCTGCTATATCCCTTGAAATGGTGCTGGTTTGGAAGCAGCAGCTGGGAATACGTGAAGTCAGGGGATGTGGGGCTGCCAAGATGCTGAGGCTCTCATCTGTCAGTGTCTCCAGTGGTTTTAGCACCCCTGCAGATAGTGTTCAGCTCAACAGTTGAGAGGTGCTCCTGACCAAGAAGTGGGTAGAGATGAATCTTGCACAGGCATACATTGTCAGGGGATGAGGGGCTCTTGCAGGAGACTTTCTCCCAGTTCAGAGAAGACAGAGCTATACTTAATATTTTTCAAGCTGACTCAGCTCTGAAGTTATAACAACAAAAACTCTGAACATTTTCCTGGAAAGAAAGGAAATAATATTTCGCAGTCTGAGATACCAACACTGTTTTGGTGTAGTTTTCTTTAATAATGTAGTATATGAGATTCATGATAGTATAACCAAGTTGGCAAATGGCAGAAATCTAGACATTTTTTTTTTAATGTAACAAGACTGTTTAATGAACACTAAAGGGAAAGGCTACAGGAGCTCAAAGGAAGGTGGCAGCAAGGGCTACCCCAAAGCAGAGGAGGATAGCCCTTCTCAGAACTTCTTATCTTGCTAAGGACTCGCACTGTCCCATTGTACTCTTCAGAGCCTCTCAGAGGAGATTCTTTAGATTTTATTTGGATAAATATAAAATAGGTAAAATTCTAAGAATGGAATATGGATATTCCCTTTACTTTCCTTATTATCTAACTATACACCAAGCTGAATAAAAGACATAGTTAATAGTGACACAGGGGAGCTTGGTTCTTGTCTCATGGAGTCGAAGAATGAATCTTATGGACAACAGAGAGTGAGTTCTATTAGGTGGAGATACAGAGAAAGCTCTCAAAAGTGAGAGCGGTCCCGACAGGTTGCCACTGAGGGCTTTCATGGTCTGTCTTTTATAGGAAACTGTCTAGGGAACTTGGTAAATTTCTTGTCAATATCAGGGTGGATATTTAGAACAAACATGGTGGATTTATAACTATCAGAAAAACAAACAAGATGATTTTATAAATATCATGAGCCCATACAAGGTGTTCCCTTCTTTCTGGTTAATATCTCCTCCCTAACATTTCTCTATATCTGGGATTTCTGTAAGCCTAGTCAGGTAGCCCATGGCCTTGAGAGTCTTGTGCTGTCTTAGTTTGAGCAGGGACTATTGATAACACTTTAATGACATATTTCTGTGATTACTTAGTAGCCATTAAAGGAGGATACTCCATAACATTTTGGAACTAGGGAGCCAGATTTATTTTTTTCTGTTTTTTCTGTCTTATATCTGTTTTCTCTGGATGGGTAGGAGCCTGACTCTGGGGCCTTTCCCTTATCTTTCCCTGTCTATTCCCATCTGCCCCTAACTCATTCCTACATCAACGAGACCTGCAAAAGAAGACAAAGACTGATGAAAGAAGTGCAAATAACTTATAAATACACATAGGCTTCATAGGCTTCTAATTTCTACCTCTACTTTTCTTCTCTTTTGCCTGTGTCTTGCTATATTTTCATTTATCTTCTTAGATCCAGCTTTAATACTTTCTAGAATGTGGCATAATATAAATTTAAAATAAGAAAACCACATATAATCAAAGACCACCCTATTGAAAAATATACTGTTATATGTGTTAGTGTTTCTCAAGCTTAATTTAACTCATAGAACTTCTTTAATATACATTTGTAGTATCTTTATTGATATCCATTTGTAGAGCCTTTATTAATGAAAGTGCATATGCAGATAAGTGCACCTATTATAAATGCACAGCTCAATGAATTTTTACAAAATAAACATTTCTGTAACAGCACCAACATCATGAAAAAAGAAATTTAGTAATCTCTTTTACTAACAAATTACTAAGAAATTAGCACCCTGAGAAGTGCTCCTGTTCTGTCTTCCAGTTTCTGCCCCAACAAAGGTACCCACTGTCCTAACATTTATCACCATAGTACAAGATGGTCTTTTAAAATACATTATAAAAATGGAATCATATCATATTTTTCTGTGGCTTCTTTTGTCAAAAATTATGTTTATATAATTGTATTTACGTTATTCATCATACAAACATAAAGTCATAAATTGTATTTACGTTATTCATCATACAAACATAAAGTCATAAATTCTCTGAATAAATGATCATTCAGGTTATTTGCAATTTTTATTCGGGCTATTTGTCTTTTTTGTTGTTGAATTGTAAGAGTTCTTTATATATTCTAGATATAAGTTCTTTATCACCCAATCTTCGGTGTGTCTTTTAGCTTTCATTTCTTTTTATTCCAATATGATTAACATAGAACTTTATGTTAGTTTCAAGTGTACAATATAGTGATTCAAGAGTTGTATGCATTAGCTAGGGCTCATCACAATAAGTGTACTCTTAATTCTCTTCAGCTATTTCATCCATCCCCCTACCACCTCCCATGTGGTAACCACTGGTTTGTGTCTTTTAGCTTTCTTTTTTTAAAGATTTATTTATTTATTCATGAAAGATACACAGAGAGAGGCAGAGACACAGGCAAAGGGAGAACCAGGCCCACATGGGACTCTATGCTGGATCCCAGGATCACACCCCAAGTTAAAGGCAGATGCTCAACCCCTGAGCCACCCAGGTGTCCCTGTCTTTTAACTTTCTTGATGATGTCCTTTGTAGTACAATTTGTTTTTAATTTTGATGCTCAATTTAAGTATTTTTAGGTTACTTTTTTTATTTTGTTACTTAAGCTTTAATATTATATCTAAGGACTGTTTGCTAAATCCAAGTTTATAAAGACTTATCCTTATGATTTCTTCTAAGGGTTTTGTAGTTTTAGTTTTTACATTTAGGTCTTTTATCCATTTTGAGTTAATTTTTGCATATGGTGTGAGATAAATGTCCAATTTCATACCTTTACATGTGGCTATCTGGTTATCTCACTAGCATTTGTTGAAAACACTATTCTTTGGGGCACCTGTGTGGCTCAGTTGTTAAGCATCTGACTCTTGATATCAGCTCAGATCATGATCTCAAGGTCCTGAGATTGAGCTTCACTTTCCACTCTGCACTCAGCAGAGAGTCTGCTTCTCTGTGCCTCTCTCTCCCTCTGCCCCTCCCTCCCCTTGTTGGTGCATGTTCTCTCTCTCTAAAATGAATAAATCTTTTTTTTTTTAAAATAAAATACTATTCTCTTCCTATTAATGGTTTTGTCACTGTTGTAAAAAATCAGTTGACCACAGATATATGGATTTATATATGGACTCTCAATTTTATTCCATTGATTTATATGTCTTCCTGAGCAAGTACTGCAATGTCTCAATTACTGTTGCTGTAAAGTAACTTTTGAAATCAGGTAGTTTGAGTCATCCTACTTTGTTCTTTTTTAGGATTGTTTTGGCTCTTCTGGGTCCCTTATAACCTATACAAATTTTAGAATCATCTATTAATTTATACAAAGAGGTCAGCTGAAATTCTCATAGAAATCTCAGTGAATCTGTAGATCAATTTGGGTAGTTTTACCATGTACAATGTTAAGCCTTTTAATCCATGAACATAGCATGTCGTTCCATTTATTTAGATCTTTATAGATTTATTTAGCAATGTTTTGTAGTTTCCAGAGTGTAAGATCTGCACTTTTTTTGTGAAATTTATATATTTCTTTCTTTTTAATGCTATAAATGGTATTGTTTTCTAAATTCAATTTTTTATTTCAAGTATATAAAATACAACTGGTTTTTGTATAATAATCTTATATCCTGGACCTTTGCCATAATCATTATTAGTTTTAACAGTTATTTATTGGATTACTTTCTATGTATAAAAAATCATGTCATCTGGAAATGGAGATTTTATTTTACACTTTTTAAAATTTAAATTCAATTTGCCAATGTATACTATAACACCCAGCGCTCATCCCATCAAGCGCCCTCCTCAGTATATTTTTCTTCCTCTCCATCTGGAGACCTTTTATTTCTTTTTCTTGCCTAGTTGCCCTAGCTAGAATCTCATATACAATTTGAATAGAAGTGGCAATGTGCTCGCTTCGGCAGCACATATACTAAAATTGAATAGAAGTGGCAAGAGTGCACACTCTTGTCTTGTTCCTAATTTTAGTCTTTAATCATTAAGTATGATGTTAGCTGTGGAATTTTAGTAGGTACACTTTATAAGGTTGGGGAAGTACCCTGTATTTTTTTTTAGTGTGTTTTATCATGAACGAATATTGGATGTTATCAAATGTTTTTTCTTTGTCTATTGAGATGATCACATGAGGTTGTTTTTATTTTGTTTTATTTTGTTTTTTTGCCTATATGTATTACAGCATAATACATGATGTATTACATCAATTGATTTTTGGGGGGTGTTAAAATAACCTTGTTTTCCTGAGATATGTACCACTTGGTCATGGTATACAGTTATTTTTGTTTGTTTCTGGATTTGGTTTGCTAGTATTTTCTTGAGGATTTTTACATCTCTAGAGATAGTAGTACATAATTTTATCTCATGGTGTCCTTGTCTACATTTGATACCAAGGTGGTACTAGCACCATAAAAATAAATTGGGAAGTGTTCCTCCCCTTATATGTTTTGGAAGAGTTTGTGAAGAACCAGTATTAAATGGTAATTAAGAGAGAATCATTTACAAGATAGAGGTTAGAAAGTACTGTTTTTGATAAGCTAGTTTCTAGACAGGATAACATACCCACAATCTTCTTTTATTCTTGAGACTCCTTTTGATTTTTTTTTTTTTCCTTCCTTTTGATTTTTTTTTAAATAGTTTTAGAAAAGTGGTTTTGCGGATAGTAGAAGAATTATTTTTTTGTTTTCAGTTGCAATTTCCTGATGCCTAGTGAGATGGAATGTTGAAGTACACTAGAAACAATTTTCTCAACACTGACTGAGACTTAATATCCAGGTATTAGTTCTAAAGTTAATTACATACTTTGATAGGTTTTCATTGTTTCTGTTAATGCTGTTGTTGTTTCTCTGTTTGGAGAGGGAGTTGTTTTGTTTTTCTTTTTTGTTTTTTATGGATATAAGACAAGGTTACAGTATCCTCCAGAAAAAGATTTGCAGGAACACAGTTCTAAAACAACTTGGGTTTATTATGCAGTACAGGGATGGAGAATGCACACAATGTGGAAATATGGAGCATCTCATTAAGAGGACATTAGAAAGAATTTATTACAAGATTTGGGCTGTGAGTAGGTGTTTTTAGGAGAGGGTTCAAACAAGTGAGGCTTTAGTCTGAATTGGATGCTTTCAGGAACTGTGGCTAGTTTGATGATTGAGTAAAAAATCTTACTAAGAAAGGGAGAAAGGTGAAGAGTAAATCTAAAGCTGAGGTAGGTGGATATTTGATCTTTTAGGGTTTGCACAGTGATGTTGTTTTTCTTAGTCCACTTCATGAATTGTTCTTGTTTTTGTCTAACTTCATTATAGTCACAGAATAACCTTGTCTGAACTTGATACTCTGTAACATCATTTATGTCCAGCAGGAGAACACAGTGGCCTAGCTGTAGGTCAGTTCAACTCCTAAAAGCGTCAAGGCCTAGCTGTCTTAGTCAAGCAAGTCCTGAATTTTTAGGGGTTAATTTTCCTTTCCTCACAGATAAACTATATAATAAATGGCACATTTATTAAAAAGTCTTCTGGGTCATTAAAATAAAATCAAAGAACCATGGTGATATAATTAAATTTGCAACATTATATTTTATACATTAAAACAAAGTAACTACTCTATGCTACTCTTTCTTTTCCTCATTGTTGTGCTATTGTCCTCAATAAAGAAATATGTAAAGCACTGCATGATCTAGCGGGGAAGGCTGAGGGAAAAAAATACTAAGATTGTGACTAGATTTGATGTTTGAACAATCAATATAATCCAAAATGTGGTCTAATGATTATAACCCCTCATGAAAAACAATTTGTCATTGAAAAGCAATAGCTTTCTAATATTGTGACAAATATTATTTCTAAACCTCAAAAGTCAGCAATAAAGTTTGAGATCCTCTATTTATATTCTAATCTTTCACTAGCTTCTACACTATCAATTTACTAAGTTTCATGTTAACCTTGGAGATTTAAAGGATACTCTTTGGAGTAAATCAGCTGTTTGTCCTTCAGAACAGTGAATTCCACTTAGATACAGACTCATGGGAAGATCTGCTTTTAAAACACAGCCAGTGTATCATAATTTGCATATTCCTTTATTTCTTTTTAAAGAAATTTGCTTATTTCTATTCATATTATATTATGAAAGTAACCTGGTATCAGCATTACTGATGAATTTTTATCACTGGTGAAAAATATATATATATATGCTGATGTAAGCTTAGAGTTTGGGTTCACTTCAAAAAGGCATGCCACATCCAAGTTACAGATCAATGTGTGTAATGAAGCAAATCCATACATTTGAAATGATGTCAGATAGCCTGAGCATTTTTTTCCCTGGTTAAAGTTGCACTAGATAACACATATTTTTTGCACACCAAATAATTCTTTTTTAAAATTAAATTTATTTATTTATTCATGAAAGACACACACAGAGAGAGAAAGAGGCACAGAGACATGGGCAGAGAGAGAAGCAGGCTCCATGCAGGGAGCCAGATGTGGGACTCCATCTCAGGTCACCAGGATCACGCCCCGGACCAAAGGTGGCGCTAAACCGCGGAGCGACCCGGGCTGCCCACACCAAATAATTCTAAAAGGCTACTACTTAATGGTACTGGTTTGCATTGTCAAAATAATTCTAAATAATACATAAAATTAATTTAAAAATCCACTGACATTTTTTAAAAATATAAGTACATGCTCTTGAGCCAAAGTTATTGGGCCAATATCCCATCATATGTATAATTATGTTTTATAATATTAATTCTGTTTGGGCAAATGATTCTGCTTTACTCTTACTTATGTAAGATTGAACTAGCTATTCATAAATTACTCTTCTATATAAGTTGTAGATAGTTTGTTAACTTTATCTACATTTCAAATTGGAACTTTCTGTTAGAGGACAATGAGTCACTCAAAATAATTGACCCATTTCTAAACATAGTCAATTTGTTTCTTCATAAACAGGTAATACCTCTTGAAAAATTAAGATCCTTTATATACTTAATTATTTCTATAGTTTTTTCCCCACATTATACTCAAGATGAAGTAAATTACTATGTAAATTGAAGTTTTTATTGTTAGTGATTGTGCCCTATTTTGAATTCTTTAGTTGGTGCCAAGAACTGTGAAGGGTCTAAGATTTTTACCCAATTTGCAAGCTAACAAATTGGCCTACCACATATTCATGGATGCTGGCAGAAGAAACATGACTCTTGGTTCAGAGACAAAGGGTAATTTATTACTCACAACAGTAACAGTAGCCGGAATATCCATTTTTTGCATTGGTTCTCTGAACTCCAATTACCATGGAAAATGAGATGATGGCCAGAGGATGACTACACATGCAGTGAGGGGTTTTGCAAGGGAGGAAGTCTGAAGAAAGGGAACCCACATCTTTTGTAATGGAAAATAAATATTTCCGACATATTCTAAATACAGATATCCTTTAAAAGATAGCCTTGAACAAAGACAGTCAGGACCTTTGCCCACAAGACATACGACAGAGCCATAGAGAACTGTGTATCTTTAGTTGGTTATTTCTTGTGCACAAATGGTATTGCCTCATAGGCTGAATGTGTGTCCAGGCAACTTACAAGACTCATTTTTTTTCTCATAATTTGTATGCTATTCTATTGTTTCCTTTCCCTTAGGTGGATGATTAAATATCTGCATATAATGACAATTGTATATTTTCTTTTCTAATCCTTAAATTCTTAATTCTCTTTCTTTTTAACATGAGGCACAACTTCCAGTGCTATATTCAATGTGGCTTTGTTCCTGATCTTAAAAGATCTATATATATCTAAAATTTCTCTGTCAAAGTATAATGTTTACTATTGGTTTTCATGTACAGTTGTTACAAGTTAAGGATGTTTTCATCTAGTCTTCATTTATTGATTTTTTTAATTAATAGAGATAGCCAAAAGATTGTTTCTTTTAATAGGCTGAATATTATTGATAGATTTTTCTGATACTGAACCATCATTATATACATACTTGATCATAAGTAAAACTGTAGGATTCAATAAGCTTATGCATTTTTTTAAGATTTTATTTATTTATTCATGAGAGACAGAGAGAGAGAGAGAGAGAGAGAGGCAGAGACACAGGCAGAGGGAGAAGCAGGCTCCATGCAGGGAGCCCAATGTGGGACTCAATCCTGGGTCTCCAGGTTTACACCCTGGGCTGAAGGCAGCGCTAAACTGCTGAGCCACCCAGGGATCCCTGAGCTTACGCATTATTTTGAAATATATATTCCCAAGTTAAAAGGATATGCACTTATTTTGTCGTTACCTTTATGGTTATCAAGAGTACACTAGCTTCATAAAATGAACCTGGCATCTTTACCTCGTTTTCTATTTTGTGAAACAACTTGTATAACATTGGAGTTTAATATTACTTGAAGTTTATATGAACTCACTTCAAAACCTTTTGGTCTTGGCTTTTGTCTTGTTTTGTTTATGTCTAAGGGGAAACCTTGGCTACTATTTAATTTTGCTTAAAATTTATTGTTAAGTTTTGGAACTAGACATTTTGACACTATATGTTTTTCCAGAATTGATATATCTTTTCTAAGTTTTAAAATTTGTTAGTATGTATGGGAGCTTACATATGACAATGAAAGTATTAAAAGTTGTAGTAATAGGACAAATAATTTAGTAGGAGAGGTTAAATAAACTATTTCAAGGAGAAAAATAAAAATGGATGCCTACTTAGCAGTACATCCAAAAGTGGCTAAATGGATTAATTATCTAAATGTGGAAGATAACTATCAGATAGTAGAAAAAACAAAATTGGAGATCTTTATGATCTATAGGCAGCAGAGTACTTTAAAAACAAAACTTCAAAGTCAGAAATCACAGGCAAAACATTTATGATTGTCATTACATCAAATGTAAGGATAGTTCTACAATGCAGGACACAGTGGGGCTTCTCCCTGTGTAAGGTGTGTAAAGGAAAGAGAGATTCAATATATTAAAAAATAAGACATGGAATCTTGTTATTTGCAATAATGTGGATGGAGCTAGAGTGTATTATGCTAGATGAAATAAGTCAGTCAGAGAAAGACAAATACCATATGATACCACTCATATGTGGAATTTAAGAAAGAAAACAGGTGAACATGAGAAGTGGGGGTGAAAGGGAGGTGGGAAATAAACCATAAGGGACTCTTACAATAGAGAACTGAGGGTTAATGGAGGGAGGAGTGTAGGGAATGGACTAGATAGCTGATGAGTATTAAAGAGGGCACTTGTAATGAGCACTGGGTGTTCTATGTTAAGTGATGAATCACTGAATTCTACTCCAAAAACCAATATTGCACTGTATATTAACTAAAATTTATATTTAAAAAGATAAAGGATATCTATCTTTATATCTTTTATTGATATTTATCTTTTTATTGATATTTATCAATAAAAAAACAAACAGATAAATAAGAAGACATGTATGTTAACATAAAGAGAAGCCAAGAGACATTTTCCAAAACCCACAGTAAATATAATGTTTACTGGAAAATGTTAGTAGTATTCTTTTTAAAATGAGAATTAAGCAATGATGCCCAGGAGTTTTATTTGGGATTACAGGCATACAACTTTGAATACAACAAACTAAAATCCCAGTCCTCATGGGGCTTTTGACAGATTGGACCTTGTGTCTTGAACCTGTATCTAATGGGGAGATGTTAGTCAAAGGGTACAAACTTTCAGTTATAAAATGATTAAGTTTTGGGGATCTAATGTATGGCATGGTGATTATAGGTAACAATACTACCTTGTTTACTTGAAATTTGCTAAGAGAGTAGATCGTAAATGTTTTCACCACAGGAAAAAGGTAATTACAAAAGGTGATGAATTAATTAACTTGATTATGGCAAACATGACATAACATATATGTATATTAAACCATAATATTGTATACTTTGAATAAACCATCACATTGTACAACCTAAATACATTTTTATTTGTTCATTATACCTCAATAAAGCTTAAGGGAAAAATGAAAAGTATATATATATTTAAAAATTTGTTTAAATAGTATTGGGATGGAACTGGAGGGTATTATGCTGAGTGAAATAAGTCAATCGGAGAAGGACAAACAGTGTATGTTCTCATTCATTTGGGGAATATGAATAATAGTGAAAGGGAATATAAAGGAAGGGAAAAGAAATGTTGGGAAATATCAGGAAGGGAGACAGAACATAAAGACTCCTAACTCGGGGAAACGAACTAGGGGTGGTGGAAGGGGAGGAGGGCGGGTGTTGGAGGGGAATGGGTGACGGGCACTGAGGTGGACACTTGACGGGATGAGCACTGGGTGTTTTTCTGTATGTTGGTAAATTAAACACCAATAAAAGTTAATTAAAAAAAAATAGTATTGGAAAACCTGAATTTTATTGTTTATATCTAGCAAGGTTTGCAGAGACTTTTTTCAAAAACTTACCATTATTTTGATAAACTGGTATACAAGGAAATGATTAAATAAGCACACATGATGGAACAATGGGTAAATAATCCACTGACTAATTTAGGCTGAGTATCGAGTACATGTTGACTTAAAGTAGTATTCTTTTACAGAATCTATTATAATGTAGGGGTTTTTTTTCCCCTTGAATGTTCATTCTACCTTTTCTGACTATAGCCTGATTAAGTCTTACCATATGATTCTATGAAGCTGATTTTCAGAAAGGATATAAATCAAGTAAACAATTTTTAAAAATAAATTAACTAATTTAAATTCCATAAGATTCAGTGAATCAGAAAATGTTAATGGATCTTTTTGTTAAAATATAGCTCGGCTATACATTGGGTCATCGAGTAATAAAACCTGTATTAAAGTAGTTCTATGAGTATTAAACATCCAGATTCTTCTGTCTGAGATTATATCATATCTAGAAAGAAGGGTAACACTTTGTTCTTTTAAATAAGCTTAAATAATATTGCCTGATGAGTAATGAACAGAGGAGATACAGTAATTATAGTTTTTAATCTTTTTACCATTGAATTAAACTTATCTTGTTAATTTTGACCTTTAGGCATAACGTAGAAAATAAAGCTAATGTTTAAAAAAACATAAGATAAATGAGTCACCAAAAATTAGATTTCATTGACTAATGTGGTTTGTCACTGTTAGTATAAAAAACTAAGGAAAATTTGTTCTACTATTAGGGAAACATTTTTGTTTGGGACATTGTTTGTTTCTACTTATTTTGAACATCAAAAAGTGACACTGACTGTTTGGCTGAATTAACTGAATAATTGCTATCAGATGATGTTCACGTTACCTATGATTGGGAAGAAAAGAATGTACTGATTTTTTTTAATCCAATAGATTTCTGTTTTAATTGCTCTGATGTTTTAGGAGAAGCCTATTGGAGATATCTAAAATCTATACTGAATTGTGAGACCTCAAGTCTAATTAGTGATAAATCTCAGTATCTTAAAATAAATGAACAGCTTTAATTCAGTGTTTCCAATGTACACGCTAGTTTTTTTGTTTTGTTTTGTTTTTTGTTTTTTGTTTTTTGTTTTTACTTGGTACAGAGCTCAATTGCCTATATTTTAGTGAAAGCTTTCTGGAACATTTTGTCTTTAACATTTCCCACATATGTATTTCTTTATAGTTCATTGGAATGGTTGACTATGATTTCTCCTATCATGGTTACAAAAGAATGGGAAAAATTAGATGCACAGAGATTATATGAAGACAAACAAAAAGCTACAATATATCACAGTGTCAGTTAAAAATCAATTGTAAAATGAGATCCAGAGAAACAGAGTGCATAGAATCAATACCAGAAAGCCATTATATCAGTAGTTAAGAACTAGTTTGGATGCCTTATAAGATCTGTAATTTAATATACAGCAGAGAAACTGTAATGATTAAGAATTCAGATACCATTTTCTTGACTCAACAAGGGACTTTAACAAAAAAGGTCAAGTTGAGGTGCCATAAAAATGTACTTTCCTGGTAGTCCAAAGTACACTAATTTACTGTTACATATGGATATGGAAAATTCTAATTTGGAGGAGTGGGTATGAAAGTACGACAATATATGAGACATGACAAACTGCAAAAAGGCGATTTGCTCACCTCCTCCATTGTCCTAACATCTTCTCCTTCCTCCCTTGCATCTATATTGTTCACATAAGAGGTGTCACATTTTTATGTAATCAAGTTACTTTAGCCAAAATTAATGGACCCAATGAATGGCATCTGATCCAACCTTTATCTTAAAATAATAATTCTTTTCTCTAGGATTTGTGGACTTGGAATTTTAAAAGATTCAAAGCAATCTCTTAGGTAACGGAAGCTAGAAAGATATAAGATCTGTTAAGTGTAAAGTTCTTAGATTCCATGTGGAGAAAGTAGGTATGTGTTGACAGCAAAAGGAATAACGCCAACATGCTTAGTGGAAAAGACTTTACTCCCCAGGAGCAGTTCTCTTGGCCAAGGATGCTTATCTAAGCTTCTGCTTTCAGAGTATTGAAACCACATCATTCCTCTACTGGTATCCAAAATTATCAGTGAAAAGTTTTAATGATTGTATCCTTTCCCAGTAAACCAGCAGGGGTACATCTGAATGTGTTTCTAGTTTAATAAAAGTAAAAACTCTATCTCTTGGTTTCGCCTCCATCAAAGGCCTGTGAACCAAAGGATGATCTAATGTATAAGAATAAATGTAGAAGGTCTCAGGTGGTCCTTCTTGTTCTTTAAAGCCATATTGCTATCATTGAAATTAGAATCAGCAGGGAGCTAGTGCTGATATGGGGTTAAAAGCATCACCCCATACTGGGTAATCAATGGGTATTAGGTCAAGTTATGGTCTTGCAGTGTTTTGCTGGCTGAAAGTACTGTAGGTGAAAGAAACACAGGACAGCTTACTTACAAATTGCACTTTATATAATACATAGACAAAGAAAATCCTTACAAAGAGACTTTAGAGTTGCCTGGCTTTTCCTAATTTAGTACTTGAAGGCATTTAGAGGTCATATCGACCATTGAAAAGATGGACTAGGAAGGAATCTAATGCTTGGTTGCAGTCTTATATTGAATTTTATTAAATCTAGAGAGTATTTCAGTTAAGTCAGTATGAAAATATAAAAAATAGTTCAGATGACTTTCTGTGAATGGAACTCTGGGGGAAAAAAAAACAAACAGTTTTCTGATAGGAAGAAAAACAACTTCTTTCCAGGCAATTTCACCACCATAAATGGAATTGCATTTAGCATTTCCTTCTTCAAATCCTGTAGTCTTTGAGGAAGGAAAAGTTTCCAGGAAATGAAACAAAGGTATTTCTTGGCATAAAATTTCTTTCTCTCTTTAATGTAGGTTTTCATAATTCATATAGATCATAATTGTTCCAAATCAATTTAACCTACAAAAATGTTCAACTAAAACTCTGTTATATAGTTATGAAAATATTTATTTCCATGGATATCAAAATAATAAAATCAAATTTGTATGTGGAGAAAATACTCAAAAGGTATGAATTCTTGGCAGACTAAATGTTTAAAGTAGTAATAGCTCTATGTACCAAAAAGAAAACCAAAATCTTGTTGTATGGTTGAATATTTTTAATACAAATAATCAGACCTGTGATTGATTGGGGAAAGTTGCCATGTGTCAGCTGCTTTGTCTAGTTCATTTCATGCACATTGTCTAATTTAATTCCCAAAAGCTTAAAAAGTACCATTATTCCCACTTTATAGATTAGGAAAGAGAATATGAAGTTAAAGAAATAACACTTGCTTTACAGCCCGCCTTTTCAATAAGCATTATTTGAGTACTTGTTCTATATACACTATATGATGTGTGCAATGGAATAAATAATAGTCAATAACAGTCCTTTCCAGTAAAGAATATGTTCCAGAAGTTGCACAGCATCCATCACTGGCAAGAATTGAACCTGGTAGTAGGGGACCCAATATCCTTGATCTTTGTGCAATGCTATACCATCTCCCTCCCACTTTCTCCCTGCCCCATCCACAAGAAAATTAAAACACAAAGTGTTAAATGAAATAATTGAAATCAGACCTAACTCTAAAGGAAATTTCCCCATATTGCTGCACTGGTATGTGGGATCTTTTGGTTTTAAGAGAATAAAAGGTCAGCTCTAAGGCCAATGAATCAAAAATCTTCTGTCAGGTTAGACAAGCAGTGTGCAATGGGACCTCTGATAGATGGGAACAGAGAGAAGGCATTAGATCATTTGCTCCCTGAGCAATTTCCAAAATATCTTTTTCCTAAGTTCTTAACCTGGTGTTTGCAATTCAAAAGGCATCATGATCTTGTAGACCTTTTCCAATTACAGATTTCATTTTTAGTCCCTGAATCATAAAAAAAAAAAACCTCCCTTTTTATTTCCTGACCAATTCTCATCCATATCTAAACTCTCTATAAGGTACCATGTTATCTAAAAGGTTATATTCTTTCTGAAGTAAATTTTCTTTGAGGTCTCTTGTTAATTTTCTTTCCTAACCTAAATCCCATTTATTAAAAGTGTTCCAACAGTGGAATAGCTCTTCTAAAAGATCCTGAAGAGGATAATTTTCATATAGATAAAATGGCTAAAGGAAAGAAATATAGAACCCTAGTTCTGTTGCCTCTTCAATTAGATTGGCATGGTCTACTTAGTTGTAATCTATTTAACTGCTTGCAAAGCTGTTATAAACCCAAACACCACAAAATGAAAACTAAAATTTGCAGAATTTGTGACTTAAACTGTGCACTGCATCTAAAATATCTTCAGTGTTTTATACCATAAGTGTCAAAGCAAAGGAATTTTTAAAAATGCGTTAGCTTTCATTTATTGGAAGTTTAGTATGTGTCTGGCAATGTTCTATTTTGTATATCAATTTAACCTAGAAAATTCCTAGGAGATAGAGCTTATTATTCCTATTTTATTGTGTTTACTTTTTATTATCTCTATTTTAAAGTAAAGAAAATGAGGTGAAAGAGAAAGGGATAGCTTGCCAGATTCCCATAGTTAAAAAGTTATACAATTAATATTTAGTCTATAGGCATATTCATCATGTGATGATAATGTTTCAAAAAAAAGATAATGTGGTAATTTCTGTGACCCTGCATAAGACCATGAAAAACTAAAGTCTGTTGAGGCCATGTCTAGTTGCCCATCTGCTTTCACTGTTTTGGCTGAAATAACTGCCAATCCTTAATATATTAGCACACCAAGCTATCTGGTTTGCCAGTTTAGAAAATGCACTAATTATAATTAACCTACTATTTCAGCCACTTATTTCTTAATTTATTCAGGCTATAAATATGATTTATTATACAATTTTAGTATTTAGAAAGCACTGCCTTGAATTATTAAATTAAATTTAATATTACTTAATCTGTCTCTTGCACTTTATGACTTTTAATTAATTGCCCATTATTTTTTAAAATTTTATTTCATCAAAAATAAAATCTTTCCTTCCAAACATATAAAAATCAGCCCAGTGCCTGTTACCTCTGCACACAAGTGCTTTTAATTTATAACCTTAGTAACCTAAAGTCCTGGATCCAGATCACTTAATAAATTCCATTTCTAAACTTAATCATGCTTTTAGTAATACTGTGACATATAGGAATTCCTAGCAAATTTTGTTCTTTAAATTTAGAAACTATTGTAGCAGCTGCATCACTTGCCATCAGGGAAATACAAATCAAAACCACAATGAGATACCACCTCACACCAGTGAGAATGGGGAAAATTAACAAGGCAGGAAACAACAAATGTTGGAGAGGATGTGGAGAAACGGGAACCCTCTTGCACTGTTGGTGGGAATGTGAACTGGTGCAGCCACTCTGGAAAACTGTGTGGAGGTTCCTCAAAGAGTTAAAAATAGACCTGCCCCACGACCCAGCAATTGCACTGTTGGGGATTTACCCCAAAGATACAGATGCAGTGAAACGCCGGGACACCTGCACCCCGATGTTTCTAGCAGCAATGGCCACAATAGCCAAACTGTGGAAGGAGCCTCGGTGTCCATCGAAAGATGAATGGATAAAGAAGATGTGGTCTATGTATACAATGGAATATTCCTCAGCCATTAGAAACGACGAATAACAACAACAACAACAAAAAAAAAAAAAAGAAAGAAAGAAAGAAAGAAAGAAAGAAAGAAAGAAAGAAAGAAAGAAAGAAACGACGAATACCCACCATTTGCTTCAACGTGGATGGAACTGGAGGGTATTATGCTGAGTGAAGTAAGTCAATAGGAGAAGGACAAACGTTACATGGTCTCGTTCATTTGGGGAATATAAGAAGTGGTGAAAGGGAATAAAGGGGAAAGGAGAAAAAATGAGTGGGAAATATCAGAAAGGGAGACAGAACACGAGAGACTCCTAACTCTGGGAAACGAACTAGGGGTGGTGGAAGGGGACGTGGGCGGGGGGTGGGGGTGACTGGGGTGGCGGGCACTGAAGGAGGCACTTGACGGGATGAGCACTGGGTGTTCTGTATGTTGGCAAATTGAACACCGATAAAAAAATAAATTTATTATTAAAAAAGAAAGAAACTATTGTAGCATCTCTCATCAAAATGTTACCCTTATAAAGAGAGATAAGATTTTTATCCCTAGCTTTTCTCTTTCTAGAGACTGTGGCTTTTAGAATGATATGCAAGTTTACACTAGTGATTGCCTTAGTCAAAAGGCACATTATTGACACGGTGTATTTTTCAGGGGAGGCATTCGATTCATTTTTGGTTTAAAAAAAATTAAAAGAAATCACTAATCACTATATCGATCCATTCTGTTTTTTAAATAGCTGCATTGTGATTTGGAACAGTTCTGTGTGACGATAATAAAAAGTTCCCACCCCTTTCTATCCATACCCATATACCAACCCCCATACGCATACATACATAAACACAAATGTGTACAAACATGTACAAATGCAACTTTTATATTCAATGATAATTCATTCCCACTTTATGTATGTGTGTACATATGTATATATGTAAACAAAACTAAATTATTTTATTATTTTTTAAATAGTGATTGATTTAGAATACAAGTAAGGAGAGAGGCAGAAGGAGAGGAAGAGAGAGAATCTCCAAATTCCTTGTAGAGCACAACATGGAGCTCAATCCCAGGACCCTGAGATCATGACCTGAGCTGAAATAAAAAGTCGGATGCAGATACAATCGTTCAAAATCTTTGGGATACAGCAAAAGCAGTCCTGAGGGGGAAATACATCGCAATACAAACATCCATCCAAAAACTGGAAAGAACTCAAATACAAAAGCTACCCTTGCACCTAAAGAAGCTGGAGAAAAAAAAAACAAAACAGCAAATAGATCCTATACCCGGCAGAAGAAGAGAGTTAATAAAGATTCGAGCAGAACTCAACGAAATCGAGACCAGAAGAACTGTGGAACAGATCAACAAAACCAGGAGTTGGTTCTTTGAAAGAATTAATAAGATAGATAAACCATTAGCCAGCCTTATTAAAAAGAAGAGAGAAAAGACTCAAATATCAGTGAGGGTGACAAAACATGAGAGACACCTAACTCTGGGAAATTAGCAAGGGTAGTGGAAGGGGAGGTGGGCGGGGGGTTGGGGTGACTGGGTGACGGGCACTGAAGGGGACACTTGGCAGGTTGAGCACTGGGTGTTATGCTATATGTTGGCAAATTGAACTCTAATAAAAAAATTATTAAAAAAAAAAAAAAAAGTCGGATGCTTAACCAGTTAAGTCACCCAGGAACCCCAGAAAACTAAATTTAACAGAGCCATAAATACACATTAAGTGGTATTCAATAGGCTAAAGAATGCTGCATATTAAATACTATAAACCACATCCAATCATATATTTAAAGGCAGATAATGTCCAATGGCCTCCCCTCTTCCCTTTCTCCTGATCTACAGAGCCTTTGGTGCTAGTCTTACACTACCTCTGAAACCCTTGTTTGTAAAGCCACATTTCAACTCTGTAAGCACATGGAATGAGAGAAAAAGTAGAGCCTGCAAAACTGCAGTGATTATAATTTTATAATGTTGGCTTCCCTGAGCCTGTCTCCAAGAACCATAATTAATGCAATACATTCGTTAGCTTCTCTCAGGGGTAAAAAGAAGGATCTAATTGAAACCTTGTAAAGCAGCTTCACAAGTGAAATGGAAAGAATATTGGCATTTATCTTCCAGTCCCACCTTTCTGCAGTCACAGATTATTAATGTTTCATAAAAATGTTGTAAACCTTCATGCTAATATCATTACAACTGATTAATTTAGGTCAATAATGACAATTGAATCTTTAATTGGTAATGTTTAATAGAATTTCTTTTCTGGAATGAGAAGCTATGGATTCTGAAAATGACTCTACAATTAGTAATAGTCATTTTATGATTCTGAAGAACTTCTAGACCAGCATATATAAACTTAAGACAGAAGGAATATTCCATATTCTAATGAGTAATAAGTTGATTTATATAAAACCTAGATAAAATAAGGTTTCTTCCCCCAGACTTGGCTGTGTTTGGCATCACTCTGTGAACCCTGTAAGCAATGCAGGTGGGAGTCTCAGTTTTAATTATGAAAAATAGTACCTGTTTTTTTCAACTGCCCTCCTCTAGTCTTTCTCTTCCTCCTCCTCCAATTCCTTTACCTCATACTGCAAAATAGGAAACCTGTATTCTGAGCTCTACTTACAGTGTTTTTTTTTCCCCAGAATATTTAACTGTTATTGAGGGGTTTTTTGCACAGATTTAAATCTCTCATACCCAGTCGGTAGTATCATCAAAGGAGTTACATTCGGTTACTGTAAGAAGTATTTGCTGAACATCTACTATATGCTGAACTGTATATGCTTGACGATCAGGCTTCAGTGTATAGACAGACCTAAGCTTTCTCTTCATGAAGATTATCTTCATAATCATTCAGTTTATTGTCTAATATCCAATGACTTCCTCATTGACCTATGGGTTGTTTTGGAGTGTATTTCCAAATACATGCGAATTTTCTAGCCATTTTTTTTGTTATTGATTTCTAGCTTAGTTTTATTGTGGTAAGAAGATCTATCCGTTCTGATTTTAATGTTTTGAATACTGATGAGATATACTCAAAATATGGTCAATTTTGTTAAATAACCCATGTGAACTTGAATGTTTATTATAATTGTATTGAGCAGTGTTTTATGTATTTCTATTAGGTCAAGTTTATGAACACTGTTTTCCAAGTTTTCTGTATTTTTTATTTTTGTATTTTTCTACTTGTTTGATCAGTTGCTGAGAGAGGCATATTAACTCTCCTACCCTAATTATTGTCCATTTCTTGTAATTTTTTTCCTTTATTTGAGACTCTATTATTAGGTATATACAAATTTAGAATTATAACCCCTAGTGAATCCAATATTTTGTTGTTATAAAACATCTCTCCTTATTAATACTAATTTCTTTGGAATAAAGTCTACTTTACTCGCTATAAATCTATTGATGGAGCTAAACCAGCTTTCTCTTGGTTAATGGTACATATTAACATTTTGTGTTAAATAACTTTTCTGTATCTTTCTATTTTAAGCATATCTCTTATATGCATAATATAGTTAATGTTTAAATTTAAATCCCTCTTTGATTGATTAGCTAATTTACATTTAGTGCAACTACCACTGTTTTGGGTTTAAGTCTACCATTTTATAATTTACTCTCTTATCTAAACTACATTGCTTTTTCTTTCTTTTCTTCTTTTATGTTGATTAAATTTCATTACCCCATTTTTCCTTTTTTTGCTTGACAGTTACTCATTCTCTTTATTGTTATTTTATGGTTATTCTAGATATTACATTATGAACTTTGACTTAGTGAGTTCCTATATAAATATATGCTTTAATTGGTGATTATGATGTAATTTTAAAAAGCATTTCACATCCTAATACAATAGTTTTTTACTTATATATATGCATTTCAATGTTTTAGCTATATTTAGTGTAAAATTTTTGAGTGTTAGGAATAGATTATTTAAGCATAAAATATTTGTATGTGAGAGTAAAACAACAGTACACAAATTGTTGTGAAAGTCAGGATTAGATCTAATTTCTTGTCACAGAGCAGGATACTGTAAGCCTTGTTTATTATCTGTCAAAAATCCAAACTATGATCTTAATTTTCATTTTTATAGGAATATTCAGTATCCTGTCCACAGTTTCAAAGTAAATAAGAAAATCCCAGGATATTTAAAATTAAATAATTACAACTTTAAAGATTATAATAATAAATATTCTTATCTGGTAATAAAGAATAATTTTTAGAAAGTTTTTGATTAAAGAAAAAAAAACCTTTGGTATGAATTTGATTATTAACCTATAGCTTTCTACTAGGCTGATAATAGGAATCTCCCAGAAATATTACCATGTATTCTAGTGTACAGTTGAGGGTACAGTTTTTTAACTTTTCCCTAAAGGATTTTCTTAATATAATATTATTTGTGGAGAAAGGCAAAAGAATAGTATAGCAGATGCTCCTGTTGCTCAGTCTGTGTCCTCTCTACCTCATCATTTGGTGGATTACTGCATAGTAATAGTGCCTAGCATCTGAATCTCTTTGTCTCAAGATAAGTCTCTGTGGAAGTTTAAATAGTTGAACTATAGCCTTGTCGGTGAACTGTAGTCGTAGTGAGGTAATGGCTCATAAAATAGCTCTCTACCAAAAATTGATCTGAGTTGGTATATAAATACCCCAACTCCCTCATCCATTAGGGACAATGACTCTGAGATTTCCTCATGTAGTTGAAGTCCCAGTTGGCTATGATGATCATTTGTTTGGTAGTATATCTTTTATTCACTCATTCCCCTCCCTATCTCAATGTCTACTTTGTTATTTGTTTCCTGAAATATCTCACAAATAAGCTATGATACTCGCATCATCTAGGTATAAAATTCTGGAGGAACCCAATTAAGACAATTGGTACTATAAGTGGCTTAAGATGCAGATCTTCAAGATAAAATTTTGAAATTGCATCACTCAGTGGGCAGATGATTCTAAGACCCCATTGCTAGTAGTAAGTAGGGTAATGAAAACCCTAGAAATGTTGTAGCATTGCAATAACCAAGACACTTACCTGTGGTGAATTATGATACAAATGAAATAAAATGCACTGGCTTATGTAATATCTCTAGAGATAGTGGACAATAATTATTATGGGAGTGGCAGAAATTTTCGGTCACTAGTAATTAAAAAAAAAAAAAAACTGAAGGTCATGTCATCTGGTATGACAAGGCAGGCCACCATTAAAGAGAGTCTCCCATCCTGCAACTAGTATGCACACTGAACTGAAAATCAGGCCCCCAAATAAAGATATAGAGAAAGCTAAATTCACATCCTGACAAGTCTTCTATACTCAAATCAGAGCTCTGGTAAGGAAAGAAAGGGACTTCAAGAACTTAGAATGAGATACCTACATAGAATGTTTGAGAACCTTGAACCCTGAGATTTCCAATAACCCCCTGAGCTGGCAGAAATGGAACATTCTTCTTGTCAGACAAGAACAGCATCCCTTCTTCTGGAGACCATGCAAAGACTTCACCTGAGGCAGATATCTTGTACAGTCATTGTTTTTTCTCTTCCAGAGCTGCTCCTAATTTCCCTCATTGCTTCTATACCAATAATCATGATTAAGACTCAGCCTGGTCCAGCTGTTAGTCCAACAGCCTTATCCCTGTCATATCAGACAACTATTGCTGCATAACAAATTACAAACTAGTGGCTTAAAATAACAGACATGCTACAGTTTCTATGAGTCATTCTAGATATAACTTAGCTGGATCATCTTTAGTTTCCCACATAGCTACTATCAAAGTGTCAGGCTTCAGTGTATAGACAGACCTAACCTTTCTCTTCATGAGAGAAGAGACTCAACAGGAGACTAACTGTGGAAGCAAATTCTTCCAAGCTCATGTAGTTCTGGGCAGCACTCAGATCCTGTAGGCTGCTGGACTGTAATTTCGTAAGGATATTGCCTGTCTTGTACAATAAAAACAACAACACACACATGCTACACAAAAACCTTAAAAACATGTGGTCAAAAGGCTGATGTCAGCTACCACAATGCAAAATCATATCCATTGATCAATTTCAAGAGAGTTTATTCCAGAAGAGGCTGCATCCTCTTGAGGAATACTCTATAAAACAAAACAACTATACATAATAGCAAATTTCATAATCTGCCCTCAGAGGATCCTAAAGAAGTATATCAGGACCCACTTTTATCATTTGAAGCCTGTTACAAAGTCTGGGCTAACAGTATATTACAGTATATGTAACCCACAGTTACATATGATGAACCCACAGTTTCATCATAGACCTCTAGTTAGGGTGCACAATAGATGGAATACTGACCATTAGTCATCTTGTCGTGGATCTGCTGATTCCAAAGAGCCCTTACCTCTGACATTTCTCAGTCCATGAATGCATAATCAGGATGCATATATTGGTTGACAAGGCTCCAATAAGTGAAACCCAACCTGCATAAGACTGCAATAATGGTAGGAAAGTTCAAGTGGAAGCCTCTGAAACTGCTCGTTTCCAAGAAGGTTAGAAAATTAAAAGCAATGCTGTAGCCCAGGTAGGAGAGCAGAATGGCAATGGCAGAAGCCTGAAGGATATAATGCTGGTGGTTTTTATTTTCACCCTATATAATTGATGAGTTTACATAACTTCTTCCTTAAAAAAAATGGATCATGGCAAATTATAGCAAGTAGCATACACTTAACCAGGTGTTATTTCCAATTACAGCTGCTGTGCCAGATGTGTAACTTTACTAGAACAGATCGATACAGCCTTGAACATTTGATATACAGTTATTGATCTGGCAAACGTGCTTTTTACCTCCAATACTAATCAGGAAAGAGGATTAGAAGGAGTTTATATTTACCTGGAATAGATGGAACTATACATATTTAGTCTTGCCCCAAAACAGCATTAACTCTACTAATTTTAACCAAATATCATCAGAAGGAATTCAGATCACTTAACAACTATACACAATATATATAGCTGGCTCTCTATATTAATTTTATTTTATAGAATTTACAATGATGTTTTCTAAAGTAATTGAGAAAAGGGATGTCAGGGCCCATGGTCAAGAAGAATCCTGTCAAAAGTCTAGTCAAACTGAGGGGAATGTTAAACTTGTCTTTGTCAGGGCTCACAGAGTGAGTGATCTATTGTCCGTCTATCCCATATAATATAACCTAGGATCAAGGAACCCATTTTACAGCAAATGAAGTGAACAATGAATATATGAGTATGCAGTTCTCTATTCCCAGACATACTTCATCATTTAGAGGCTGCTAGCCTAATCAAATGTTAGTATGGCCTCTTGAAATGCAGAACTGAGACACCAGATTGCAGATGGTGCCATTCAGAGTTGATTGCTGCCCTCCAAGGTGTGGGATATAGTTGAACCAATGAATCATATGGTCTTATAACTCTGATAGAATGAATAAATCAAGAAACAGAAGATAGAAATAGTGGTTCTTTTCCCCATACTTCCAGGTACTCACATTAGGATTTGTACTTCCTATGCTTATAATTTTAAGCTCTGCTGGACCAGAGTTTCCGGTTCTGGTTCCCAGGGAGGACTCTTATAATAGGTGACATGGTAAAAGTTTCAGAAAACCTAAATGCAAAACTGCTACTTGATCGTTTTGGGTTTCTCCTGACTGACATGTCCAGAAAGCAAAACAAACAAAATGCTACTTTTCTAGCAGGAATAATAGAATAGATTATCATGAGGAGTTAGGACTGCTGCTACATAATGGAGGTAGGGAGAGTTATGACTAGAATTCAAGATATTCCCTGGGCAGTCATCATCTGGTGCTTCTATGATGAGTGATATTCATTAATGGGTAATTACAAGTATGACTTACAAGGGCTTATTATCCAGTGACACAGATCCCTAAAGGACCAAGGTGTATGTTGACTTATTGGGAAAGACCAGTGAAAAGGCTGCCTGAGAGTGAAGAGAATATAGAATCACAGTTTGGTGAGGGAGAGGAAATGTGTTAGTTTCTTTCCCTTCTTCTTCCATTATATTTTTTCAATGAAACTGTGACTGGCCACCACATGAAAAATAGTGATGATTTTGAGTGACTTTAACATGGGATGTGGGAGGATATGTCCAAGGAAAGTAAATGTTACAGAAGCTCTTGGTCTCCACCCATGTCCCTTTAAGGCCTTATTATTTAAGTACATACTAATTGATTCCCAAATGCAATCTTATCTCTTGGCTCAAAGGCTTTTTTTTTTAATGATTTCATTTATTTATTCATTCATGAGAGACACAGAGAGAGAGAGAGAGAGAGAGAGGCAGAGACACAGGCGGAGGGAGAAGCAGTCTCCATGCAGCAAGCCTGATGTGGGACTGGATCCCGGGACTCCAGGACCATGCACTGAGCTAAAGGCAGACACTTTAACTGCTGAACCACCCAGGGGTGCCAGCCCAAAGGTTTATCTGGAACCTTTTCTGCCCTTGTCACAGCAGGCAGCATGTGACAGAAAAATAACACTTCTAGGATCAGTCTTGTACTGCCAACTCCAAGAGCTGATTTAAAAACACCCCAGCTCCCATGGTCCCAAAGGGAAACTTCACTGAGCCCTATAATCTGCAATGGTTCCCAGACTTCTAGTTGTCCACAGTGGCAACTTCCTTGATTGAATCTTTGTCTCAAGGTTTGCCCTTCAGAAAATTTAAATTCAAACAGACAGGCTTTGAGATCAAACTGACTGGGGTTCTAAACTTCATTTGGAGGGACGCCTGGGTGGCTAAGCAGTTGAGCGTCTATCTGCCTTTGGCTCAGGTCATGATCTCAGGTCTGGTGATCCAGTACCGTATCAGGCTCCCAGTAGGGAGCCTGCTTCTCCTTTTGCCTGTGTCTCTGCCTCTCTGTCTCTGTCTCTCATGAATAAATCAATAAAATCTTTTTTAAAAAATGCATTTGGAAACATCTCTTTGCAATATATTTCCCTTCTTTTTTCTTCTTCCCATTTCTCCCTTCCTTCATTTTGCAAACAAAATTTATGTTAGAACATAATTCATTTTTGCAACTTAATATTGATAAATTCGTAATAACATTAGCTGGTAATTGTATAGCAATATTCACTTTAAAGAATATTTACCAAGTATAACTTGATAAGGTATCTATTTTTATATCTGACATATACTAGACTCTCTTTAAAGAGTCTGCTTTTGGACAGCCCCGGTGGCTCAGCAGTTTAACGTCGCCTTCGGCCTAGGGCATGATCCTGGAGACCGAGGATTGAGTCCCACATCCAGCTCCCTGCATGGAGTCTGCTTCTCCCTCTGTCTCTCATAAATAAATAAAATATTTTTTTTTAAAAAAAGAGTCTGCTTTTAAAAGTACCTTGCTTTAAAATAGAAGGTTAAAAAAGTCATTTTGTACTTATACCTGAATAATAGATATAATTAACATTAATTGTATAATTTTACATGATAATTTACATAGCACCTGCTGAGAGTAGTTGGTGTTAGAATATATTCACTAAAAGGCATGTATTTCAATGCTCATAGTGGTGTTACTTGTAATAGTACCAAACCGAAACTACCCAAATTGTCATTAAAACTAGAGTGGTTAAAAAATGTAGGATAATTATCCTAAAAATTGTAGGATAATAGAATACTATGTGGCAATAAAATTAACAATATATAACTATTAGCAAAAAAAATTATTCTCACACACATAAGGTTGGAACCTCATATAAAATGTAGTCAAGAAGCTAGATGGAGGACTTCTCATGACCTATTACTCATTGTTAGTTGCAGATCCGAACAGCAAAAGACATACTTTACATTCCCAATAACAGAAGTCTACTTTACTACTCCAATAGGATGCAGGAAGAATTTCTCCTTGCCCAGCAACCAGCTCAGCCAATAACAAAAATACCACAACTCAGCCAATGAGAAACCATCACCATCCTGAACTCTCACTTTTCTCCAATGGATTTTCATTCAAAGCAGTCCCTCCCAACCTAATTTTTTTCTCTATAAAGTAACAGGCCTCTCCTGGATCTCCAGACCTGCTTACAGTTTGCCATAGCTTGCATGTTCCAAATTGCAATCATATTGCTATTTCTGAATAAATCCATTTTGCTGATAAAATAACTGGCCATTTTACTCTTCGAGGCAATTGTGTTGAGCAAAAGAAGGCAGTCGCACACACAAAAAATACATATACCTTTTTTGTTCCAAATAATCTATACTGTCAGCAGTCAAGGTATTAATTACTTTGGGAGGCAGGCAAAGATAGGAAGAGGGCATAATGAGGGCTTTTGTTGAGTTGACAATATTCTGTGTTTTTGATATGGTCATTGGTTTTACAGGGGTGTTCGGTTTGTGAAAATATAATGAACTTTATATTTATGTATTTGTGTGTGTGTGTGTGTGTGTGTGTGTGTATGTGTGCACATACTAGTAAGTTAAGAAAAGTAGAGTTAAAAATAAAGATACTGTTCTAAAGGTTATCTGGCACAACTAGGTTTTACAAACAGTAGAGTTCATTATTTAAATACATCAAAATATTTCCTTTGACATTTATCAAATGATTTCAACTGAAGTACTTTATTACTGCCAGGTAATTGATTTCTATTGTATCACCATCTCTTGGGTAGATTTGTGGTATTTGAAACTCCAACATCCATACAATATGCATCAGAGTACTTTTTTTACTCAGTTAAAATTCATGGCAGGCTTGACAGATTCTGATTCAAAACATTAAATGTATCCTTCAAATTAATTTCTCTGATATTACTTTGAAATGCTTTAAAATTGGCTTTCAACTTTTTAATTTCATTACATAAATCATAACAGACAGACAATATTTCCTGGATACTTACAATCTCATTATATTCTCTTTCCCACCCTCTTTCTTCTTTTGACTTTTTTCTTATAGTTCAGGAAAAATTTTCTTATCATTATACCTTAACATCAGATATTAAACTTTACAATATTTAATATTTTGCCTTGATAGAGATTTGATGGTTGTAACAATGGGGAAAATGTGACAATAGTAGACAAGAAAATATGACTTTCTCCACATTAATAATTAAAGTCATGTAAACTTGGTTTACCAAAGTTTATGTTTACCAAGAACATAAAATATATTTAATCAAAAGTCTATTTTAATCAATCTGCTCATTCAACATTTATAAAGAAACTATTACAACTGACTATTTTGATACTGCTCTGAAAAAGAGTTCATTGTCTAATGGTATATGTAGCAAAAATGTCTCAACTTTTCTACTAGAAGTGCTAACTAGAGTTTGAGGTTCTAGGCAAGTACTGTTAAGCCTTTCAAGGTTAGTGAGTTATCAGAATTTATTTAGATGGCCAAATTAGTGATTACAGTGATTTTTCTACTGTCATTCATTCATTCATTCATTCATTCATTCACTTTTAGCTCCAGGTTTTCTTTTCCACCCAAAGTCAGCTCCTAAAGCATTTTGTTTCCATCTGCAAAAGGCCACAGGTGTTTTCTTCACCTGATAAAGCTGCCAACACAAAATCCAAAATTTATTTTCTCCATTAGTTCACCAAAAACTCAATGTCTGAAATTTTAAGTGACATGGTAGGCTCTGAACAAAGATCAAGGAGAAGCAAACAAGAAAACACTTTCCAAACAAAATGATAGGAGTGAAAAGTGAGCTACATTCAGAAGCTCTTGAAGAGATGAATAGGTGCTGAATGGCAGAGTAGAGAGGAGGGTGGTGTTGGGAAAAGAGATCTGGGAAATTTTCATTGCAATGGTAAATTCCTTGCAACCAGGCTTCTTCCCTAAGTGATAATGATCTCTCTGAGAATAGTCAATGCAACAGAGAGACATATAAAGTGAGCTTTAGATGTCACTTGACCCTGTATGCCCAAAGGAATACACTTTGCTTTGCATCAGAGGCTGCTGATAATCCTTTATATCCCAATGCATCAATTTGTCACCCTGAGAACACAGTCATCGTGTTGTTAGGAAGCAGAGACCACATAGAGTCCAGTGATAGATATTCTGGTCAACAGTTTCAGCTAAGGGCTCACCTAACAGCTATTATCATCCATGAGATAAGTGGATGAGTAAGTCTTCAGAGGATTTCAGAGCCCACATATCTAGCTGCTCTAGCTGATACCTAGTAGAACAAGAATGACCTATCCCTATTGCACCCTACTCAAACTACAGACCGGTAAGTATAATAAACCTTTTGGTTTTTTTTTTAAATCTGGCTATAGTAACTAGAATGGTCTCTATGGGAGACAAGGTATCTAAAATGAAACTCTGAAATATCTCCTGATAGAGCTTACAGATTAATAAAGCAATATAAGATAAGCACAAGAATTTCTGGAGTATAAGACAATATTATTTTCAAAACATGTAACCGTAAAGACACAATGGTCATGATGGTTGTTATCCTGAGAGAGGAAATGTACAAATTTTGGAGTCGGGAAATACTTCATGGAAAAGGTGGCATTTGAGATGCGTTATGTAGTATTTATTTCCAGGAAAAATTTTTTCATTCATACACAAAATCTGTACTTTCTTGGTAATTTAATATTTTTGGCACTGTAGTGTAAGTCTGACAAATGTAGTTTAAAAATGTTTACCCATTCTCCATACTCTGTTCATATATGCAGACTAAAAAGTGTGGCATGAGGGTGTCTCTATGTGGGTCCTGTGGTAAAATCTGTAGAGTATATGCAAAGAAATGAATAAGGTGCATTGCTTCACATATTTACTTAAGAGACATTTGACCTTAGGAAACCTTTGGGGCACCTGAAAGTGCATATACAGTTAAACTGGAGTCATATTAGAACAACAAGCTGCCCAATTGTGTGCTTATATCAAATACCAAGATCATTTGAATAGCACTACAAGTATAACTTGAGAATTTAACCCACCTGTATGAAACATCCCTGCTAGAGCATTAGTGAGCTAAGTAGTTAAGGAATGGTAGAAACAAAGTTGCTCACAATTAAAAATACAGATGTTACTCATCTCTTTTCAATCTTCCAGTTAAGTTTTTCTCAATTGCTGGTGAATGTTCCAGTGTGAACACCTCTAGGAGAATTACCCTCTGCCTACCAAACCAGAGTCATTATTGAGAATAACCTCACATTGCTAAGATGTTTTATCTCACATACAGAATTTTCTATGTAGTGGAGTGGCCTCCAAGCTAGCTGGAACACAAACTGCAAGAGTTTCAGAATCTGGCTATTTCTCAAAAATATCACAATCCTAAATATGAGACTTATACAGACTGTGTAATGCTTTTTTTTAGGCAAAATTTATCCTATAGAATTTTTGTATAACTTTTGTAGAACTTTTGTATAACTATAATTTTGAAATTCATCAGATAATTGTTCATTTTTCAATATTGAATAAAAACAAATTGAAATATCTAAAGAATAATCTTAAATACTCTAATATTCAGATATAACTATGGTATGTGACTCTTAAGTTTATTATTTAGCTGGTGCTGGGAAAATTGGACATCCACATGCAGAAGAATGAAACTGGACCACTCTCTTTCACCATACACAAAGATAAACTCAAAATGGATGAGAGATCTAAATGTGAGACAAGATTCCATCAAAATCCTAGAGGAGAACACAGGCAACACCCTTTTTGAACTTGGCCACAGTAACTTCTTGCAAGATACATCCACGAAGGCAAAAGAAACAAAAGCAAAAATGAACTATTGGGACTTCATCAAGATAAGAAGCTTTTGCACAGCAAAGGATACAGTCAACAAAACTAAAAGACAACCTACAGAATGGGAGAAGATATTTGCAAATGACGTATCAGATAAAGGGCTAGTTTCCAAAATCTATAAAGAACTTATTAAACTCAACACCAAAGAAACAAACAATCCAATCATGAAATGGGCAAAAGACATGAAGAGAAATCTCACAGAGGAAGACATGGACATGGCCAACAAGCACATGAGAAAATGCTCTGCATCACTTGCCATCAGGGAAATACAAATCAAAACCACAATGAGATACCACCTCACCCCAGTGAGAATGGGGAAAATTAACAAGGCAGGAAACAACAAATGTTGGAGAGGATGCGGAGAAAAGGGAACCCTCTTACACTGTTGGTGGGAATGTGAACTGGTGCAGCCACTCTGGAAAACTGTGTGGAGGTTCCTCAAAGAGTTAAAAATAGACCTGCCCTACGACCCAGCAATTGCACTGTTGGGGATTTACCCCAAAGATTCAGATGCAATGAAACGTCGGGACACCTGCACCCCGATGTTTCTATCAGCAATGGCCACAATAGCCAAACTGTGGAAGGAGCCTCGGTGTCCATCGAAAGATGAATGGATAAAGAAGATGTGGTTTATGTATACAATGGAATATTACTCAGCAATTAGAAACGACAAATACCCACCATTTGCTTCAACGTGGATGGAACTGGAGGGTATTATGCTGAGTGAAATAAGTCAATCGGAGAAGGACAAACAGTGTATGTTCTCATTCATTTGGGGAATATGAATAATAGTGAAAGGGAATATAAAGGAAGGGAAAAGAAATGTTGGGAAATATCAGGAAGGGAGACAGAACATAAAGACTCCTAACTCGGGGAAACGAACTAGGGGTGGTGGAAGGGGAGGAGGGCGGGTGTTGGAGGGGAATGGGTGACGGGCACTGAGGTGGTCACTTGACGGGATGAGCACTGGGTGTTTTTCTGTATGTTGGTAAATTAAACACCAATAAAAGTTAATCAAAGTGAACAGAATAGAAAAAAAAAAAAAAAAAAAAAGTTTATTATTTAGCATGCTTGTCCCCCACCCACCCATTCTAATAGGAAAACACTAAGAAATCCACTGACCCAATTTGTACTATCATAATTTGACACTTCAGCACTTAAAAAGGCTAAGCCACAATAAAAACATATTAGTTTCTCCTTCATTATGAAAGTTAAAACCAATAAATTAGCCCACAAAGTCTCGTTCACTAGAGACTTGCCTCAAGTCCCATATCGATTAATAGCTGTATAAACATATAAACAATTCTGCCCTCTGGATGGTGAATTGCTGCAAAGAGGGATGTGATATTTCATCAAGAGTTTAGAGCATACATGTGAATATTTGCGATTAAAGAAAACTATAATGCCCAGCGGTTTTCAACTGAAGCAATTTGTCTTCCCCCAGGATTACATTTTGCAGTATGTAGAGACAATTGAGGTTGTCCCAGCTGGGTGGCATCTAGTAGGTAGAGGCCAGGACTCCTGCTAAATATCCTACAATATAAGAACAGCCCCCACCACCACTATCCACTTATTTGAAAGAATCATCTGTTCAAAATCTCAATGCCAAGGTTGAAAAACAGTTGCATAGCTCTTATTTAAAAAAAAAAAAAAAAAGTTTTAAACTTAGATTATAAATGTTCAGATGATATATTTTCTCCTCAGACTTTCAATTTTTAGATGAAATTTTATTTTTATCTAAGAAAATCTAGAGTATTAATGAGTATGAATAATGTTTCTTAAAAACTACTGATTCACCTAAGCTCAAAAATGCATTTTTTTTTTCAGGTGAATAGAGATGAGTGCTATCTAGGGAAGATGAATTTCTAGACATAAAACTAACTGGAGGGATATTGGAAAGATTAATCTGACATACTTGTAAAATGATACAAGCTTAACTCTTCTTGGGTGTGTGGGGGAGTTCACCCCAAAAAATGAGGAATGAAGGTGATGGTTTTAGCAGCTTTTTTGAGGCATCACTAATACCTGGAGGCATAGATTCTTAACTTAGGTGAAAGCCTGTACTTGGCTTCCACTCCCATCATTTTAGCCAGTACATTAAGAATTCACTGGAAGAAACAATCTAGAGATGATAAAACTGGTAAAAAAAAAAAAAAAAAAAAAAGAAAGAAAGAAAGAAAGAAAGAAAAAGAAAAAGAGTAAAAAAATTATTTTATACATGCTAATATTTAAAATAGTCTCATCTGGAGATACACCTTTCTAAGTGATGGTATCTAAGAATCTAAGAAATCCACATTATGGCCATGATATTCTTTTGTATTCTGCTCTTGGTATTTCTCTCCTCTATGACTTAAACGAACTAACCTTGAAGACTGATGACCCTTGTATAAAAGACTGGAAACTGGATAGAAAGAGAAAGTTGTAAATAAATTCCTAATTTAAAAAAGACTGTTACCTTTCCATGATAATGCAAAATGGCTCTTTTTGACTTCTGAAGATTTGAGTTCTGAGAAAGCCCATTTTATAATTTAAAGTGTACAATATAGCTTTATATTTTAAATGTAATTTTAATAGAATTGATAAATCCTGCATAATTATTCCATTAACCTCTGTAAACATTCTCATTTTCTCCTGCAACTCAGTAGCTGAATGAAAACAGACCCCTAGGACCTCATTTACTTGTTATACCTGTCTCATTTACAAGCCAATTAATTTACATTTTCAGCATTTCAATTATACAGCTCTATTAATGCCCCAAATAATCTATGGTGAGTAGCTTTCTAAATTCAAACTATTCTGAAACTCTAAAATTCTAAGTTTTCTGTCATGTGATATAAGCCAAAAAGTACGTGTTAATAAGGTATATGACATAAGACCAAATATGTACTATTACATATTTCATAATCCAAATGGAGCAGTTTATTATCCTTAAACATCATTCAGTTAATATTCTTTTCTCAAAAAGCACAATATTCAAATATATATGTGTCAGCAACTAAAATAGTGCCTTGTGTATGTAGAAGTTCAACATGCATGTGCTATTATCATAGGGAAGACTACAACCTGTTCTCAAAGCTCTGTTCCTCCTCCTCGTGGGCACATAGCTGGACAGGTGAGTGTAGCCATGTCGTGGAGATGTAGCTAATGGAACGTGAGCAAAAGAGAACTGTGCATTTCCTGGCCTGGCCCATGAAAACCTGCCGGGCACAATCTTCCCTGTTTATTTTCCTTACAGTAGCTTAGAGTGGAGATGATCCCAGGGTTACCTGGATCTTTACATTTCTGGCGGAAGGAGAAACGGCTGGCTAAGAGCACCTACTTTGGTCTATTACATGAGTGAGAAGTGAACTTGTAGAGTATAAGTCATGAATTGTGAGGGTTTATTTGCTTTTATCTGTGAGGAAAAAAAACTAAGTAAATTTTCTCTGACCTATGGAATCACAAAAATAAGCTGTTTGGGAAATGTATGTGTGTCCTCTTCATACACACACATACACACATCAGAACCTAAATATACATGTTTTGATAACTTTCAACAAACTTTCCTTTTATGGAATTTATTACTGTTCATGGTAAGAAGTTTAAAAATCTAGATTCAACAAGCTAAGGATTAAAAGCCTCTATCATCTTGTTGCTCGCCTTTCCACCAGGAATACTCAAATATCCTTATTCAAATAAATCTTGGACTACCATGGGTGGCAAAGCTTCCTGTTTTGTTTTTTCCTTCATTCCTAATGACTCAACTTCTCGCAACTCCACTTGGTTTCACTTTTTATTCCAAATTTATCTTTCCTGACCTTGACTTTTCCACCATTACTATTCAGATATCATAAAACTTTTACCTCAAAAGTACCAAGCATTTGACTTATTCTAAATATTACATAAACTTGGACTATATTCATTTTGAATGGTCTTTTTTGATTAGATCAATGGCAATATTTCAGAGATTTCTCACTGATATTCACTTTTATAGAGAACCTTTGTTTTTTTTTTCATTTTGAGCAGTTGAGCCGAACAAAATCATTGTGTCTTTCTTTTATTGTCTCAGAACTGTTAACCCAAGTAGCGTATATAAAAAATATAGGTAAGAATTTCAAAATTATATGCATCGGTGACATTTCTCTTCATGATGTGAACATTGCTGCATGTTCTTTTCCACTAGGATAGCTTTTACAAGGTACACCGTGTCATTGGCCTTTTATTTCACGAAGAGGCTTGCCATGTTCACAAAAGGCTGACAGCTCTACTCCAACTAGTGAGATTTTAGAGGAGATGGTGACAGTGTGGCTAAGCCAGGCTTCACAGTGGGTTGTCTTTGCAGTGTTAACATGAAAAGCTAGAGAGCAAAAGGAAGATTGAATAGAGCCCTAGATGAAAAGGAAATAAAGACCTAGGGACCTGTCACATAACACTTATTTTCCAGAGTAAAAGTAACTGAGATGGAATAAAGAACAATGACTTTGAAGTCAGGAAGACCTAGATTCACATATTTTAACCTCTCTTAGTTTCAGTGTCTTTATCTTTTACAAAAGGAGACAAAAGAATCTACATATTAAGATTATTATGAAGATTAAGTGAAAATGTGTAAAACAAAAAGGCCAGCTCTGCATCTGCCACTCAGAAGTACTTTTAAAAAATATATTTATTGAAGACTCTTAGGTGCCAAGCACTGTCCTAGGCGCATAGGCAAAAATCCTTGCCCCATGGGGCATACTTTGTGTGGGAGAAACTGAAAATTAAGAAGACAAATGAAGTGTGTATTACATTAAGTAGAGAGAAGGAAGGAGAAAAATAATGTAAAGAAGAGGGATGGGAAGGGGTCCATATAGAATAATAAAATGACCTGATGAGAGGGGATAGTCTAACAAAAAGCAACACTGTAGTAAAGCAAGAGAGTGAGCGATGTGGATACCTGAAGACCATCAATTCCAAAACAATAAAGCAAAACAAAACTAAGGCAAAATCATGCCTGACCTCTTCCTAGAAATGCAAGGAAATAGATGGAGCAAGGGTGGAAGTAGTGAGGAACAAAGGTCAGAAATACCGTGTATGGCTTGTAGGTCTTTGTTAGGACTTTGGCTTTTACTCCAAAGGAGATGGCATGCCTGAAGCATACTAAGCAGAGAATTGACATGATCTGACTACGTTTTAATAGGATCACTCTGGCTGCTCTTTTGAGAATAGAGAGAGAGGAGACAGGTAGAAAAGCAAGCAGACCAGTTTAAAAGCTTTTATTAATCCTGGTAAAAGATAAAGGTCGCTTAGTCCAGGGTGGCAGCAATAGAGATAATAAGAAGTAGTTAAGCTTTGTATGTAATTTGAAGGCTGAATAGGCAGGACTGTGAGGGACTGGATATGGAATATGAGAGGCAGAAAGGGGTCAAGGATAACTCCAAGGTTTTTACATGAACAACTAAAAGAATGTTTAATTCTTTTCTCTTTCCTTTTTTTCTTTTTGACTTTCTAATATTTGGGGGCTTGTCAGTCGACAATACTTAACCATATATCTTCTAAAAACTGGATTCCTAACAATTTTATGAATGAAGCCTGCTAATCAGTAACTGACATAATCAGGCCACATAAGACACTGTGGGAATTGGAGGGAAGATGACCTCAATTATGTTTCAAGAGCAATATTTAAGAAATATTCATAAATATATTGAGGTATTATAGAATTTGAATAAGACAGAGCTAACAAAAGGGATTCATCCTTGATCAGCTCAAAAATCCATTTTACAGTCCTCTGTAGTGCGTAAGGTATTATTTTTTGTAGAATAGTGCCTTACTATGTATTTTATAAACTGTTACCTCATTTGTTGATGTATTAGTTCCCATATTGGTTTAAAATAGATCCTGGGAATAAATAATAAAATAGTTTTAGTACAACAAGTTTATTTCTTGCTTATGAAAAGTCAAGTGGGGGTCAGGCCATTTCCTTACCAGGCAGTGGCTAAGAGTTTCAATGTCCAAACATCTTAGAAATAACTTTCAAGGACACTAAAGAAGAAGAGAGAGAAGCAAAGGGAGTTTATGCTCTCGAAAATATGGCCCTAGAAATAGCATACTCACTTCCATTCACATTTCTTTGGCTGCAACAATGAAATCAATTTACTATAAGGAATCTGAGAAGTAAAGGAAAATATATGGAATGTTTGAAAAACACTGTTTTGCCTGCCACTGGTAACTTATCCAGAACTTTTATCTTCTCACCTTATGTATACAGCCTCTAGGTGGGTTATGCTTTTTATCTGTTCTTCTAGTCTTTGTCTTTTGATTGTAGTGTTTAGTTCACTTACTTTATCCTTTCTAATAAGGGGTATTTATGTATCTCAAATTGATCTTTACATCTTTTTGCCTTTATTTTAAATTTCCTTATTCCTCCATTATTACTTTCTTTTTAAGTAGTTATTTTTTAGTATACTATTGGTTGGCTTCCTTGGTATTTTCTTAACTTTCTATTTTGGGATTATTTCCTAGTGGTTACCCTATGAATTATATTTGCATCTTCAAACAAGCTTGTTCATATTAAAGCCAATTTAACTTCCATAGTAGACAATTTTTTCTTTCTTTCTAGTTCTCTACCATTCTTCCTTCCATTGTACTTAATGCAATACAAATTGCATATTTATACATTTTAAGCCCATCCCTAATTAAAATCTATGTAAGAAGTTATTTACAGTAAAGTGGATTTCAGGAAATATTTTGACCAGTAAGGCCATGAAGAATATGATGAAGTCTCAGATACTAATTTCATTTTGTTCTAATCTGTTTCAGAGAAGACAACAGATTTTAGTTTGATTTAATATACACTAAGAATTAACATTCAACCTAAAAGTAGAGTTTAGTATCAAGCTCACATAAGTTATCATCAAAGGTCCAGAAAATTCCATGGAAGGTTAGGAGAAGGGAATATTAAACTGAAGCTGTGTACTACAGTTTACAAACCTTTTCTTCCACATGCAGAGGAAATAAGGCACTTTGATATAACCACAGATGGTCAGAAGTTTGTCTATACTGTTCCTTTCATGCTCAGATTCTGCATTTGAATGTTCAAAGACCTCACTAGGGTTCAGTGATTTGCTAGAAGGACTTACAGAGCTCCAGAAAGCAATTATCTCATGACTAAGGTTTATTACAGCAAAAGGGAAAAGGTTCATAGGGCAGGTTCCAGAAGACATCAGAAGTAAGCTTCCAATTTCTTTCTCATAGTGCAGTCACATGTATAACACCTCTTTCTCCCAGCAGCAATAGATGCTGATACAGAGCACTGCTAAACAGAAAAGTTTATCTGAGCCTTGGTGTCCAGCCTTGGTGTGGTCCATCATGTTGGCATGGCTGATCACCCATGTGGCTAACCTTGGCCTCCAGCCCCCGAGGGCCACAGCATAAACCACAATGTTAGCATAAACCAGTGTGGCCCAGGGCACACATTTCAAACATTCTTATCAGGGAGGGTATCTCAAAGGCTTAGACATTATTTCTGAGGAGCAGAGCAAAGGCTAAACCTTTCTGTGGAGTGCACAGAGTGTGGACAATCCAGCTGTGCTGAGTTAATCCTTTACTGCATAGGATCTCAGCTTGAGAAGTCATGGGACAGATCTAACCCTCGTGTAAATGACCCACACTTGTTGGCAGAGCCTGGTCTTGTATAGGCCCCCCAAAATATTCATCATCTCTCTAAAACAAAAATGTCCCACAAAGAAAAAAATTTCTTTCTCTGGGCAATTATCTCCCTGCAACTAAACAGCCCTATGGTAAACTCCATAAGCCCTTTTATATAATACATGTTTACTATGTATCTTCTCATTATATACTTGGAAATAAAAATTAACATGGTATCCTTCCTCAAGAAGTCACAGCCAAGTATAGAGTAGTAAGGCAAGAAAAAGTGTTTAAGTATGGTAAAGTAGGTGCTGTGGAAAGGATAAGTGTAGCACATAATGATGCACAATGATGGGGCCCCTAACTCAGCTATAGCAGGCAGGGATCACTGCTAATAGAAAGTGACCCTAAATCTGAGTTTTAGGAAAATACAAGGAGAAGAAGCAGAAAAGCAAATTATTGCCACAATTCAGCCCCTCCACATTCATAGAGTTATGAGATAAAATGCAGTGTGTGGAGAAACTTTGAGAGGGTTAGTTTGGATGAGCAGGAGTGCTGAGGCCACATAAAGCATGATGAAAATGTGTAGAAGAGTCAGGACTACCCAATAATATTCAAGGCTGATCCACTCTCTGACATACTAATCTTTTTAGTGTTTTTTTTTTTCCCTCAACAGGAAGTGAGAATTTGAATAAATACCCATGCTGAAGTTTTAACTGAATAATAATTGAATGTTTTAATGTTATTTAAACAGTCTTGTACCTTTCTCTTAATATAGTCCAGGATTTTTATTCTGGAGTAGCATTTTATGTTTGTATACATATAAATATAAGAAAGCCTCAGTAGGCATTAGTTGAATTTATTAAACTAGTGATACAATTTCAATGAAATACGGAAGTTAAAGCTCAGGGGAATAAAGCAATACTTAATAAAGCCATACCAAACTATTAGAGAGATCTGTGAAAAACAATGTCAGATGGAAAATCTCACTTCATAGCCCTTTCCTGCTATTATTACACCCTCATTATGAGTAAGATGAGTCTTTTTGTAGCACTTTGCAAACCCTGCATCCAATAGGAGCACAGAAATGTAGAAATAACTGAATTTCATTTGAATACCTATGAATGCATTTTCAGCTGTTTGCATCTTAGAAATGGCCAAATATGCCTCCTGGTGGCAAACTGCAGGTACATTTCAATTGGAGCTTCCACTTCACAGATATCACAAGGGTGAAGTCAATTTCAAAATTGCCCCTGAGGTATCAACTCTTCAAAGACTTTCCCATAACACTGTGAAAGGAAGGTTAGAACTCAAAGAAGGTGCTAGGCTAGGCATGAGGCTACCATGAGTGATGATCATTCTTGCAAATAAACCACAAACGCATTAAAAAGCACCTACCAATAATATTTTTAAAATACTATAAAATTATGATGGGATTCTTAAAAGGGCTTTGTAGATACTCAGTAGTTACAAAATTTAAGATACCATGCTTTTGGTTTAATATTTTTTTTCTCTTTTAAGACGCTCAAAAATTATGCTATAAAATAGATTCTTTTAAATTTGCACAATAATTGGAGAGATGCTGACAACATTGTTGTCATAATTAAAAGGGGACAGAGCAAGGGAAGCATTTTCCAGAAGGTAGTGCCCAGAAGCACTCCTCTCTCATGTTCTCAAGTTCTACTTTTTGAAATCTGTTTCCCATTTCTGTCTTTACCACATGTATTTGAGCCCATCACGGTCCAAATCCCAATTTAAACACAAAGTAGGTAAAGAGACATCTCCAAATCTGGTCCCAAAAAACACTGAAGGGTTTCAAATTTATTTCCTTAGCAGAAAAGTTAAATAACATCTGTCACAAGATTATGTGCTTCCCAAAATGAAGCTGAAATGATTTCCAAAATGTATTTCAGAATTTTTCTCAATGCCTCAACTTTGGATAACAATTAGAACAAGTTAATTGGTCTTGAATACTCCAATCCAACTCCAGCAATAGTTCCAGAAAGATTTAAACATATGACGAATATGTTTTAACTAATATGGATAATTCTCCTTATTAGTCTTTAAATGAATATGTGCTGTCAGCTGGATTCAGTGGCTGTTTGCCATTTGTGAACACCAGAGATTAATAATAGCCTGCTTGAAAGAATAGATTTATTCTCTGGCCTTACTGGCGGAATAAAAAATGTTAAAGGCTGAATATTGAATTCATTGCTAACAATTAATTCTCCTGGATAATGCATGTGTTATGGGCATGTTGTGAGTGCAAGTGGTCAACATTCATATTAGTCTGAAATATCAGCCCCGTAAGTGATGTTAGAGCTTGACTCCAAACATCCACAATGTACACAGGTGACTGAATAGGAGACAGAGCTGGTTAATGGAGATGGGAACAATACTTTGAAAATAGTCACCCAGCTGTAATTCACAGGGAAAGTGAATGGATCAAATGACTCTGATTACCTGTCAAAAATTATTTCCTATCAGTCCTGTAAAGTACCTAATCCTTATAATAATCAACAACAGATGATCTTTATAGGAAAGTAATGAATAACACAAGACTTAATATGAAAAATAACATAAATCAAGCTTCAATGGAAACTTCTCAAGGCTGGTTTGCAGCAACATGTGCTAAGTTATTTTGGATTTATGTGACTCTAAAATAATAGTTATTGTGAATAAAGTTGATAGAAGGGTCATCACTGCATTCCTCCCACACAAACAAGTATCCATATTCTTTGTCAATAATATAGCTATGAGATGCTATTACACCAGAGGACAGGAATAGGATGGAACAGGTATAACTGTCTGTAGTCTCTGTCAGATTTTAAAATTTTAAGTGAAGAAATTACTGTCTAGAACAGGCTTTGGCAAACTGGGGCTCACTGATCAGATCTGTCCCAGTGTCTGCTTTTTAAATAGCTTCATTAGAACAAAGCCACACTTGTTCATTTTGTGTTTTATCTATGGCAATTTTCATACTACAAAGCAACAGAGACTGAAAGGTCCCCAAAACCTAAAATATTTGCTATTTGGCCCTTTTCAGAGGAACTCTGTTGTCCTTGGGCTAGAACTTCTAGATCGCATTGAAATGTACCCACACATTAACCCAGCACCCACTGACAGTTTCAGACCCAGTGACATTGAGGTCCTAAATTTTGGTGAAACCCTCTAGACTAGAGTTCTCCACGAGGGTCTCTAAGATGAGATCATGCCATCTCTGGCATTATTAATTGCCTAGTATGGTTCTGACATCAGACAGAGTGCCTGAGCTAGAAGAGATCCACAGTCCTTCTGTCCTGGACTTACATGCTTGTGGAAAGACATATATTCCACACATGATTATGCAAATGATTGCTTACTCATTTTAAAAATGGCATTTTAAGGGGTGCCTGGGTGGCTCAGTGTCTTAAGCATCCAACTCTTGATTATGGCTCAGGTCATGATCTCAGGGTCATGAGATCAAGCCCAGTACCTGGCTCTGCACTGGGTGTGGAGCTTGCTTGAGATTCTCTCCCTCCCTCTCCTCACATCCCCCTACGTCTCCCCAGTTCATGAACATATTCTCTCTCCAAAAAAAAAAAAAAAAAAAAAATTAAAGTAAATTAAAATAAAGTAAAATAAAAATGGCATTTTAAAATGGATCAATGCACAATAAGAGTTTAGCTTGTCTGAGTTGAGGACAGTGACGGGAATGAGGATGATGTCTGAAGGGTGAGGAGGAGGTCCAGTGAGCAGTGTGCTAGATGGAGGAGTTCCCTGTGAGAGACAGGGACTTGAGACAGGACTTTAATAACTTCAAAGAAGAAAGACCACATAAGAAAGGCCACAGTCAAAAAAAAAGAGAGCTGTATTAGAAAGCATCGAGGTACATCTAAACAACTCTCTCTAAAAGTGTACCCATTTGGTGTGGGCTCCAGATTTTAGCCTCTAAGTCTTCACAGTAAAGCCTCACTATGCATTCTGGTTCAGACTAGGAGAGGGCTCAACAAACTGAAAAACTGTGTGCCAGGAAGGGGAGAAATCAAAAAGTGATGACTGCTTGCTTCTGAAGATGCACTTGCCAGCATCTTTAAGGGAATTTGTATGGAGGTGTTGAAACAAAGGAAATGAGCACTGAAGGACTGCTGACCTTTCTCTGTGCTCTTGTTGGTAATTCCTAGCAGAGGTCTCTTTACTGATTTCATGTGAACAGAAGCCCTTTGGAGTCTTCACAGAAGAGAAGTGGGCTTAAAATTCCCTGTGGCCATCTCAGTAAACACTGGAGACTAACTGTACAGAGAGGAATCTTCCTGCTTCATTCACTTTCTAACCTTTAAGGAATATTCAGAAACAAAATGGGTGGTACCTTGAATCAAGTGTCTTTTTAGCACCACCATGTTTCTTTCCTCTTTCTCTCCTCCACAGATTAGCTGCCAGGAATAGCTCCTTGCAACTGTTCAACAGGTGAGTTCCTAAATACACTCAGAGGATCCTGTGAGGAACAGGGCAAAAACAACTAGAGTAAGTCATTCAAACAATGTGTCTTTAACTGGTCTTAACTTTCCTTTACCTGTAGGGGAAGCTTCCAAAAGGATTATTTGGGCAATGACTCCCCGGATCTAGTTAGAGAAATTATATTCTTTCATCATTCCCCTGGCACTAGAGCCCTCCATGCCTAGAATAAGGATTTGGCCCAGGTTGTCTCCTTCAGGTGGGCAGAGTAGGCCCGCAGAAGCTAAGGCTTGATGATAGGATGGTATCACTCTCCCTCACCTGACTGGATGATCTAAAACGAGAGAGAACCAAGCAAAATGAACACAAATGAAATAGAAATCATCAATTCATTCTGTGGCTGCATACAGAATCAAATCAGAGTCTATTTTTCCTGTGTTGAAATGTGTCTTCTTGTGGCACCTGGATGGCTCAGTCGGTTAAGAATTTGCCTTCGGCTCCGGTCATGATCCTAGAGTGCTGAGACTGAGCCTGGTGTCAGGATCCTTCCTCGGTGAGGAGCCTGCTTCTCTCTCTCCCTCTGCCTGCCACTCTGCTTATGTGTTCTCTCTCTCTCTCTCTCTGTCAAATAAATGAATAAAAAAGAATAAATGAATACAATCTTTAAAAAGAAAATAAAAGAAATGTGTCTTCTCCCTAGCTTTGGTACCCATCAAACTGCCAGAGGTTCTCAGCAAATTATCAGTCAACCTTACTACCAAACATCTGATTTCTCACATGCATCTCTTCCTTCCTCAAGCTCTGCATCTCCTTTGACCCTTCCTACTTCTCAACCCATCTCGTTCTTCTATTCTCTTTTAAAAATTATAGATCCTATTGTTTTTGTCCATTTATCCCATTTTTGGTGTATATTGAAATGCAAAAACAGTTAACAGTGGCTCACATATTTTTGATGACCTATCACATGGTCTTTGAAAAGGGCACCATGTTTTTTAGCTTAGAAATGTGTCATCTTTTTATCACCTCAATTTTGAGATTGAGTTAGATCATTGCCTAAATTTTCTGGTGGCAGAGTTCCATTCCATCTTCCTCTGATGTTGCTGCAGAATTGTCAAGCCAATCTTGATTTCCAGACTAGGCCAAGAAGTGGACTGGAGAAGTTGTTGGCATTATGTGATGTTGTTGTATGTGATATGCTATCTCTAAGCCACTGCTCCCATACTGTGTCTGTGTCTGGGGCACTTGTACAGATTTTAGAGGCTGATATTCAAGATGTTCCTCGAGGCCGATTACTTATTGGTCCAAGTTCTAACCATAAAGAAGTAAAGCAAGCTATTGCTTGAGCTCTTAACAAAGAAAATATGGGATTTTCAGCTACCATTTGTAAAATTGGCTGCCTTCACAAGTGGGCCTAAGGAGCAGAGGATTAAGAATAACAACTATATTTTATAGCACATGTAGAGACCAAAAATACTTGCTCTCTATATTTTTCTATTATTATCAGGTAAGTTTATATTTATTTTATTTATTTGGGAGAGAGAGAGAGAAAGAAAGAAAGAAAGCAGGGGAGGGACAGAAGGAGAGGGAGAAGCAGACTCCCCACTGAGCAAGGAGTCTGGTATGGAGCTCCTTCCCAGGACCCTGGGATCATGACTCGAGTGGAAGGCAAATGCTTAACCCACTGAACCACCCAGGTACCCCATAATACATTTATATTTAGACTAAAAACCAGAACTGGGCCCTTTTTTATATGCTGCTCCCTAGGATCAGAGCAGCAGATGTTAATAGTATATGTATGTATATACGGGGATCTCTATGTCAGTATGTATGTACTTAAATGTGCTAAATGTAGCAGAGCTTACTGACTACTATCTTACCTTTCCTCTTTCACTCAAACAGGAAACCCAGTTTTAGAAGCTGTGAGTGGTTATCACTTCACACGGAAGCACAGACATAAAACATACCCTTCAAGTCCCTTCCTATCTATACTTCTTGGCTCTTTCATGCCTTTAGAAATCATTTCATGGAAACCACCATATAATATTTTTTTAAAGCTACTGGTGACTCTCAAGAGTTCCTGGAATGCATGAATTTGAAATTTCCTGACACTACTTTTCATATACCTGGAATAGCATCCCAAGAATGAGTCTATTTCTGACCACGTTTTCTTACACTTATAAGCAAAGAGAACCTAACAGAATTTAGCTGTCCCTTCTCAACTGCTTTATCCCATAGAACAAGCAAAAAGTAAAAAGATATTAAATATTTTCACACATTCCTATCCTCACTTCTGAATTACAGTGCTATTTAAGAAAGTGGGGGCAAAGCAGAAGGACAAGAAAAAGAGAATAAAGGAAGTAAAAACTGAAAGGGATCATGAAAAAATAGTCAAATAACATCAGATTGGAAGTAGGTTCAATAAGAAACCAAAACTTGAGAATTAGAAGGATAAAACTTGATTTTGAATATTTCTCTCTTTCAAATAAATATGAAGAGAGGATATGATCAAGATTTGATACATTTAAGAAAGTTGAAAGAGAATACAGACTGACTTAGTCATTACATCCTAAGATATCACAAATGGGTATTAAGGCTTGAGTGTTCTAAGATGTGTATTTAGGGAAGATAAAAGTATGCCAGAACTGATCTACTTATATATTTTCTAAAGATTTTATTTATTTATTTATTTATTTATTTATTTATTTATTTATTCATTCATTCATTCATTCATTCATTCATTCATTCACAACACAGAGTGAGAGGCAGAGACATAGGCAAAAGGAGCCCGATGTGGGACTCAATCCCAGGACCCCAGGATCACAACCTGAGCCAAAGGCAGATGCTCAATCACTGAGCCACCCAGGTGCCCCTGATCTACTCATATTTAATAAATAGTGAGTGACAAAAAAAAAACCCATAGATATTATAACTACTTAGAAAATATAATAATCTATAGTGTCATGGTTTAGAAGGTATCCTATACCACATGATGAATCATTTTTTTCTTTTCAGAATCATATCTTCTTGTTGAGATAAGTGAATTTAAGCATTTTAAGTATCTCCTTATTAAAATAACTGAAATTAGTCTTGTTACTTTAATTTCTGGCGAGCCCATAGAGAGAATTTGCAAATTCCCATAGTTGGAGCAAACGTCTAAAATGCAAGGCTTTTCCAATTGTACCTCTTTTGTTAGTAGAATGAAAACTTATCAGAGGAGAAAAAAAGTGCTAATATGGTTAAAATAAATCAATGTTATAGAAATCGTATAAGCAGGCAGACATGACTTAATGAGAGATGATGAATAAGAGACTTTAATTTGATAGATTCTAAAAGGCATAAGCCTCTTCCTTGAGAAGATGAGCCTAAACAATGAACAATGAAGCCCTATTTCACGCTTCAGAGATTATAGGATGATCTGTGTATTCACAGGTAAAAGCAGGAATGCTGTCATGGCCACAGAAGAAAATTTATAATAATGTTTGAGGAATCTCTTGTAAACACTCTAGAAGTAGATATATGCAGGTGCAATATACCTGTTGAAATTCTTTCTAGAGAAAGATACTTTATAAATCAATAAATATCATATTGGTGAGTGTGCAATCTTCTTAGAAGAACAAGTCAAAATCTTCTAACCTGTTAAAACATATTCACACTACCAATTTTTCTTGTAGGAAAAATTAACAGGAGTGTTAAAAATTCAAATTCATTTTTTTCAGTGCCTACTCTGTATTAAACACACTGAGGGAATTTGGAGGCCACAAATAAAAGTCACTGCATTTGCTCCTAAGAACATTACAATGTACCAAGGGGACTTGACATTTAGATAAAGCAAGACCAGTAAACACTTTACTTGTTGGAATGGAGTCAAGGACAGAAAGGAATGAGAGCATAGTTAATGGAGCTCCTAGATAGATCTGGTCAAGAGTTAGGGAGGGAATACTTCCCAAATGAGTGAAGTAAAACCACAGTGTGGGTGCTTTTGAGAAGAAATGAACAGAAATTCACAAGTGGTATTATTATACAAGTACATATCTAGCCACATAAGTAGAGGAAGGACATGGATGATGATTTTCTAGAACAAGTTGAAAATTGATTATGAAGTTTGACATCAAATTTTGTTTAAAAGTGCTATATTCCAAAAATGAATGAAATAGACAAAATTCAAGCAAAATTGCTCAAAGAAACTTATCTCCCTTTCCAAGATATATGCATGTATGTATTATATAAGTAGTATGTCTATACACATATGTATTACTATAGCATATATGTGTACTTGTATGTGAATATGTGTGTATATATTTTGTGTATATAAGATACTAAGATAGAGTAGTAGTTAATCTTGAAAATCATGAATCCAAGAAATGATTTAATACCTATAAATTATAAAATGTGTGTAGCAGAAATTGTGTGTGTGTGTGGTAGAAATTTTTTAAAAATAAATAAGCACATGACCAACTTATTTTAAGATTTTGGAAACCTGGGAAACCTATGTGTATCAGTGATTGAGCATTTGCCTTCAGCTCAAGGTGTGATCCCCTGGTCCTGGGATTGAGTCCCACATCGGACTCCCCGCAGGGAGCCTGCTTCCTCTTCTGCCTATATCTCTGCTTCTCTCTCTGCTCTCATGAATAAATAAATAAAATATTTTTTAAAAAAGATTTTGGAAACCTGAAAGGATCAGTGGACATTAAATAAATGTGAGAAGTATTCAGAATCTCCTTCCTTTCTCCACTCTCCAATGATACCAAGTCTAGACACTGTCGCAGACAGGCTTAGGAAACCTTCCCAAATGGTTTATCTCTGACTTTCACAAACTTTCCCGGAGAATATAATAGAGTGGAAGTTATCCAATTCATTTTATGAGATTTATATAACTAAAATTTCAAAACTAGACAAGGACAGGACACAAAAGAAATAAAAGTCAACCTTATGGAGTCAAAAGCTTAGAAACATTGAATTGCATTGGTAAATTAACTTCAATGATGTATAAAAATTTACATATCATGAATGCAAGGCAGAAAATTCTAAATATGCAATTAATGCTAGCAATTATAGAACTATAGAAAGTGCCCACTACAATGGACAGAATCTCAGATTTTCAAAATCTTTGTAAGATGGAAAGAGAAACACAAAATTACAAATGAGTACTAAAATGTGGTGTGATTCAGAGGGAATTAGTTCAGGAAAAGTATGCCAGAATGAGCTGAAGTCTCAAGAAAAGCGTTAACAAATATATATGTTCCACGATGTGAAAGAGAAATAGAAAGTCGTAATCCCAGTGCTTAAAGAAAATGATAAAATGCTAGCAGCTGAAGAAAGAAGGCACTCCTACTCAAATCCAATTTTAGTTCAGTCGTCTAGAATCAAGAAAATAATGTTTATAATAGAAATGTATTGGAGATCCTAAATAAGTGATAAAATAATCTAAGATTTCTACTTAGCAAATGAAGAATTAGCACATAACTGGATACTAAAGAGACTACAAATGTGGTGTCATAGTCTGAACAATGATGAAAATGGGGGAGAGAGCACATTCAGAAAATGGAGGATTAAACAAATGTTCTAAGTCTTAAAAAGGAGAAAAAGATAAATTATTTGAGAAAATACAATAGGAGAGCTTAGAAACTAATCCAACAAAATTTTTAATCAGAGTCTGAATGGATTTTTGTTGTTGTTGTTTAGTATATGATAATGCCTGTGATTCAGCTGGACTCCACAACAATACATAACAAGAGTGCCTTTTTTTTCTTTAGAGATATATTTATTTATTGACAGACAGAGAGAGTGTGTGCCTGCATGCAGGCAGGGGCTGAGAGAGAGGAAGAGAGAGAGAATCTCAGGCAGACTCCACACTGAGCACAGAGCCCGTCGTGGGGCTTGATCCCACAGCCCCAAGATCATGGCCTGCATTGAAACCAAGAGTCAGATGCTTAACTGACCGTGCCACACAGGCACCCCAATAACAAGACTATCTAACTCACATTTTAGATGAAATTGATAGGAGGCTCTCAGCTAGTGGCAGATCCACTGTTAACCTCAAGATATACAGATATGATAGGTACTTTTTTGGTAAAAAACAAAATGGGTGATCTTAAGAAGTTCATTTAATGGTGAGTAAGCTTTGTTGAAACCTGGGGAAGTTGCTGGTGGAATACCATGTGGGTCTATTTTAGGCTTTATAATGGTGTTTTGGGTTTTGTTTTGTTGCTTTGTAGACTTTTTCCAATTTAAAAATATTGAAGAGTTACCAAATTTTCATAATTGAAGTATAGTTGGCACACAATATAACATTAGTTTCAGGTGTACAACATAGTAATTCGGCAAGTCTATACATGGTTTTGTGCACACCACAAATGTGGCTCCCATCCGTCACCATAGAACGATATTACAGTTCCATCGACTATATTCCCTATGCCATATCTTTTAACCCCATAACTTATTCATTCGATAACTGGAAGCCTATATTTCCCACTTTCCTCCCATTTTACCCATTTTCTCATTTTCTTCACCTATGGCAACTATTAGTTTGTTCCTGTATTTATGGGTCTGTTTCTGCTTTTTTGTTTGTTTTTTAGATTCCACATATAAGTGAAATCCTATGGCCTTTTTCTTTGTCTGAATTGTTTCGTTTAGAATAACACAAATTATACTAAATATAATTTAGTATAATTACACCTCCATCCTGGAGGACCTAAGTTGTCACAAATGGCAAGATCTCGTTCTTTTACTCAATACTAAAGAGAAAATTAGAAAAGATCAGGAAAGTCTTCTCTTAGATCTCCAAGCACATACTAGTGGAGGACACCTTGCCCTATGCCTCACTGATCAAAATACAGTTTCGGCACAAGCCAACAAAATAATGATGCTGCTGGCACTAACTCTAATGCAAGATAATATGTGTGAAATGCCCTAATCACAAGGAACAAACTCTTGCTGCAAAGGCAGAGCATATCTGATGGAACAGGTTTAAACTGGTGGTTCACACTAATAGGAACACTGAAGAGCTAGAGCAGTCATAGGGTAAAAAGGAGATATTGATATTTTTTATCATATATGGATGTCCTCACACATAATATTTAAGGCATTTGAGTTGGTTATGTAATCTAAAAAGGAGAAGGCCAAGAGAATTTTTAAACATTAAAAAATGTCATGTGAACTAGGGAAAATAAGTCATTAGGATTTGTAGAAAATGTCTGTGTTTCCCTTTCATAATTTACCATTATTCACAGTCCTTTTCAAAGAGCTAGTCCTCTGAAACCTTATCCAACAGTTCCAGCAGGATACCTCTCTGAATAGGTTCTGTGGGTTTCTCCATTGTGTCTTGTTCACATGTATATTGGTTTTATGTATTTACGCCTGTATTCCTCTGCAGGGTGGAGAGCAGAGACTCTATTTTATTCAGATTTACAGTAAATCAAATTTCAGTTTAACTCAAGCCAGAACTTTGAAGCAATTACAGTTCTTCAATGGAATGGAATGTGGTATTTTAAGATGAAGTGCTCATTTGTAAATGTTTCTAAAGAGAAAATTCATCTTTCCAGTAGCTCTTGAGAGGGCTTTCCATCAGACTGGACTCCGAGAAGGAGAGATTGACAAGTTTATCATAATGTTTTCTTTCAACACCAATACTCAGTGGCTTCCTTTCCAGTATCTTGCCCTTCTTTTCTGCAGTATTTGTGATATCCTGTTCCCTTCCCACCACCTAAACAATTGCTCTGAGCCTGGAGACAGCAGAGAAAAAGCCCTCACTGGTAGCTCAAAGATTACTCCATTTACTTCAATAAAACCACTTTTATGGGAGCAGAACTTCTAATTAGAGGCTCAATGATTTCTAACAAGTGGAGCAAACAAGTGAAAGTGGCACAGATTTACAAGACCTGTGTTTGATACTTACCTCAACTTGCTATATGACCTTTGGTAACACGTATAGCTTCTACGAATCTGCTACTGAACTGTAGTAAACTTCGGTTAGGATCCTGATAGTGAGAGAATCTGTGTCATATAAGTAGCATTATTGGTATTATTTTCAGGGTTACTCTACTTTCTTTGGCCTCAGTGTATGTGTACTGGGGTCTTTCTGTGTAGACAGGATGTGTTGAGGATATAATGGCTACATTAAATGCCAGCTTCTCCTCTTGCATCTAAGAAGTTATTTCCCTCTCCTAGTAGAACATAAGACAAAGTTTACATTATTTAATATGCAAACTCTAAAGGTCCACACTCTTTGTATCACAGACAACTGTACGCTTCTATTAAAGGTCACTCTCACCACTGTACATTCAGCGAGAGGAATTGGTATCACATCACTCTGAAGAAGACTGGTTCTGTATATCATCTCTTGTCAAAATAGGTGAAGGTATCCGAGTGCTAGAGACCTTGTTGTCTTTGGAGATCATCCAGAACCTTTACAACTATGCTTTACTATACCTTTACTATGCTTCTTATCACGTGCCAGGACTAGCCACATCGTTTGTGGGACCCAGTGCAAAATGAAAAGACAGGGTCCCATGTTCAACAATTACTAAGAATCTCCAAATGTTGGCAATAAAGAATTAAACCAAGCATACGACTTTTCTAAGTACAAGGCCTGTGCAACTGCTCAGGTCACACACCCATAACGCCATCCCTGCCATGTGTCAATGCAGTTATGAAGGTCAACAAGTTGCAAACCACCGTTGAAGGCAAGTGAGCATTTTTTACTAATCATGTAAACATTTGAATTAATCAAATTAAACATTTGAATGCAAAGAGAAGTTTCTGAATAGTCTTTAAAGAACTTCACACACAAATCAAAATGTATTTAGAGTGAAGAGAAATTCTGCTTGCACTCTCATTTAAGGCAAAATTGAGCAGCTTCATTCTCCCGGTCAGTTGCAGATCCAAACACCAGAAAAGGTATTACTGTGGTAAGAAGTTTTGATGTGAATAGATTAAGTGGAAACTAAATTAGGCAAAGTAATAATAATAATGATAATGATAATGATATTAATAATAATAAGTCTTTCCCCCTTCATTTAGAGCAAATAAAATTTACTTTATCCTAATATCATAATCTCTGCCACATTCAAATGGGCTGAAAGTCTTAACAGAAATATTTTGAAACATCACAATTAGTTGAAGCCTGTCACCATATTAACTTGCATAAGAAATCTATCAGATGAATTTTAACCAGTTTACAGAGCATCACGGTAATAATTCTTTAAATTTTAAGAAATATGTTCATTCTCATCTAGTTGCAGTGCAGATTTACTTATTTGTCTGTTTATAGATCAATTCCCACCACCACCAAAACATTCAGCCAACTAGTGGATAAGTCATATCTCTTCAAATACTAGGAAATGATTAATGACATCCATTGTTGATAACTGGAGACATCTGTGAACTTTAGATAAATTTCTACTTCCCTTCTAACACTTTATGTTCAAAAGTAACAGCTGTTGTCTCTGCAGCTTCTCACTTTCACTTCTGAAATAAAACATAAGACTTTTAAGCTAAAATAACTTCTGCTAACCAATTTCAAACTGTCTTTACAGACTGTGCTCTAAAATATTTTTGGAATCGGATTTATTGTTTGTGTGTTCAGAAATTAATTAATGTAGCTAGCATTCAGTTTTTGATTCTGGGCTCTGTTTGTACCCAGCCCTTCAGACGTTTGAAAATGCAGGATATGACTTCACAGAAGTCTTCACAAGTCTGGCTTCATTATCTAGAACCAGAACACTTAGTATCTGTATATCCATGGTGATGGGACAAATGTCAAGATTCTAAATAATACCTCAGACAGCCAGGCTTCAGAGAAAGAAAAAGCTTTTGAAATATCTAAAATCTGTCTGTGATGGGGCTTTTCACTCAGCAAAGCTAGTGAGTCAACAAAACATTCTGTTATCAGTAAGCCCTCCCTTTCCCATTCATTTTTCCCTCTCTCCTGCACCAGACTTCAAAAATCTTGAGGTTCTAGTACCTTCCCAGCCCCCTTTATGGTTCCCTTAATGTAACGACCTGTTTTCTAGAGAACTTCTCTCGTAGACTCCTGCACCCCCAACAGTGTCTATGCAAACTCCCTTGCCTTAGAGCCCAGTTATTTACCTACACTAATAACCAGATGAATTATTTTAAGTCTAGAACTTAAGCCTTCTGCAAGTTTGTGTTCTGTTCCACCCATGATTCAGATGTTGAAGCCCTAATCCCCAAAATACTGGTATTTGGAGATGGGGATTTGGGGAGATAATTATTAAGGTTAGATAGATGAGATCGTGAAGGCGGCAGATTAATGCACTTATAAAAAGAAGCTTCAATTATATAGTATCAACTATATTGTAAATGAAGCTTCTAAAAATGACATGGTATGGGACATCATGATAGGACATTAGGCAATGGAGGCGTTAGGCAAAAGGTGCTTTTGCAAACTACTTCAATTAAAGGCAGAGAACAGCAAAAGCTTATTTTCTTCTTGCTCTACATTTTTTTAAATGCTATTATTGCTTTTAAAAAAATCCTCAAAAATACTAAAAAGTTTTTTATATGTGCATATATATACATATATATAATACACACATACGTGTATATATAAATATATAAGATATATGTTTTCTAAATACTATATATATTTTATATACTATATATAGATAGTAGATACCTAGCTTTCTCAAACCATCTCATCAGTGTTTCTTCGTTCAGTGTTTCAGTCTACCTAATACAGATTTTTGTTAGGAGCTAATTTTTCTTCTCTTGGACTTTTCCTTAACTTGGAAACAAATTTTCTCTTTTTATGATATGATTTTTTTAAGTTTTCCTCATATTTCATTAAAATATGAAAAAAATCATATTCCCACCTCCTTGATAAGAATGCATCTGAATTAAATTTTTATTATTATTTTTAAAAGGTGATTTTGTGTTTTCTGAAGCAGTAGACAGCTATAGCCATCAAGGTGAGTCATGTCCCAGCCTGAAGAGAAGGCACAGCTGCCTGGAAGGGCCCCTGTAGCAAAGGAGGCTAAACTGGGCATTTGATTTCACCTGTCTATCTTTTTTGGCAAATGTTAGGAAATACTGAATCATAATTTTTCTCATTTTATGTCTCATTCTGCTAATGACAGTTTCTTTACCTGCGGCACATCTTGCCATGGATAGTTTAGATAAATTTCCTAAAATTTCCTGGCCACACAAATGAGACAGTCATACTATGGTAAGACCATTGTCACTGGGCTTCCTCCCTTCCTCCTCCCTTCCTTCTGTTCTGGGATTCCATAATGAGTGGAAAATCCATTCAGGCATGAGAGTCACTGCTACCTAGCCCAAACCCATCTGAGCTATGGAGGGTCCAGCCTGCTCATACCCCATTAGAAAGGAATTTCTCATCTTGGCAGAGACTGGGATATAGTTTCTTGCCATGAAATACCACATTCTTTTGTTTTAAAAATTCATTGAGCAGCTACCACAGGGATATGATGAATACAGAGATTCAGATAATATATTATTATTGCTTCAAAAAGCTCAGCATTTCATTTCTTGTGAACAGGTCTCTACTTGCCCACTCTTGAATATCAGTTTCATGGTAGATTGCAATGACAACTGATGTGCACTAAAGACTTTGCCAAACTTCATCTGTGTTTTCTCCCACCAAATCTACCAGTAAAGTTCCAAAGTTAGGGACACCTGGCTCAGTTGGTAAAGCACGCAACTCTGGATCTTAAGGTCATGAGTTTGAATCCCACTTATAAAAAAAAAAAAAAAGTTCCAAGGTTAGAGTTTTACTTAGTGAACCTTCACATGCTGCTTTTAAAAGAAAGGTCTAAATAATCTATAAACTATTAGAAGTTGAGGTGAACATAATGGAAAAAAAAAATAAACCGACTGCTGAATGATTGAGAAATAATTGTAGATCTTTTAAATATGTTTATAATGCTTGATTAGCAAAAATGTCCTGCTAAAGCACAAATCTGCAGGATCCCTTAACAATTCATTCACTGAAGAAGAAAAATAAGTAGATCAGCTTGTAACTCTGTAGTCAACTGAGACTAACTAGAAACACTGGTGTACTTTAAAACAGTGGTTGATTCCCGAAAAACATTGCCGAGGAAGGTAATGAAAATGAATCAGATTCTCCTAATTTTCTTCTTCTTTCTACTGAGGTAGGAAAAAAATGAGATGATCACAAATTGTTGAGCTGTTCCTAAAAGCTTCTCAATGATAGCATCTAATGGTGGGAGCCTTTTGTTTTTGAAACAGTATTGCCTTGAAGTCACCTTGTATTTGCTATTCTCACATCACAGTGGGCCTAACACGGAGGCCTAGCTGAGGTATTTTATGATGGACCAAGAAAACTTCAGCCTGAAAATACTTCATTTTGATAATGCTTCAAATTGTTCAGTTAGTAATTTCTTCACCTTGCTTTAGTTCATTGCTCTTTCTCAACTCATTTTCAATGAAAAATCAAACAGGATTTTCAAATGTTGTCCAATTTTTATTTTTAAGATTTTATTTATTCATGAGAGACATAGAAAGAGAGGCAGAGACAGGCAGAGGGAGAAGCAGGCTTCCGAGTCTCCAGGATCACACCCTGGGTAGAAGACGGCACTAAACCGCTGAGCCACCCAGGCTGCCCAAATGTCATCCAATTGAATAACAGTTTGAATGGAATCTACACAGGCTCCTGGTAACAGCATTTTAAGTTCTTTTTCATTATTCTTTTGAACTCACAGTAACACACCTGGGGAAACCAGGGCCCAAGAGCAAGATCTGACTTTCTCTGATTTTACTCAATTGCACATATAACTTTTTAGTGAAAGGGGGCCTTCTATGTCTTTAAAAGAAAGTTTTCTCAGAGTCGAAAAGATGGAACTATTTCATGAAAGTCTTTATCTATTTGGTACATGTTCATTTATCTTTGTATATTTACCTTTTACTATCTTTGAGATGAATGAACTATACTCACTTTTCTTTTTCTATATCTCTTATTTTTTAGCATCCCCTTTTTTCTTTTGTGTTTTTACATGTCCTAGAGTAATACAAAAAAATAAGTATGTTTTATTTATTGAAGAGAATCTTATCTGTCTTTATTCTTATTGCAAACATCATATTTTGGATCATATATGCCTCTTAAACCTACATTGCTTTTTACTTACCATGCCCCTCATTTTTTTTGAGGTATTGTATAACTACTGATAAAGAATAGCCTTCCTTTCTAACTTCTTACCTACAAGCATTGTGTCAAGACTGCATCCACGGGAATCTTCTTATCTCTTCTACATTAAAAAGTTCAAAAACTATGCAATTTCCAAACAGACATTCTACATCACCTGCCTTATTTAAGGACTTGACAATATTTCATAAATTATGTTTTTACACACTTATTAAGATATGATTAACATACAATTAATGACTCAGTACATATTCAATGTATAATTTGATAAAGTTTGGTCTTTATGCAAATATTTGTGAAACCATCACTGCAGTCAACATACTAACTTGCCCATTAATTGCCCAAATTTTGCTTGTGGCCCTTTTTAATCCTTTCTTTTTATCCACTCCATTCCCTGCTCCCAGTAGATCACTGATCAACTTTTTCTGTAGTTACATATTTGTCTTTTTCTAGAATGTTATCAAATAGAATCATGAAGTACATACTCTTTTTTGGTGATGACAAGGTCTGGCTTCTTTCTCTCAGAAAAATAATTGAGATTCATGCTTGTCAATTTTTTTAATTGCTGAGAAATATTCCACTATATTAGAATACCACGATCTATGTATTCACTCATCTGTTGATGGAGATTTGGGTTTTTTCTCCATATCATTTTAAAATTAAGTAAATATGCATTGATCTACCAAGTACAAGTCATTATTTCAGATGCATAAACTTCTTCAAATCATCTTGGTCAGGTAAAAGTTTCTTCTTTCCTTGTTGTCTAAATAAAAGCTTTACAAAAATTGTGTGGAGAAAAAAAAATAGGTGTCCAGCACAATTTCATACTTCAAAATATGGAGGATGTCTATAAATATGATTTCAAAACAAACCTATATGTTTTATGAAATTATCAAAGGAATAGTATAAGACTACTATCTATATCATTAGCTTCTTTAAAACATGAGTTGGGTGGGACTGAGTCAGGTGATGTTCTAGAGAAAGGAGGTGTATATAATCTAGCAAAACTGATAAACCACTATAGCTTCAACAGAGAGGACGCCCTCCCTTTTAAGTCCTATTAGGTATTATGATTCTAAAGACAATCACTGTAGGAATCCAACATTTATGTCAATAGCCTGATTTGTTTCATTTGGAGAGCCTTATTCTTAAGAGGATCAGCAGAGCAAAGCCCTGTGATGGTGGCTAGGCAGAGCATAAAAGATCCCATCTGACAATAGTCTGAATCTGATGCATCCTACTTCTGCTTCCTCTGTCCTCCCCGCTCCCTGCCCCTCCCCCCATCTTGATGTGCCAGGTCAAGCAAAGCAAAGGTCAGGGGAAAGAATTTAACAACAAAAATGGCAAATCTCTTGACTCTGGGTCTGTAGAAATTGCAGCAGATGTGCCTATTTATCAGAAGTGTAACCTGTCACCCACACTTTCCATGGAATCAAACAGCATTTGCTCTAAGGCAGCTATGTATGTGTTTTCTTTGTTTTTTTTTTTTTTTCTTTCTTTACAAGAATCACATAGAAGAAACCAACAACTGTCTGCCTGAAGAGCTGTAGGGTAACCTACAGGAGTTACATTCTAGTGAGATATAACACAGAGCCCTGCTCTTCTCTAAAATCTGGTCTGATAGCAGAAGAGAGTTATTCTTTTCAAAGCTAGAAGGGCTTTTGAAACATACTCTCCCTTACTTTTCTGTAACAACTTTCCTTTATGTAGTTGCAGAAATGGTGCTTTGGATAAACAATGAGTAATTATATTTTATCCCTTTTTATGCCTTTTTAACCAATATACTCTAATAAGTATGCATACTGATTTAATAATGAGACAGTGTAACTTTTTTTGGTCCTCTTTAACTTCCAACCTTTACTCTGATCATGCACATTTAGTTTTATTTTCATAGTAACTTACATAGCATGGTTACCTGCTTACAACTTAAGAAAAAAGTAAGAGAGTATTGACAGACATATAACAGAACACCCATACAACGTTCCCCAAGAGATCAGCAGTTCAAATGGTAGTTTCTGACAAGCTTTTTGACTTAAAAAAATAGACTATCTTTTCCGTTTCACTGAGGAGATACCTACTATTTGCCCAACAATCCCTGTGTGCAGTGGATGCACACACCTAAGTAGTTAGGTATTAATTACTAAATCCCAGGTAATGGAACAGCACTGCCCTACCTGCCCTTGACTCCATCAGATGGCATCAGGAAGACCTTGTTACTTTTTAGTGAGACTTATTCTTTGTTTCTTTTCTTGCTCTGCATCTTGTCAAATTGAAGAAACACAGCGTTTCCTTGATTGGATCTGCACTGTGGGGATGCCCTGATCCGCAGTCAAGGGAATAGTTAAAGACACAAAGAAATCTAGACACAAAATACTGCTACTTTCACAGAAAATATCCTGCAGAGAAATGGCATTGATTATTCCTGGGGACATTTTAAGAAGGCTTAATTATGGGTTTTGGAACATCTTTCTTTTTCATTTTGTGTCGTACATGAATAGAAGTGAAAGATGCTTTCACACAGCAAACCCAATGTGAGAAACAGAAAGGACTGAACTGAATAAATCTGGTTCAGTTAAGATCGTTGATTATATTACTATATGGCAAAAGATACTTATTAATCACCTACTATGTGCAAGATCCTTAATAAAATATAACCACCATATGATTTATGATAACCTGAATTTTAAACTCAACTAGAGAGGCAGGCATATACTTATACAAGCATAATAAAGAGCAAAGTTATGAAAGACACTATAATAGAATCAAAACCACCCTGGTTTTAAATGCTGGATGCACAAATACCTGCCAAAAGAGCATTCACCAAAACAATCTATTGATAAGACAAAGTTGAGTTGGCACAGGTGAGAGCAAATACTTTCTCCACAGAGCTTGGGTCCTCTCTAAGGGGAAGGTAAAATTGGAATTTTCTGAGAATTAAAAGTTTGGTTTAAAGGAAACTTTCAATGGGAGTGAGAGAGGACAAGAGGGGATGGGAGCTTGATTAGGATTGGGTAAAGATCATAATATAATCATTTAGGACTAGTACAAAAAGCAAGGTTAAGAATTTTGAGACAATGGATTCGTAGTATCTGGGGGTAAAAATTGGGGATTCCCACTGAAGAATTGTTGGTTCTTTTGGAAAGTCCTTTCCTGAAATAGTAAAGTCATGCTAATGAAGACAATAGTATAGTCAAGTTTTGTTTTGTTTTGTTTTGTTTTTTTATGATAGTCACACACAGAGAGAGAGAGAGGCAGAGACATAGGCAGAGGGAGAAGCAGGCTCCATGCACCGGGAGCCCGACGTGGGATTTGATCCCGGGTCTCTAGGATCGCGCCCTGGGCCAAAGGCAGGCGCCAAACTGCTGCATCACCCAGGGATCCCTATAGTCAAGTTCTGTTAATATAGACCAGAGATCTATGAACTACCTAGGTACAAGATTCACCCCTGTGAGCAAAGATGAGAACTTGCTTTACATTTTTTAAAGGTTATAAGGAAAAAAGTGACAAGGATCTTTTACGCTGCCTGCAAATCCTACGATATATACCAACCAGCCCTTCCCAGAAAAAGTTTGCCAACCCCTAATGCTGAAAGTCAGTTGGGTGATGGGAAGGCAGTTTCAGTCTCTAAGCATTATATGGGGTAGGCAGTTTGGGTTCTCAATACTCAAGCCTACTATGGAGAAGAAGATCATTCCTACAGATTATGGGTGGTGAGAGATTTGGGTACTTTGACATGGAAATTGGGAGATGAAGTAAGGAATGGTATATTTTAAAAAGCAAAGGGAACAACTTGTGAAAAGGCAAACATGGGGAATATGGAAATTTTTTTTTTCTCTCTCTCTCTTTTCTTCCCATAATCACCACCTCAAGAAGCACTGATTCAGATCCTGATTTTTAACAAGTGGCATAATAAGCAAGCCAATCAGCTTCATCCTTGCTCTGTGTGAACCAGTCATGAAGGACAACAGAGTGACAAGAACTTAACGATTAAGGAAATAGATCCTCAGGGATACCAATTTATACATATGCCTCAGTTAGCAATGTCTATCTATCTTTTTTTTTTTTTTTTGGTTTTTATTGTTTAAACACTGAATTCCAAACAAGTCTTTTCCTTTAGGAAATCTTTTTATTATACTTTCCTCTCATGAATAAGTATAAAACTAACTAGAATTGAATAACCTAATGGCCCATTTGGAATCTATTAGAAGAGTTAAGCCTACTTGATACACTGTAAATTGCTAATTAATGAAGTGATGCAAATTAATCCTTAGCAATATAAGTAACATTTATTTTTAGTTTGAGTAGTAGATAATACATGATTTTTTCATATGGTCCAGAAAAAAATATATATTATTTTATTCCACAATCTTCACCTACAGTTTATCTTCAAGCTGTATCAATCTCATACTGACCCTAGGTCTTTCAATTAATCTGTTAGGAATATCCAATAGAAATATATGAACAGGGCAGCCCAGGTGGCTCAGCGGTTTAGCGCCACCTTCGGCCCAGGGCCTGATCCTGGAGACCTGGGATCGAGTCCCACATCTGGCTCCCTGCATGGAGCCTGCTTCTCCCTCTGCCTGTGTCTCTGCCTCTCTCTCTCTCTCTCTGTCTCTCATGAATAAATAAATAAAATATTTTTTTTAAAAAAAGAGATATATGAACATTCTAAACAAGTAAAGCTAATATTCAGATAAATCTGGAAATCAGTGTTTAACAATCAATCATAAAATTAGTATCTCCAGATTTTTGAAGTAAAGTTAAAACAAAAGAAAGGTAGAGTTTTCCAACAGTGTTGAAAAGATCAAAGTGAGGAAGAGGGAGAGAGAGAAAAGAGAGAGAGAAAAAGCCTTCAGTCATACAGAATGAAGAGATTTAACCAAAACCCTGGAACTAGAATATTTAGTATTTATCAAAATGAAAATTCAAAGCTCAAAATTTTCATTTAAATAATTCTCTTGAACCTTTAGGAAAATAGAAGGGGCATAGAGCACACCATCTCATTTGTTTCTATAAAAGACATGAATACATTTTTTCAGGAAAATATTAGAGGAGAAACAGACATTGCGTGATGACTAAGTCCATCTGTTATAAATCATTAAGAATTTGATCTGTTTTGTGTTATTTGAAATGTAGCACAGCACCAGAATTTTATCCCACTGATCAAATAAAGGGAAACTAACAAAATAAATGTCTTCATATGATTGAAGTCTATTGATTATAGACATCAGACAAACTAGGTCATTTGTAGATCACTTGCTTAACTAAGCAAATTATGTCTTTGGGATTAATTCTCTGTCAGTGATAATTGCAAAAAGGAGGGAAAAGAGGAGGGTAATAAAGGATAACCCTAATACATGTTAGGTAGTGCTTTATATTGACATATGGAATGATCTGTTAAAAGCTCATTTTACACTCCCCCAAGTTTTGTAAAATGGTTCAAGAAATAGATGATACTATAGATAGTTCATTTGTTTTAGAGAGAGATGAAAATGAGTCTCAGAAAGGTCAAGTGTGTTTTTCAGATTTCCATACTAGTTCTCCTGGGCCCCCATTTCTCTGCTTTCTACCAAATCCTAGACATGGTAAATGGCATTCCTCCTGCCATGTATTTCTATCACATCACATTACAGTAGTCTGTTCAATAATTTCAAGAGGAGATTTAGAACATCGGAGTGTTCACGTCGGCCAGGCATGGCTGGAAGGCACCTTACATGCAAATAGGAAAGGACGTGGTTATTATTCTAAGGACCCTTCCCACTGTTAGCACTCTGCTGTATCCTGTTTACTGATCCTTAAAGAAGCATACGGGACCTTAGTCCTTCTGTTTTTCTTAGTCTTTGTATCATACTTCACTATTGTCATAAGTTGATTCTGGATGCCATATTAATTCCTGATTTACGTCTTCATCAGTCCTTTGAATCCCAATCAATGCTCTGCATTTCTGTCAAATGATTTGGGTCGACTCTCAAACTAGTTTGATAATATGTTTTCAGCTGCTTCAAAATGGATGTTAAATGTCTCTGGAGAGAAGAGTATTATCTTCTGATTGGGTGACAGCTCAGTGCTAGAAAGGCCCTCAAGCTTCTAGACAATCACTTAATGTATCTTTGGTGAGTTTTCTCTTATGGCCCTCAGTGACTGTCCAAATACTGACATCTTGCCTCATGCTTTCACACAACACACTTCCTACTATCCCATCTTCAATATCAAATCCCACCACCCAAAATATCAAATTGTGGCACTGTATTACAACTCAATCCTGCTGGTCTGTCTCCACCATTTCATTGTAAATTGTTTAGGAAGTGGCCATTTCTTAACTAACTTTTATCTCCAGTAGCAAGTACACAAACAATCTAGCCTAAGGAAATAGATGGATATTGATGCATTCCTCTGTTTCTTGGTTCATATTCTTCTTGTTGGAGTTTCTTCTACCTTTTCTCTCACTTGCTTCCCACCATCCTTCCAATTTGTTGCTGAAATACTTCTAAACATATTTCATATTGTACTTCTTGTGTATCTCCATTTATAAGACTTAGTTGAATATTCCTAGTCCAGACTACCTACCCTGACTCTGTGCTCATAGGACACCAGTTCAAAACTCCATTATGGTTACTGTATTATGTCCACTAGTTAAATTATATACATGGTACAAAAAAAAATCAAATGGCACAGAAATACAGCAAGTTAAAAAATACCCTCTCTCCACTTCCCTGAAGAACAACGTCAGAGCTAAATAACTTATCTTTTCTCAAACTACACCAATTACTTCAAATCATGAATCAGTTTAATTTGCTTTAAATTTCTATTGTGGTCCTTAAGAACTTTTTGTCTTCCTGGAGATTTCAATTAGCTTTCCTTTTGCTTATCCATAGAAGAAGCATATGCCTTAGCCTGATTCCAAGTTAGTTACTCTCTATTTATACAGCATATCTCTCATCCTGGTATTTGAATTATGTGCATTTAAATATCCTGTGCATTTTTCTTCCTTGGTCTTTATTTCATTTTTTCTTCAGTTTACCTAATAAATCTGAAAAAAAAATAACCATTTTGTCCTAACACATTGTGGATAGTTTGGCAAGAGTGTACAATTTTCTCTTACAGCATTCAGTTTTCTTTTTTTTTATTTATTTTTTATTGGTGTTCAATTTGCCAACATATAGAATAACACCCGGTGCTCATCTCATCAAGTGCCCCCCTCAGTGCCTGTCACCCAGTCACCCCCAACACCAACCCACCTCCCTTTCTACCACCCCTTGTTTGTATCCAGAGTTAGGAGTCTCCCATGTTCTGTCTCCCTTTCTGATATTTCCCACTCATTTTTTTCTCCTTTCCCCTTTATTCCCTTTCACTATTTTCTATATTTCCCAAATGAATGAGACCATATGATGTTTGTCCTTCTCCGATTGACTTATTTCACTCAGCATAATACCCTCCAGTTCCATCCACGTTGAAGCAAATGGTGGGTATTTGTCGTTTCTAATGGCTGAGTAATATTCCATTGTATACATAGACCACATCTTCTTTATCCATTCATCTTTTGATGGACACCGAGGCTCCTTCCACAGTTTGGCTATTGTGGACATTGCTGCTAGAAACATCGGGGTGCGGGTGTCCTGGCGTTTCACTGCATCTGTATCTTTGGGGTAAATCCCCAGCAGTGCAATGACTGGGTTGTAGGGCAGATCTATTTTTAACTCTTTGAGGAACCTCCACACAATTTTCCAGGGTGGCTGTACCAGTTCACATTCCACAACAGTGCAAGAGGGTTCCAGTTTCTCCACATCCTCTCCAACATTTGTTGTTTCCTGCCTGGTTAATTTTCCCCATTCTCACTGGTGTGAGGTGGTATCTAATTGTGGTTGTGATTTGTATTTCCCTGATGGCCAGTGATGTGGAGCATTTTCTCATGTGCTTGTTGGCCTTGTCTATGTCTTCCTCTGTGAGATTTCTGTTCATGTCTTTTGCCCATTTCATGATTGGATTGTTTGTTTATTTGCTGTTGAGTTTAATAAGTTCTTTATACATCGTGGATACTAGTCCTCTATCTGATACGTTTGCAAGTATCTTCTCCCATTCTATTGGTTGTCCTTTAGTTTTGTTGACTGTATCCTTTGCTGTGCAAAGGCTTCTTATCTCGATGAAGTCCAAGTAGTACATTTTTGCTTTTGTTTCTCTTGCCTTCATGGATGTATCCTGCAAGAAGTTACTGTGGCCAAGTTCAAAAAGGGTGTTGCCTGTGTTCTCTAGGATTTTGATGGAATCTTGTCTCACATTAAGATCTTTCATCCATTATGAGTTAATCTTTGTGTATGGTGCAAGAGAGTGGTCTAGTTTCATTCTTCTGCATGTGGATGTCCAATTTTCCCAGCACCATTTATTGAAGAGACTGTCTTTTTTTCCAGTGGATAGTCTTTCCTCCTTTATCGAATATTAGTTGACCATAAAGTTGAGGGTCCACTTCTGGATTCTCTATTCTGTTCCATTGATCTATGTGTCTGTTTTTGTGTCAGTACCGCACTGTCTTGATGATCACAGCTTTGCAGTACAACTTGAAATCTGGCATTGTGATGCCCCCAGCTCTGATTTTCTTTTTTCAATATTTCCCTGGCTGTTTGAGGTCTTTTCTGATTCCACAAAAATCTTAAGATGATTTGTTCCAACTCTCTAAAGAAAGTCCATGGTATTTTGATAGGGATTGCATTAAATGTGTAAATTGCCCTGGGTAACAGTGGCATTTTGACAATATTAATTCTTCCAATCCATGAGCATGGAATATTTTCCCATCTTTTTGTGTCTTCCTCAATTTCTTTCAGAAGTGTTCTGTAGTCTTTTGGGTATAGATCCTTTACCTCTAAAAAAAAAAAATCCTTTACCTCTTTGGTTAGGTTTATTCCTAGGTATCTTATGCTTCTGGGTGCAATTGTAAATGGGATTGACTCCTTAATTTCTCTTTCTTTAGTCTCATTGTTAGTGTATAGAAATGCCACTGACTTCTGGGTATTGATTTTGTATCCTACCATACTGCTGAAGTGCTGTATGAGTTCTAGCAATCTTGGGGTGGAGTCTTTTGTGTTTTCCATGTAGAGTATCATGTCATCTGTGAAGAGGGAGAGTTTGACTTCTTCTTTGCCAATTTGAATGCCTTTTATTTCTTTTTGTTGTCTGAATGCTGTGGCTAGGACTTCTAGTACTATGTTGAATAGCAGTGGTGAGAGTGGACATCCGTCCTGTTCCTGATCTTAGGGTAAAGGCTCCCAGTGTTTCCCCATTGAGAATGATATTTGCCGTGGGATTTTCGTAGATGGCTTTTCAGATGCTGAGGAATGATCCCTCTATTCCTACACACTGAAGAGTTTTGATCAGGAATGGATGCTGTATTTTGTCAAAAGCTTTCTCTGTGTCTATTGAAAGGATCATATGGTTCTTGTTTTTTCTCTTGCTGATATGATCAATTACATTGATTGTTTTATGAGTGTTGAACCAGCCTTGTATCCCGGGAATAAATCCCACTTGGTCATGGTGAATAATCTTCTTAATGTATTGTTGGATCCTATTGGCTAGTATCTTGTTGAGAATTTTTGCATCCATATTCATCAGGGATATTGGTCTATAATTCTCCTTTTTGGTGGGGTCTTTGTCTGGTTTTGGAATTAAGGTGATGCTGGCCTCATAGAACGAATTGGGAAGTACTCCATCTCTTTCTATCTTTCCAAACAGCTTTAGTAGAATAGGTATGGTTTCTTCTTTAAATATTTGATAGAATTCCCCAGGCAAGCCATCTGGCTCTGGACTGTTGTGTCTTGGGAGGCTTTTGATGACTGCTTCAATTTCCTCCCTAGTTATTGGCCTGTTCAGGTTTTCTATTTCTTCCTGTTGCAGTTGTGGTAGGTTGTGGTTTTCCAGAAATGCATCCATTTCTTCTAGATTGACTAATTTATTGGCATATAGCTGCTCATAATATGTTTTTAAAATCGTTTTATTTCCTTGGTGTTGGTAATTCTTTCAAAGAAACAACTCCTGGTTTTGTTGATCTGTTCCACAGTTCTTCTGGTCTCTATTTCATTGAATTCTGCTCGAATCTTTATTAACTCTCTTCTTCTGCTGGGTGTAGGATCTATTTGTTCTTTTTTCTCCAGCTCCTTTAGGTGTAAGTTTAGCTTTTGTATTAGAGTTCTTACCAGTTTTGAATGGATGCTTGTATTGTGATGTATTTCCCCCTTAGGACCCCTTTTGCTGTATCCCAAAGATTTTGAACGGTGTATCTTCATTCTCATTCGTTTCCATGAATCTGTTTAATTCTTCTCTAATTTCCTGGTTGACCCTTTCATCTTTTAGCAGGATGGTCCTTAACCTCCACGTGTTTGAAATCCTTCCAAACTTCTTCTTGTGATTTAGTTCTAATTTCAAAGCATTATGGTCTGAAAATATGCAGGGGACAATCCCAATCTTTTGGTATCGGTTAAGACCTGATTTGTGACACAGTATGTGGTCTATTCTGGAGAAAGTTCCATGTTCACTTGAGAAGAATGTGTATTCAGTTGCATTTGGATGTAAAGTTCTGTAAATATCTGTGAAATCCATCTGGTCCAGTGTATCATTTAAAGCTCTTGCTTCTTTAGAGATGTTGTGCTTACAAGACCTGTCGATTGTAGAAAGTGCCACGTTCAAGTCACCAAGTATAAGTGTATTATTATCTAAGTATGCCTTAACTTTGGTTATTAATTGATTGATATACTTGGCAGCTCCTACATTCGGGGCATATATATTGATGATTGTTAGGTCCTCTTGTTGGATAGATCATTTAAGTATGATATAGTGTCTTTCTTCATCTCTCACTACAGTCTTTGGGATAAACTTTAGTTTATCTGATATAAGGATGGCTACCCCTGCTTTCTTTTGAGGACCATTTGAATGGTACCTGGTTCTCCAACCTTTTATTTTCAGGCTGTAGGAGTTCTTATGTCTAAAATGAATCTCTTGTAGACAGCAAATAGATGGGTCTTGCTTTTTTATCCAGTCTGAAACCCTGTGCCTTTTGATGGGGTCATTAAGCCCATTCACGTTCAGAGTTACTATTGACAGATATGAATTTAGTGTCATCATGGTACCTATTCAGTACCTGTTTTTCTGGATTGTTCCCTTGGACTTCCTCTTTCTTTTACAGAGTCCCCCTTAATATTTCTTGGAGAACTGGTTTGGTGGTCACATATTCTTTCAGTTTCTGCCTATCTTGGAAGCTCTTTATCTCTCTTTCTATTCTGAATGAGAGCCTTGTTGGATAAAGTATTCTTGGCTGCATGTTCTTCTCATTTAGGACCCTGAATATATCCTGCCAGCCCTTCTGGCCTGCCAGGTCTCTGTGGAGAGGTCTGCTGTTAATCTAATATTTCTCCCCATAAAAGTTAGAGATTTCTTGTCTATTGCTGCTTTAAGGATCTTCTCTTTATCTTTGAAATTTGCAAGCTTCAGTATTAAATGTCGAGGTGTTGAGCGGTTTTTATTGATTTTACAGGCCTATCTCTCTATTTCCTGTATTGGAATGTCTGTTTCCCTTCCCAGATTAGGAAAGTTTTCAGCTATGATTTGTTAAATACATATTCTGGACTTCTGTCCCTTTTGGCACCCTCGGGAACCCCAATTAAATGTAGAAATTTCTTACTGAGGCTGTCATTTATTTCCCTTAATCTATCCTCATGATCTTTTAATAGTTTTTCTCTTTTTTCCTCAGTTTCGCTCTTTGCCATCACCTTTTCTTCTATGTCACTCACTTGTTCTTCTACCTCATTAACCCTCGTCGTTAAGACCTCTAGTTTGCTTTGCATCTCATTTAATTGATTTTTAATTTCTGCCTGATTAGATCTAAATTCTGCAGTCATGAAGTCTCTTGAGTTCTTATGCTTTATTTTTAAAAGCCACCAGTAGCTTTATATTTGTGCTCCTGAATTGGCTTTGTGACATTGAATTGTAATCCAAATTTCGTAACTCTGTGGGAGAGAGGAGTGTTTCTGATTCTTTCTTTTGTGGTTAGTTTTTCCTTCTAGTCATTTTTCTCAGTGCAGAGTGGCCAAAAACAAGTTGCATTGGGAAAAGGAGAAAAAGAGAGAAGAAAAAGAAGAAAAGAAAGAAAAGAAAAGAAAAGAAAGAAAGAAAGAAAGAAAGAAAGAAAAGAAAAGAAGAAAAGAAAAAAGAAAGAAAAGAAAAGAAAAGAAAAAAAGAAAAGAAAAGAAAAGAAAAGAAAAGAAAAGAAAAGAAAAGAAAAGAAAAGAAAAGAAAAGAAAAGAAAAGAAAAGAAAAGAAAAGAAAAGAAAAGAAAAGAAAAGAAAAGAAAAGAAAAGAAAAGAAAAGAAAAAAAGGGGGGTAAGCAAACAGAAAACAAAAAACAAAGGGGAGCATCCTCTGATTCTATATACTGTAAATCCCTCCACTTCCCCTGGAACTTTCCAGTGATGCTTGGTCAATAATTTGTTTTTCCCTTGTCTTTCTAGCTGGTCTTCTCGGGGAGGGCCCTGCTGTGCTGATTCTCAGGTGTGAGCACCTGGGGGAGCTGCTCAGCCCCGCACCTAGTGCAGGTCTCAGTGAAAGTTGTTTAACCAGTTTATCCTGTGAGGTCACTGTGAGGCTCAGTGGGGGTTGTTTATCCTGTGAGGCCCCAGGAGGAACAACAAGAGTAGCAGCGGCCAGGTCTCCAGCCCTGGAGTCAGCTCCCGCAGTAACTACCGCAGCTCCCAGCCCGCAGGGGCTTGGATGCTCCGGGGGCGGGGGCTGATCTGCACAGCTCAGGGCGTCAGGCAGCAGGAGTGTCCTTGCTGTCCTGTGCCCTCCCAGCCTCTTCCTGCCCCGGGTGGAGCGCCCGATCTTGGGCTGTGTCCCCCGGCACCCTGGGCTCTGGGGCCTGCGCTGCTGGAATCGCGCTCCCAGGGCCCTGCAGCCCCCTCCGCGGAGCCTCCGCCCGAGCCCCTCCAAGCTGCTCCGGGTCCAGCCGGGCGCGCTGCAGCCCTTTAGAATGTCTTTTTTTTTTTCTTTTTTATGATAGTCACAGAGAGAGAGAGAGAGAGAGAGAGAGAGAGAGAGAGAGGCAGAGACACAGGCAGAGGGAGAAGCAGGCTCCATGCACCGGAAGCCCGACGTGGTATTCAATCCCGAGTCTCCAGGATCGTGCCCTGGGCCAAAGGCAGGTGCCAAACTTCTGCGCCACCCAGGGATCCCCGCTGCAGCCCTTTAGGGAGCTCGGCCTGGGGTGTGGCGCACTCTCCCCGGGGCGCAGGTGTCTGTTAGTGCCCCTGGGGGCCTGAGGGCATCCCCGCCCTCCTGGGATGCTGCCCGAGCTCCCTGCAAGGCCTTTCCGTCTGGGAAGATTGGTGAAGCCCCTGCTTTTCCGGGATGGGGCTCTCCTGTCCTGGGAGCACTCGCCCCGCGGCCCTAGCCCGGCTCCTCCCGGGGGCCTCCCCCTTGGATGCCTTTTGTTTCTTTATTCCCCCCCCCCCACCCATCTTCCTACCTTGATAGAAGCGCGAACTCTTCTCACTGTAGCATTCCAGCTGTTCTCTTTAAATCTCAAGCCGAATTCATAGATTTTCAGGATGATTTGAAAGTTATCTAGGTAATTTCGTGGGGACAGGTGACTTGGGGACCCTACTCTTCCACCATCTTGCCCCGCCTCTCAGCATTTGTTTTTCTAATGTAAATCTGATTTCTGTTCATTTGCCTATAAATGGCATGTTTCCACAATCACTTTCAAAACCATCTCATCATCTTCAGTATTCTGAAATTTCTTGAAATGTATCTTAGTGGTAGGACTTTATCCATTTACCATCTCAGCCCATCCATGGGTCTTTCTCTCTCTCTCTCTCTCTTTCTCTCTCTCTCTCTCTCCTCTCTCTCTCTCTCTCTTTTAAGATTTTATTTATTTATTCATGAGAGACACAGAGAGAGGCAGAAACATAGGCAGAAGGAGGAGCAGACTTCCAATGGGGAGCCTTATATGGCAGTCGATTCCAGGGCTCTGGGATCATGACCTGAGCCAAAGGCAGACACTCAACCACTGAGACACCTAGGTTCCCTCATGGGTCTTCTCAATCTGATATTTGGTTTTAAATACTGTGAAATAGTCAGTTAGTACTGTGACTAGTGTCTTTCCTCCTTTTTTGTGTGTGTTCTCTCTTTCTAAAATCTTTCCTACTTGGATGATGAAATTTGAGTCTCCACATCTCTGATGTTTCCCTCATAATTTCCTCCTTCTTAAACTTTTCTGTCTTTTAGATTTGCAACTCAGTTTTATCTTTTAAGTTTTTAAATGATTTTCCTTTCCAGGACTACTTCCTTATCCTCTGAGAAGTTGTTTTTTTTTCCCCCTGGTTTTTTGTTTGTTTTGTTTTTCTTTTTAGTAGAAGCTTGATCATATTTTATCGAATGTAGAATCTCCTGGAATTTCAGGATTTCACTATATATTTTAAAAGGCATTTTTCTGATCCTTGAATTGTTTTTCTTTTGGCATAATTTTTCCTATCTGTTCATCATGATACGTCTCTCATTTTGCTCTTGGCTCCCTGAAAATTTCTAGTCACATTTTGTTCTCAATTCATATCTATGAATTAAGGAATATGTGTTGATATTAGCTATTGACCCTAATTTCCTATAGCATTTTGTGGATCTCTGTTCCCCTATGTAGAAGAAATGACTAGGAGTTCTATCTCATGGATGAAGACACGTCAACCAATGCACTTCAGTTTGCCCTGAATGAGCATGTAGGCATCCTATGACTATCAAACAACCTGCATTATGCCAAAATAACATGTTTAAGTTCTTGCCCCCTATAAATACATTTCTTAATTTCTTTAGAAAGCAGAACTTCAGTCTTATATCTTGAGGCTAATCTTTCCAAATATGCACTGTGGAAAGATGTGATCATTTGCCTTTGACATAAATGCCTAACTCTGGTCTATGTCTACTCTTGTTCTATATGTTTGAAGGCTCCCTAAGGTTCTGCTGGAGAGTGTTTTCTCTTTCTGCCACAGTCTCCTCTTATTCATGTTTCTAGATTGTTACTAGGTTTCTCCACTATTCTTTTTCCTCCACTATTTGTTATAGTCCAGATATCTATACATGTTTCAATCTCTAATCCAATGGTGAAACCCCTCTCACTATAAAAAGTTATGAATTTGTTTCCTGACATGCAACTTCACTGACTTTTCATGAAATTTGAGGTGAAAGTAGGATAAATGTATGCCCTTAGCCTTTTTATGCTGTACACAACCAACACACTTCCTTAGTAATATCCATTTCCAAGCGTGCAGTATGAGTTAGCACTTCCATGATGCATGGATAACAAACTTTCTAATTTCCTGCCTACAATCCACTCACCTTTTGTCAACAATAAATATAATCTGTGGCATTGGTAGTATCTATCCATGCACATATTTTTGTATATATCTCACTGCACTCAAGATTTTAATTCAGAGACATATAGATTACGTCTTCTTAGTCTTTAATTTGATAGCAATTGTTTCTCAAATGTTCGATCCTGTAGCTAGTCAGTGTGCATATTTACCAGGCTGAAAAGCCATTTGGTAATCAAAACTTATTCTCTGGTGTCCAAAGAGATGAAACCCTTCCACAATGAACACAATCTGTAATGAACACAATAATATATGTTCACCAAAGTTTTTGCTTGCTTTAAACATGGTTTCTTTTATTATTATTTTAATTTATCCAATGCTGGTTCTAATTTGCCAGGCCAGAGAGGATAAACTTGAAGTATAACAATTATGAGTAAAGCCATATTAATTATAAGCAAAAATGATTATAATTTCTTGTTCAACAGCATTTCTACTCTCATTACAAAGGAATTCAAAGCAGTTGAGAACCATTATAAACTGCATGTCTGATCTTTGGTTTTATAGATCTCCTTATTCATTCTTCCATATTTATATTAGCTTTGTATAATAATGACACAAATTTCTAAGACTAAAATGCAGGGAACTGTCTGGCATTAATAAGAATAATACTAATGTTTGTACAATGTCTCTTCTGTAGTAGTGTTAGTGTGCATGAATTAATACCTACAGGGTGCTAGCAGAAAGAGCGAATAAATGTTTGGGATTGCTATTAAAAAATGAAATTTTAAAAAAATATTTTATTCTCTCCTTAGTATTACTTTAAAGAAAACAAATGTTTATGTTTGCTCATTCAACCTCAGTCGAAGTGGGGAGCAGTGGGTTGGGGTGAATCAGAGAGTTAAAGACTTGTGTGTGCTCTGTTTTAAAATTCATTGTGAAACACTACATATATACTAGAGGGAGTAAACAATACTAAAGTAAAAACTTATGTATCCAGCTTTGGTTTATTTACTTTTTAAAAAAATACTTTATTTATTCATGAGACACACACACACAGAGAGAAAAGAGAGAGAGAGAGAGAGAGAGAGAGAGAGAGAGAGAAAGGCAGAGACACAGGCAGGGGGAGAAGCAGGCTCCATGCAGGGAGCCTGATGTGGGACTCGATCCTGGAACTCAGGATCACACCCTGGACCGAAAGCAGGCACTAAACCACTGAGCCACCCAGGGATGCCCCCAGCTTTGGTTTTAGAAGTAAAACATTACACATGCTTTTGGAGAATCCTGAGTATCCAACCTTCCCTTTAATCCACATATTCCTCCTTACCCACTGACTCCTGGATACTTACTAATTTCTTGCATTACTGTATTTATTACATAATTATATATCTTTAATAATATATAGTTCATATTTTTAAATTTATACACATGGGGTCATATTGGATGTATCTTATTTTGCCAACTCTTTGGCAATTATTTGAAAATTTTGAGACTTTCTTTGTAGCCTAATATATAGTTAGTTTTCCCAAATGCTCCATGTTTATATTTAAAGATTGTGTACCCTTCAACTACTAGATATAAGTTTTTTTCATTTGTTTTTATTGAAGTTCAATTTTCTGACATATGGTTTAACATCCACTGCTCATTCCATCAAGTGCCCTCCTCAGTGCCCATCACCTAGTTACCACATCCCCACACACACCTCCCCTCCCGCAACCCTTTGTTTGTTTCCTAGAGTTGTTAGTCCCTCATGGTTTGTCCTTCTCTCTAATTTTTCCCACTCAGTTCCCATCCTTTCCCTTATAATACCTTTCACTACTTCTTATATTCCACGTATGAGTGAAACCATATGATGATTGTCCTCCTCCAACTGACTTACTTCATTCAGCCTAATACCCTCCAGTTCCATCCACATCGAAGCAAATGGTGGGTATTCGTCATTTCTAATGGCCGAATAATATATATATATATGTGAGATATATATATATATATACATATATCACATCTTCTTTATCCACTCATCTGTCGAAGGCCATCGTGGCTCCTCCCACAGTTTGGCTATTATAGACATTGCTGCTATGAACATTGGGGTGCAGGTGTCCCGGTGTTTCACTACATCTGTATCTTTGGGGTAAATACCCAGTAGTACAATTGCTGGGTCATAGGGTAGCTCTATTTTTAACTCTTTATGGAACCTCCACACTGTTTTCTAAGTGGCTGTACCAGTTCACATTCTCACCAACAGTGCAAGAGGGTTCCCCCTTCTCCACATCCTCTCCAACATTTGTTGTTTCCTATCTTGTTAATTTTCACCATTCTCACTGGTGTCAGGTGGTATCTCTTTGTGGTTTTGATTTGTATTTCCCTGATAACAAGTGATGCGGAGCATTTTCTCATGTGCTTGTTGGCCATGTCTATGTCTTCTTTGGTGAAATTTCTGTTCATGTCTTCTACTCATTTCATGATTGGATTTTTTATGTTGAATTTGATAAGTTCTTTATAGATCTTGGATAAAAGCCCTTTATCTATGTCATTTGCAAATATCTTCTCCCATTCTTTAAGTCGCCTTTTACTTTTGTTACTGTTTCTTTTGCTGTGCAGAAGCTTTTTATCCTGATTAAGTCCCAATAGTTCACTTTTGCTTTTGTTTCCTTTCCCTTCATAGATACAGGTTTTAAATGACTTTTTTTTTAATTTAAAGATTTTTATTTATGAGAGACAGACAGAGAGAGAGAAAGAGAGAGAGAGGCAGACACACATAAAGAGGGAGAAGCAGACTCCATGCAGGGAGCCCGATGTGGGACTCGATCCGGGGACTCCAGGATCATGCCCTGAACTGAAGGCAGGCGCTTAACCACTGAGCTACTCAGGCATCCCCTAAGTGACTTTCTAATCAGACTTATTAGTTGGGTTATTAAAATATTCTCTTTCCTCATTTTTATCTGCTTATTTACAAAAACAGGCATGCTAAAATCTCCTCCTCTGGCGGGGGATTTGTAAAACTTTCTTGTTTGAGATTTTGATCAAATTCTCTTTAAGTATGTTAAATTTAGGAACATAAAATTAAAAATTTTAGCATAACATAGTATCTGGTGAACTATATTAATTTTTATGTGATTACTACAGAATTTATGTTAATATAGGTCCAGCAGCTTTCTTTTGGTTAATATCTGGAATAATTTTTGCATCATTTAATTTTCAATATTTTAAGCTCTTAAGTGTTCGATATGTATCTTATATGGCCTATGTCTACATTTTTATGACCATTCTAACATTGGCCATTAATCTCACATTTTTTAACCAATGTACATACAATTATTTTGATTTATGATATATTTTAACTTCAGATGCTGTTCTTCCTTTTATTCATTGGTCAGTCTATTTTGCCCTTGTTTCCTGTCTTCTTTTGAAGTAGTTATTTTTCATACCATTTACATATATATTTTTTCTATGTCTGTAGAAATTCTGAATTGTCTTCCTCCTTCCCTTAGTTATGTCCTTTCATATTTCTCTATTTCCTTCCATCTTCCCTTCTTCCCATTCCTTAAATAAAGGGGCACCTGTTGTAGTATTCCAAATTATTGCCATCTGGATATCTGTTGTTGTAGTCTCTTGCCTTGTTTATATTTTCTTAACTTTTAATTTAAAATCATTACAGAATTTAAAAAAAGTTGCAAAAACATACAAAAAGTTCCTATACCCTTTTTACCCAACCTCCCCCAATAGTAACCTCTTGCATTACTATCATACACCATCAAAACCAGGCAACCAACATTGGTATAATCCACAGAGCTTACTAAGATTTTATCAGTTTTATAAGCTCTTATTTGAGTGTGGCTATAGTTTTATATAACTTTATCATATGTGTAGCTTTGTGTAACCACCACCACATGCAAGATGAAAAAATGTTCCATTACCATGGGGCTCCCTTGAACTGTCCCTTTATTTTTCTTTATATATTTTTAATAAGCCATTTATATATGTGACTGAATTTTATATAAAATATTCTATTTTTCCAATGTTCAAAAATAAGTCAAAATGTTTAGGCTACAATCTCATCCAACACTGTGCAGGCCTAGAAAAATATGTCTATTGCCTAAAATCAACCTAGAGCTGTCTGTTTGCCATCTGGTATACATTACAATTCAGCTAAATATAATTGTGTATCTGATGATATATTATATGTCTTCATCTAGTGTTTGGTATTTGTTTATCTGGTGATGTAGACATTTGCATTCTATACTCCTTATTATTTAAACATTTTGTAGAAATGGTTGAGATTGTTTATTTCTAAGACTGTTGATAATTTACTATGTAGAATATTTAGAGTAAAACACAGTAAGTCAGAGGTCATTCTTTTCCTTCTAGCAATCAGAACATGCCATCCATAAATCTCTTCTCTTAGGCTCCTGACTCTTGTCAATGTGTCAATGTATATGAATTTCAACTGTGATTTCCCCACGAAAGATACTCAATATTTATCATTCCCACTATAGTCAGCACAACTTCAGGCCTAAACGTCTACCCTGAGTCTGTTGAGCAAGTTCAAAACCTATGTGTGTTTATTAACTTATAATCCAATGTTAAATGTGTTTCCTGGGGAAACAATGCTGTGTTTACTTTCCTGATTCACAGTCTCTGAAGAATGACCATAATCCTTTGTGCAGGGATTTCACTTCATATTTCTAAGATAATAATAACAAAAATTATCTAAAATGTGTTCTGGGCCCTTCCCATATGTGTGGAACTCTGCAATGCACTTAACAGGTATTGCACATTCTAGCCTAACAGCAACCCTGTGGGATAGGTAATATTTTTTTATTGATATAAAAATTGAGGCTTTGGGAGATTAGTGTGCCTGGTAAAGGTCATGCAGAAGGAATAAGCTCAATTTTAAGTGAGATATGAATGTAAATAGTCTCGTACTTTGTTATGCTCTGGTGAACTAGTTTTTAGACCTTGTATGCTCAAAATGGGGAGAAAATGATAGAATATATGATAAAAGAGCAAGATTCAGGCCATATTGAGTCTGAGAGATGAGTACCACACATTCTTTCTGATCAAGTTCATATATAGTGTTTTTCAATTAAAAAATAATAAAAAGGCACAGGCCAAGTAGTCTTTGAAGTGTTATTGTTTAGAAAAATGAGCCACATGCAAAATATGCCTCCTTTGTGAAATCTTAGTATAGATACTGGTCAGTGTATCCCATTGTTGTTAAACGCAGGGGCATAGGAAGGTTAGGATCACTACAACTACACATCACTGGACTGGACAAAAGTTGACAGAGATAAAGATCAGAGTCCTTTAAAAGAATAACTCAGAGCAATGTAGCTGATTTATTTTTATCAGTGATTAAAGAAAGCAAACTTCATATTATATCCAACAAAGGTGTGAAGAAGGAACAGTTAATGAACAACCTTATGGTTGGCTAATAGATTATTTCATGAGATCACAGATGAGGGCAGGCTCATTATGAGGTGTCTGTTTAGAGTCCACTTTTAAAGATATGGGAGTTGGCAGGCGGTTTTCTTGCTGGAAGCATTCATTGCTATTCCTGGTCACGTAGGAAGAATGGAGTGTCTGACAATGATGGACCGTGCAGCAGCAGCCTTGCTGCTTGGAAATTAATTTGAAGTCCTCTTCTAAAGAACTGCTATCTTCTGTTACTACACAGAAACTTGATTGTAGTAATAATGTGTGCCCAACTCCATAAGAGGCATAGTGCAAGGCAGAAGCCTAGGATTTCCAAAGAAAAGCAAAAACACTGCAGAAAATAATTAAAGAGGAATTTTTTAGGGAAATGTCTGAATTCTTATTATCAGGGTATTTAAGTGTATACTCTGTGGTTGTACTTCAAATAGCCAGGTTTAAGTCACATACAATATGCAGTATAAGAACTTATATCAGGGATCCCTGGGTGGCGCAGCGGTTTGGCGCCTGCCTTTGGCCCAGGGCGCGATCCTGGAGACCCGGGATCGAATCCCACATCGGGCTCCCGGTGCATGGAGCCTGCTTCTCCTTCCGCCTGTGTCTCTGCCTCTCTCTCTCTCTCTCTCTCTCTCTCTCTGTGACTATCATAAATAAATAAAAAAATTTAAAAAAAAAGAACTTATATCAGAAAAAGGTCCATGTGTTCTTGATTTAAATGACGGGCACTGAGGTGGACACTTGACGGGATGAGCACTGGGTGTTTTTCTGTATGTTGGTAAATTAAACACCAATAAAAGTTAATTTAAAAAAAAAAAAATACTACAATTAAGACTAATACTAATACTAACAGGTCAAATATTTATTGATCTATTGGTCTAGTAATAACACATGAATAATGATAATGAGAAAATAAATGTATAATTATGAATTCTTAGTATGTGCTAAGTATTATGTCAGATGATTTATAGGTTTTGTATCACTTAATTTTTGTCATGACCTTAAAAATAGTATTTTCTCAAGTTTACAGGTGTGGTAGAAAAGTCTTAAAGGTTAAATAAATTGCCCAAGGCGATATTACTTCAGAGTCTATACATTCAGTCACTATGCAATATGTTCCCTATCTCTCCCATTTGTATCACAAGCTCATTGACAGTAAGGGATAGTGAACTAATAATACTAGCAGATATTTGGTCCTCAACTGCCTATGTGCAAGGCATCCTTTAAGATATATATGTATCTTGAACATATAATATCATTTATATAAATATATATATGTATGTATGTATTCATGTGATTTTTACAACCACCCTCTGAGGCAGGAATTTGATGATGATGATGATGATGATGATGATGATGATGAATTACATTTTGCAGGTGACTAAACTAAAGCACTGAAAGATTGGATCACTTGGTCAACTTGGCCCAACGGCTTCTCCTGTACAGACCAGCTGGGTGCTGTACTCCTACCCACAATGCTCTACTATCTATGCTAGTGATAAGAACATAAAAACAGAAGGGAAAGGAGGGAAACTGAGTGGAGAAAAATTAGAGAGGAAGACAAACCATGAGAGACTCCTAACTCTAGGAAACAAAGGATTGCAGAAGGGGAGGTGGGTGGGGGTTAGGGTGATTGGGTGACAGGAACTAAGGAAGGGGACGGGATGACCATTGGTGTTATATGTTGGTAAATTGAATTTAAATAAACAAACAAACAAACAAACAGAATGAGAATAAGTACAAGGCAGCAATGTTTTGTGAACATTTTTTTTTTTTAAATCAGGGCCATTTGCTGCCTCAGCCTTTGACAGTGAGAACACTCCCTTCTCCACATTTTCATGAAGAAATCAGTTATCAAGTGCTATGTTCTGAATACCTTCATCCTTGCAAAGTTTATATGTTGGAACCCTAATGCCCAGTATTATGTTATTAGGAAGGTAAGGCCTTTGGGAGGTACTTAGGTCATGAGGGTTTCGCCCATATGAATGGAATTAATACCTCTTTGAAACTGACCCCAGAAAGCTCTCCTGTCCCTTTCACTATGTGAGAATACAGCGAGAAGGCACATACTACAAATGGGAGAATAGATTCTCACCAGAACACAAAGATGGTGGTACCTTAATCTTAGACTTCTAGCCTCCAGAATTGTGAAAAATAAATTTCCATTGTTTATAAACCACCCAATCTGTTGTATTTTGTTATGAAAGCCAGAAAAGACTAGGAACTAGTGTTAACAACAACAACAACAAAAGCATACGTGACTGACATATAATCAAGGCTCATCCAAGATCAATGAAAGAAAGTAAGGCACATTTAGAGAGAAAGCAAGGAGGAGTGCCTTCTAAGTGAAGAGGACTGCCATCACAACCTTAGATCACTGACTTGATATTTTAGGCTACATATGCTTTTTGAAGAGATAATACAAAATGATTTTGAGTATACATATATCTATAGAATGTATATGTTTTATACATATAGATGGAGTTTGTGTTGTTTGTGTTTTTGTATGTGTATATGTAGTACATCCATTCCTATCATAAAAATATTTAAATTTGGGGAGAAAAAAAAAAACACTCCAGGTTTTGTAGAAAAAGAAAAGGGTCTAGGATTCTTCTTTTTAAAAAATATCACATTCCTTGGAATTTTGGCAATCAATTTTATCCCAATTTATATTTTGTTTTAGAAAAACTATGATAGATTCAGGAGCTTAGGAAATGTACCTGTTTGAGATATTCAGAAGATTATCAATTTACAAATAATATCAATTCCTGAATAATATCAGTACTCAGCTTCTCCATGCTGTCTAAGTTAGTGTAACCAAAGTAGTGCCGGGGATCAAAACAGAATACCTAATGAGAAAGTACTGTATTTTACTAACATCATGCTATGAACTTTGCTAGGATCCACATAGATTAAAAGAAAAAAAATTGGGGAGGAAAGCGGACTATTTTATTGTTGTTTCTGGTAGTAGTTGCTGATAGTTTAATGATTAAGATAATAATTAAGATAGCAAGCTTCCTTGCTATTCTGACTCCACCATGTATCTGCTTTGTGAATTTATATATACTTATCTGTGACTCAGCTTACTTGCCTGAGAGATGGAAGTATAGTTTCCACATCACAAAGTTGTCATAAGGATTAAATCAATTAAAATCTGTGAAGCTCTCAAAATATCCATGACACGTAATAGGTTAAATATATGCCCCACACACACACCCAAAACAAATTACTGGAAAACTCTAGCCCTTCATTGGCATTTAAAAACTTAAAGAATATTAGCAACTTTTCTTAGCAGATTAAAGGCTTAATCAGGGATATTTCTCTTCTAGAACTGATGAGGGGTAATGCAGGAATCTATAGACCTCCATATGCAGAGTCATAGGGAATTTTAGTCTGGTTATCCCAGGAATGATGAGAATTGGAACAGATGTGATATACTATATCACAAACAGCCTGTTCTTACAAACTTTAATAAAATATACTGAAGCAAAGCTTCCATAGGAAATTGACAAGCTAGGTACATTTTGTCTTCACAATGCATGAGCCACCAAAATCTGCATCCTCTCCTTTCTTGATTACCCCATCTTCCTGATGCTGACAGCTGCCCAGGGCTGCCCAACACTACACTCCAAACCCCTTCACCTGAATCTGCTCTCCTGAGTGCATGACAAATATATCCCTTCATCTTAAACTCCATCAAAGTATATTTTACCTTTGAGCCCTGTTTTAGCTGGCCAAGGAAAAACCTGATCTGTTTGTATGGTAAAGACTGCCAACAACTCAATATATACTAAGTATTTAAATTTCCCAAAATATATTTTTTTCCCAAAGGGTAAGTGTTTAATGCTTATTCTAGGAGCAAGGGGATTAACTTCAATGCAGTATAGAAGTGGGAGGTGAGCAAGTGGTTTCCATTATATCATACCAGCTCCTTTGATTTGATGGCTGCTACAATCTTGTTTTCTGATAAGTAGTGGAGCATAATAATTAAACAATGGCTACTACTGCTTATGTTCTAGGCACCGTACTAACTGCATACCTTTTTTGCATTCTCAGAACGTAGTCCACAAAATAAAAGTAGGAGTAATTATTAAGTTTATTGCTGAGGAAACTGTTTACAGAAACTAGGGATTTCATGAAAGGCAAATAACTTATAAATTGAGGAGCCCAGAATCTAATCCAAATTATTTGATTCAAAAGCCCTTTGTATCAGAACAGCACTGGTTCTGTTACTTCCTTGTTGGGAACGTAAGTGCCTTCAAAAAACACCTAATTCTTTTTTTTTAATTATTTATTCATGAGAGACATAGAGAAAGAGGTAGAGACACAGGCAGAGGAAGAAGCAAGCTCCCTGAGGGGAGCCCAATGTGACTCAATCCCAGGACTCCGGGATCATGACATGAGCAAAAGGTAGAGCCACCCAGAAACACCTAATTCTATTATTCAAAACATGTCCTTTACATACAGAAGACTAACATAGTGGATGGCACAGATCACTACCGTGGATCACAATAGCTTCAGACCTTTCTGGGAAAGAGGTGGTTTTTCTATCAAGCCAAATTATGATTATTTAAATGCCAAATATGATTATGATTATTTAAATGCCAAAAGAGTCATATTTATATATAGTCACATTTATTTTCTATATGTTTAAATTCCAAAGTGAAGAAATAGTATTATGCCTGAGGGACTCACTGTCCCTGTGTTCTGCTCCTAGGTTTCCAATCTCTCCCAACTGCACTCGCAGACTCTCCCCTGTATTTGCATGTGTCCTCTGTCTCTTTTTGTTCAACACCTACCTGTTCTCCAAATCTTCTTCCACGTAGACTTTTCCGCTTCCTGCACTGAGAAACAAACAGAAATCTCTCTTTTTTCTCTGATCTCCAAAAGTCAGATAACTATTCTTCTTTGATATCAGGTATAGTAGTCAGCAAGGGCTGCCAAAACAAAATATCACAGACTGGGTGGCTCAAACAATTGAAATTTGTTTTCTCATAGTTCTGGGAGCTGGAAGTTCAAGATCAAGGAGTTGGTGGGATTGGTTTCTTCTGAGGCCCTTCCCAAAAAGCTGTCTTCTCCCCATTTCCTTCCATGGCCTTTCCTGTGTGTGTATATGCTTATGGTGCCTCCTTTTCTTCTAAGAACACCAGTCCTATTAGATTAAGGTTCCATCCTGATGATCTCATTTAACCTTAATTATCTTCTTAAAAGCCTCGTTTCCAAATACAGTTACATTGGGGGTTAGTCCTTCAAAATATGAATTTGGAGGACACACAATTCAGTGGATAGTTTTAGATTTAACTTGATGTAAAGAATTAGAGTTGTTGCAGCAAGAAGTTAACTCACTACTAGCCTGAGAGCATCTTAGAGAGAAAGTCAGTCTATCCAATTCATCTCTTTAATTCCTGCAATATTTGGTACAGTGCTCTACAACTAATCTTAGCAAGTTTCCCTCACTGAACATAGCGTATTTACACTCTTAGGCATTTCATATACGTATCATTCAAGACCAGCAACGATATTTTGTGGTAAATAATACTCTCTCCAAATTAGAGATGACAAAATTGAAATCTGTATATAGATCAGGCATCTTGGTAAAGTTCTCATGATTGGCAAAGGGCAGAACTAAAACAAACCTAGATCTATTTTATTTTTTTATTTCTTTTTATTTTATTTTATTTTTTTTTTTATTTACTTATGATAGTCACAGAGAGAGAGAGAGAGAGAGAGGCAGAGACACAGGCAGAGGGAGAAGCAGGCTCCATGCACCGGGAGCCCGATGTGGGATTCGATCCCGGGTCTCCAGGATGGCGCCCTGGGTCAAAGGCAGGCGCCAAACCGCTGCGCCACCCAGGGATCCCACCTACATCTATTTTAGAACAAAGCTCAGGCTCCTTTTCTTTCAAATCTACTCTTGTGATATTTGTTGAAACAAATCAATGTAATTAAGGTAGGGCCACTAAATTGTGGTGCCATTTTCTTTTCCCCATTCCCTATGAGCAGGGGAATTGAAAAGACTTTTCTCTGATCACTTTTGTTTAGGCAGACAGAAGAAAGGATAAAAAGTTTGGAAATTTAAATATAGCAGAAACAAAAGGAACACATTCCTTTCCAGACTTTTACAGAAAGCAATATTGAAGAGATTAATAAAGGCAAAAGAGGTGAGAAAGGATAAGGAAGGTGCCTGACTTAATAATGACAGTATATTTCAACCCAGAGTAAAATAGGAAAACATAAAACATGGGTTGGATTGAACAGGCTTCCAGGTTTATGCATGGCATCACAGGGGGTGTGTTTTATAGGCAATAAAAGATCCACCTGCTCCACAATTGCCCCTCATTATCCATCCACAGTGCCTGAAATTACCATACTATTGTAACTCCAGTGGTTTAAGATTTTAGAAGATACCAGTCCCAGTTGCAGTGTAATCTCCATTAAAATGTGAAGATCAGTACTGTAGGAAAATGAGTTAACCCATTAATGTACTAACATCAACATATAATGCAAGCTACAAGGTAAATAAACATCTGGGTTTTTAAAAACATGGCAGTGAATTGTGTGTCATGACAAAGCAAGCATATATTGTAATTCTCAGACCTAGATGTCCAGGTAAAACAAGAAATCTTGGGAGGCTAGGGAAGAGCATATACCATGGGATGCTTGGAAATGGGTGGGGCAAGAGATGATGGGAGAGGAATCTTGAGGAATGACACAAAGGAAGGCAACTAAAGTGAGGTTGTGATGTTAATAAAAGCCACCTGTTGATTCGCTACAAGAATAGACTCCTAAAACACTGTGGTTGAGAGTTTCGTGGATCTTGGCATTCTTAGAGGTAAAGCAGAGGGTGGGAGTTGAATGGGACAAAAAGTTTGAGTGGTAGACTTGAATTGAGCAGGATAAATGAGTGACATTTAGTTACTTTCTAGCTCTTTGCCATTTATACTCAGGGACATCATTTGTACAGCTTTCTGCAAAGCAGCAGCCAAACTGTGATGAGAATTGGTGCTTTCCATTTTTCATGCATTAATTTTCTATTTGGCTGATATGTCCAGAAAACCTTACCTGTCTTTCCCTAAATGGTCTGGATAATTGCTTCACTTCTTGGCTTTGCTTTGACTGTGAGAACCTAGCCCATTTAAGGCATTTTTCTTTCAACTCGCACTCACGGGGTTTAAAAAGGTACTGCTAGTGGAGCAAGGAGGTCAAAATGGGCACTTAGACCTGACAATTCACATTGCCGAAGCTCCTTACTCAGTTAGTTGAGGTTTGTAAGAGGGAGACAAAAAAATGGCTTCTAAGCTACTTTAAAGTGTAAATAATTAACTACATGTCAAAGTCAGCTACAACTGGCTCCCTCTTTCTGCCCACCCTTTCCTTTCCAATGAATTGTCTCCTGACAATTAAATCTGTAGGTGGGAAGATGGTCTGTAGATGGCACATCTTCTAATACTGTCATTGCTAATCCTCTCCACAGCTGTGCAGTGGCTGAGTACAGATACTCTATTGTCTTTCCAAATTCAGGATGGTTATTTCAGAGAATGAATTAAGATTATACAGTAGATTAGAGGACCAGGATGGAGGCTTAAGGCAGAATCTTGTACATGGGCACCTGTCATTGGCTTCAGACTTATTTGGAGTCTTTGCTCCTCACACCCAAGAAAGTCTTAGAAAAGATTGTGACTTGCATGAAACAAATGGGGAAATTATAAAGCTTTGCCTCACCTGCTTTCTTCAACAATTGAAGAAAATCTTATTTTTATTGGTAAAAATACAATGATCAAACTTCAATATCTTTGCATATGAATTACATTTTTAAAGCTAGAAACTTTATCACACTACTAAGAATATAATGTTTAAAAATAAGGTTTAAAGTATTAAAGTCTGCTTATTGCTAAGAAAATTTCTGGATTCAGAAATTTTAAATCAAAGTATTTTAAATCAAAAAGTGTAAGTATTCTCACATACAAATTTGTTATTGAGCTAGAAGATCTTTAGTAATATATTAATTGTGTAAAACTCATGAAAGATCCATAAAGAAATATAAAAATTATCTCAGAGAATTAGAGAAAAATTCTAATTTAAAAAAAAAAATTGGAGATTGAAGCATGGGAAGCATCTTAGCTTCTGAAGATGTTCAATAGAAACTTCAAGTCTGAGACCAACGAATGAGAAAAATGTCCAGATATAGAAAGAAAAAAATACAGCCACATCTGCCATTTTGGTTGCAGCATCTTGGAGTACCAATGGGTCTTGAGCTTATTAGTAAGGTGGACGACAGTCCAATCTTGATGGGCATCAGATGGAAAAGTATTTAGAGCTGTAGCTTCCTTCATCTCTGTTAAAATGCTATCACAATCCTTGATAGGTGTACTATCTTGTTATTGTTTTTCTCTGGATTTAGAAAAATTCTAATACGGTACTATGGTCTAAATGTTTGTATACTCTCAAAATTGATGTTTAAATCCTAACCCTTATGGTAATGGTATTAGGAGGTGAGACCTTTGGAGATGGTTAGGTCATGAAGGCAGAGCCTTCATATATAGGATTAGTACAATTATAAAAGAAGCTTCAGAGAGATCCTTTCTCTCTTCTACCATGTTAGGACACAGTGAAAAGACAGCTGTCTATGAATGAGGAAGTCCTCACCAAACACTGAATTTGCCAGTGCCTTGATCACAGACCTCCCACCTTCCTGAACTGTGAGAAACAAATGTTTGTTGTTTGTAAGCCACCCAGTCTATATATTTTGTAATAGCAGCCTGAACAAACTAAGTCACATGGGGTCTAGAAGCGTTCTGTAATTTAGCAAAGGCTTTAATTGATAATCCAATCCGAGACTACACTTATTAGACCCCCCAAAATTAGCATTTCAAAATTTAGAGGAAAATTCATAGCAGTTTAAATAAATGAAAGTACATCCATAAAATAAATAATTATCTATTTAAATAGAAGGAAACATTTAACATGAGTCAAAGACACTCATACATTTTTCGTAAGTAAAATAGATGCATTAAAAATCAGATGGTGTAGTATAATTCCTTGGTTTAAAAAATATATGTATAACACAAACATGCAAAAGACTAAAAAAGTATAAATAATGTAAACCAAAATGTTATCAATAATTTTCTAGACAGCCTACTGGATTTATTTTACTTTAAAAATATGCATTTAAACTTGTTTTACAGAAAATATAATAAATATGAACTTATTTTTAATAAAACATAATATAAAAATCTCAGACTGATTGCAGTGGTCATGTAGGTTAAGTCTGTGAACATATGTCACTCTTCACTCCAAGACTCATCATCAAAGTCCTTTATTATTATTATTTTTGAGTGTGTGAGTGGACTTGCTTGTCTTTTTTTTTTTACATTTTTTAAAATTTAAATTCAATTTGCCAGCATATAGTATAACACCCAGTGCTCGTCCTATCAAGTGCCCTCCTCAGTGCCTGTCACCCAGTTACCCCATCCTCCCATCCACCTCCCTTTCCGCAACCCCTTGTTTGTTTCCCACAGTTAGGAGTCTCTCATGTCCCTTAAAGTGAAAACAACAAAACAAAACAAAACAAAACAAAACAAAAAAACGCTAGGCATTCAGAGATTTTTAGCAATTGGAAGCTATGTCTGTTTCCTCATCTCTGAAAAGAGGGACTAACAAAAAACTTTCCTTGTTTTCTGAAGGTTAAAGATGCCTTATCTTTATATTATCTACTGTAATTAAATCATGTTAAAAATCTATTATTCATTCAAAATCATGCATTGGGCACCTGCGAGCAAACATTATTAGATGAGAGTTTCACAGGTAAATGCCAAAATTAAACTATTCGATTTGTTTTTTTGAGAATAGTTTTTTGAATTTGAAAATGAGAACACATTATTTATATAGATACACCTCAATTTGTGTATAAAATATCCTTGCCTAGAATGAAAAATAAGACTGCACCACAAATACAAGAAAAGAATAATTACAATCTATATACATACTTATAAATCTGAATATAATAATTACTAAGGTTTAAAAAAAGTATATTTGGAACCAATTTGGACTTTGATTTAAAAAGTTTATTTTTTTATATCAATGTGGTTTTATTTTTTATGAAAATAATACATGTACATTATAATAAGTTCAAATTATAGTGAAAACTGAAAAAAGCAGTTATAATCCTTTAACATAGACTCATGGAATACTTTTCCATACATTTATGTATGCATATATAATTACTTGTAATATGTATAAGTACGTAAAAAAGTATAATGGAGCTACACTAAACTCTTTTTTTAACTGCTTTTTAATACTGATAGATAATAAGCATCTTTTCATGTTCTTAAATACAAATTTATATAATAATTATAATGATTTATAGTATTCAATAACATTATAAAAATCATAAGGTGATAGGAAAAATGAAAAGTGAATAAAGGATACAATTTATATTCTCAATGTGGGGGTTCTTCTATTTGTCACTATATAAATTTGGGGGATATAGTAATATGAGCTAAAACAAGAAATTTTTATTTCTATGTTTGTGTAAACTCTGCAGATAGCAATTCAAGTTCTTTGCGAGTATAGATTGCTCTTATACATATACATCATGGGAAGATACTTAAAATGTGTCTTAGTTTGCTAACCTACAAGATCTGGAGTGTTTTAGAAAATAGTGAAGTTCAAAGGAAGTAGTAGTGCTAGGGTATGGGGATTGGGTGAGCCTTGAAGTTCTGAAAAAGAAGGTGTTGTCTTATTCTGAGCCCTAAAATCAAGGACTATTAGATCAGAAGTCATCTGAGAAAACTGTGCATTCAACCCAATATTATGAGGCAGGAAATTGAGAGCCATGAAGGTTAGGTAGCTTGTTTATATTCATACAGACAAGAGGAGGAACATGGAGGATCACAAGCAGAATCTTCTAACTTGAAATACAAGAATCTTTTAAGTACACCACACCACATATTATCTTTAAGCTTCCTTTTTCCAGTGCTCTTTATTTTGTCCTTGATACTTGTAACATAAATTAAAAATAAGATTATTAAAAGATGATGACTATTTGCCCTTGACCTAAGAATGTTTATTTGGACAAGGGCATTTATAAAAAGTAACATATCAATCTCTGTGCAAGACATTTATGGACATTTTTAGCACATCTTTTTTTTTTTTTTTTTTGTAATGCTCCCCTAACATCCCCAGCTCATCAGATTGAAAGCTTTCTTTCTATCAGGAGTCAGTGAATGCTGCTACCTGAATCTGTCTGCTTTGATTGAGGAAGTGATTTGTGTAACCATGGAGTAAGACACTGTGGTTTTCTGCAGCCTGCAGTAAGTCTCATCAGAAAGCAAAATTGCCTGTGTTACTAGGACAGATCTGGGAGGAGGTAGAAATGGTTCTGTGGTACTTGGTGACAAGCTATGCTGGCAATAGTGATGTAAGATGTCACTTAAGGTAATGAAAACCTCTAGTACTAGCATGGTTAAAATGCTTGCCACTGCTTATAACAAGCATGCCAAGCTCCAAGAAAGCTTTTTATGATATTGTTCTTGTCACAGGGGAAATGAATCCATAGCTCACTACTGCCTTCCACAAGGATCGGCTGCTATGATTGCAAGAACTGAGAAAAGCCTTTAGTTGGCAGAGCAACTGGTCCTGCTCTTAGAGGAGATGCTGAACAGCATAGTGACAAGAAAACCCTGATAGCTGCATGTGGCTTCTCTATGATGAAGCTCATATTTATTGGAACTTTGAGATCACCTAGTTATACCTCTCAAATCATCTAGTTGTGTAGTCTCAGAGAGACTGAGAACCAGAGAATTAAAGAGTATTAAGGGACTAGTCCAGCCCTATACTTAAACCTAAAAACAATGTCTTCTCTCAAAACCAATATTCTCCCCACCATGCTCTGAGACCCTAAAATTAATCTGAAATAAGAAATTTCCACATAAAAAAAAAGAAATTTCCACATATATGAAAATAACCATCACTTCATAAGTAGTAATTTGAAAGGCTGTTTCCTCCAAATCACTGGGCCTATAATTCGGAGAAATGGCTACTAGGTTTTAGCAGTGCCAGAGAAATAGCTTAAGTAGCCTTGTTGTTTATCCACCTATGATAATAGTTATCTTAACAGTGTACTTTTAGCATTATCTCTTTGTGAAATATAATGTTTAAAATATTTTAACCAAAAAAAACCCACAAAATTTTCTAATCAATGTGTTTTGTTAAATGTAATAGACAATTTGGGGGAACTGGGAGACTCAGTCGGTTAAGCATCTGCCTTTGGCTCAGGTCATGATCTCAGGGTCCTGGGCTCGAGCCCCGAGTTGAGCTCCCTGCTCAGCAGGGTATCTGCTTCTCTCTCTACCCCTGCAGCATCCCCTGTTTGTGTGAGCTCTCTCTCTGTCAAATAAATACATTAAATCTGTAAAAAATATATATATGTATGTGTATATATACTTGTATATATGATAGTTTGATAATCTAGAAAACCCAAGTGATTCCATGAAATTAGATAAATTAGGTTAATTGTTTATCTCAATATAACATTGATTTCCTCTGCACTCTTGGTTAGAAAATAGGATGATTTAGCCTGAGGCTGTCCAAGGTGCTGAAATTTCTTCTAGGGTGAGAATCATTACAATATTACAGCAGAATCCTCTTCAAGTAATTTTTTCCAGGTTAATTGAGATATTATTGGCATCTTACATATGTAAATTTCAGATGTACAATGTGATGATTTGATACACGTTCATATTATAAAATATTACCACAAAAAGATTAATTAACGCTGTCCTCATATAATTACCTTTTGTGTGTGTGTGTGTGATGATAACATTTAAATTGACTCTTAATAAGTTTCAATTTGGGGATACCTGGGTAGCTCAGCTGTTGAGCATCTGTCTTTGGCTCAGGGCGTGATCCCAGAGTTACAGGACAGAGTCCCACATCAGGCTAGATTCTTTGGCCTGATTCATCTTATAACTGGAAGTGCCCTTTGATTAACATCTCCCTAATTTTCCTACCCTAGCCCCTGGCAACACTATTGCACTTTCTATTTCTGTGATTTAGGATTTTTTTAGATTCCACAAATAGATGAGAATGTACATTTTCTGTCTGACTTATTTCACTTAGCATAATATCCTCAAGGTCCATCTATATTCTCACAAGTGGCAGAACTTCCTTCTTTCTCATGACTGAATAATATAAATGAAAGTGTTATAACATTTATGTAAGATGACTCTATGTATCATCTAAACTGGCACAATTTTGTGAATAAACTGGAATGTTAAAAATTAAGCTTTGAGGGACTCCTGGGTGGCTCAGCGGTTTAGCGCCACCTTCAGCCCAGGACATGATCCTGGAGACCCAGGATCAAGCCCCACATCAGGCTCCCTGAATGAAACCTGCTTCTCTCTCTGCCTGTGTCTCAGCTTCTCTCTCTCTCTCTCTCTCTCTCTCTCTGTGTGTGTGTGTGTGTGTGTGTCTCTCCTGAATAAATAATATTTTTTTAAAAAATTAAGCTTTGACCATAGATGTAAACTGGGAATAGCCCAGGTAAGTGGGAATATAAGGTTACTTACTGTTGTAAATAAAATATGTGTTCCCTGCAAAACTCATATATTGAAGCCCTAACTACATAATGTATCTCTGTATTTGAAGATAAGGCCAATGAGGAAGTGAAAGACTAAATGAGATCATAAGGGTAGGGCCCTAGTCTGATAGGGCTGGTACCTTTATAAGAAGAAAAAAGCACAGAAGAATGTGCCCCTTGAGGAAAAGTTGACCTCAGCAGAAAGTACCTTGAAGTACCACTGGATGCAAAAAAAAAAAAAAAAAAGGTGAAAAAATGGGAAAAAGTAGAGATTTGGGCCAGCCTAATGAGGATCCACTAATATAGGAAGTTATAGTTAAAGGATCCTAACAGAGGGATCTCTGAGGAACACATAAAGAATCTGCCATAATCCAAAGGTTCTATGTCTAGATTAAAATTTACCAATGAAATATGACCTTTTCTACACTTTATCCCTCTAGTTATCTCCTTCTATTGAACCCCCCACTCTAGCAGCTCCCAAATTGCTGTTGCCTACTTGGGGAGGAAGGAAGAGAGAAGAAATCTATATCTCTATTGTTCTTTGTAGGCCTCTGAGGATAATAAGGCCTGAGATGGGGGGAGAATATTTAAATGGTATGATTTAAAAAAAAAATTTGGCAGACAAGACTGGAGTTTTTATTACCTAAATAAAGGTTAAGTATTCATGTAGTATGACTAAAAATACTCTGAATCCTGCAAGAGTTTACAACCACCATTAGGGAAAAATATCAAGAGAGTGGTTTTGAAAGGAAATTTTGAAGAAAAAAATAATTTTAATGTTTGTACAATACAAATATCTGGCTTTTTACATATTTATAAATTGACTTTTTTGTCATTATTTGATTATTTTTCTCTCCTCCTTGATTACAAAGTCTGAAAAGAGAAGTATCTGATTTGCCTATAACACTGTCCCTGGAATGTAACAAGTATATACATAAATATTTTAAATGATTGTATGAGAAGGCTCAAACTGTCCTTCCTTGTAACTAATTACTAAATTGCTTTTGGTGGACTAAGCATTATAGTCTTCCCATTGCCTGGGTTAAAATGAAATTATATGCCATTTAAAAAATTGGATTTTTTTTCCCACATAATTTTTTTTATTGTGGCAAAGTACACATAACATACATTTGGTGGTATTAAGTACATTTACAGTATATGCAATAATCAATTCATTCATCAATGTACACTTGGATTACCTCCACCTTTTGACTACTGCTAAGAACTTGGATGTACAAATGTCTGTCTGTGGTCCTGATTTCCTGTCTTTTGAGTAACACAAGTGGAATTGCTTGATCATGTGGTAATTCTGTGTCTACATTTTTGAGAAATTGTCATAGTATTTCCCATAACAGCTTCACCATTTTCTATTCCCATCAGCAATGCACAAATATCCCAATTTATCCACTTCCTCATCAATACTTGTTATTTTCTTTCTTTCTTTTTTTTCCCCCACTATGGCCATCCTAATGGGCATGAAGTAGTATCTCTTTGTGACTTCAGTTTGCATTTCTACAATGATTAGTAATGTTGAACATCTTTTCATGTCCTTATTGGCATTTTGCATACCTTCTTTAGAAAAATGCCTATTCAAAACTTCTATTTATTTTTTTAATTGGGCTATTTGCTTTTTGTCATTGAGTTGTACAAATTCTTTCTATTTTGGATACTAATCCCTTATCAGAATATAATCTGCAAATATTCTCTCCCTTTTTGTGAGTTGACTTTTTACTTTCTAGAGAGTATCCTTTGGTGCAAAAACCTGTTTTTAACTTCGATGAAGTTCCAAGTTATTTATTTTTTCCTTTCCTTTTATTGCCTCTGTTTTTTTTTTTTTTCCTGCCCTACTGGGAGAGAAATTCTTGCCAAATCTGATATCATAAAGCTCTTCCCCTATGTTTTCTTCTATGGGTTTTAGTTCCAGCTCTTAAATATTGATCTTTGATCCATATTGAGGTAACTTTTATACATGGTGTAAAGTAAGTGACCAATTTCATTTGTTTGTATGTTGATAACCAGTTTTATCAATACCATTTTTTGAAAACAATATCTTTCCTCACTGATGATCTTAGCATGTCATTTTACTACATATATGGGGATTATTCCTGGGATCTCTATTTTATTTTACCAAAATTTGTATTTTTTTAAAGATTTATTTATTTATTTATTCATGATAGACAGAGAGAGAGAGAGAGAGAGAGAGAGAGAGAGAGAATGAGGCAGAGACACACAGGCAAAGGGAGAAGCAGGCTCCACGCCGGGAACCCAACACGAGACTTGATCCTGGGACTCCAGGATCACGCCCTGGGCCAAAGGCAGGAGCCAAACTGCTGAGCCACCTAGGGATCCCCCAAAATTTGTATATTTTAAAGTTAAAGTATATCTTCCCTTAAGCAAAATAATTATCAAGACTAAAGTGAAGGTGTTTCTTTCCCTTTTCCCTGGGACAAGAGAGATGAGGAAGGCACCAGTGAGATCCAGTTCCTGAGGAATGAGGGAGAAAAATTGTTGAAAATTTTAAAAAGACAGAGAAAGGAAGGGGAACTGCTGGGGTGGGCATCCCTCATCCACAACTTGACCTGAGAAAGCAAAATTTCTTTACATTCCTGGGTTCTCTCTACTACAAATTCTTTTTCTTCTTTCTGTTTTATTATTGACGTGTCAGTGCTGAAGTTGGAACCAAGACATCTCCAAGCTAGCTAATAACGTGGATCAATTAGGTCTTTGTGCTTCCCCATTTCTCTCATTTTAGATGCAATCTCTCATTGTCTCCTTTCACTTCAAACTCCTATACATACATTCATATGTGTGTAAACTAAAGAGCAAATAACCTGGCACCCATTCTTTGAAGGGAAAATAAAAGTTTGTAAGATGACATAATGAGCTTTGTAGGAGTCATTCAGTGATATTTGTGTTGTTTTACGTGAATATAAACTGCTGTGAAATCAGCTGAAAGCTAGGTAGCTGCAGTTTGTGTAGGACTATGCTTCCTCCTCGGTCTACTTGTGCTACTCAAGGTGTCACTTATGCTCTTGGTCACAACAATGAGAGTTGGTAGAGAATAACAATACAAAAATAGTTGGCAGCTGAGCTGACTGAGGTTGGAACATGTCCCTCATGATGACAATGATAGAGTTCCAGCTGTCAGCAGGGAATCACCACCCCCAGCAGGGGTATAGAGGGAAGCACGTGAGGCAGATGACTGAGGGAACAGCAGGGAAGTATCTTGGGAAAAATGAGAAACACAAGTTCAGAAAATAGAGCCTGAATAATTTCCATGAGTCCTTTTTCCTTTGGTGATGTGAATGACCATTAGAAGCTCTATAGCTTAGGTCAATTTTAAGGAATCAGAAATTAGATATGAGTAGCTCTGAAAAAAAAAAGGGGTCTAGCTGAGTCCTGACTAAGTATATAATGGCATGATTGAGAAAAACACAGGAACAACTAGAGCTCAAACAGTTGAAATTTTAAGATATTTTAATTAAATACATAAATAAATATCCTCTTTTATAATTTTTTCCAGTAAGAACATAAGTAAACCCACTTGACCTTAAGAAGTAATATAGTGACAGCTTTAAACAATATGTAGTAGATATTTTTTTCAGAGAGTGGGTTACATGCATGCATTTGTCTGCCCCCTCTCTACAACATATGCTACAACGATGCTAAAGGGATGTAAATGTTGTAAATCCTTATTAAAAAGGAGTAAGACAGTTCATTCACATCTGCATATTGGGAATATAAAAAATAGTGAAAGGGATTATAGAGGAAAAGAGTAAATGAGTGGGAAAAATCAGAGAGGGTGGAAAAACATGAGAGACTCCTAACTCTGGGAAATGAACAAGGGGTAGTGGAAGGGGAGGTGGGGGTGAGTGGGGTGACTGGGTGATGGGCACTGAGGGGGTACTTGATGGGATAAGCACTGGGTATTATACTGTATGTTGGCAAATCGAACTCCAAAAGAAAAGAAAAATAGTAGAACAGAGTAGACTGCAGCCTAAAAAATGTGGAAAGCTGGCAGGAAATAAGCACAACGGAGCTCCTGAACTGTTTGAGCCCTGAGAGCATGCAGAGGACAGAGGACCAGGAGAGGGTCAAATGAGGGTGGCAGTAAACAATCCATCAAAGTCTGCTTTCCAGTCTCACTATGAGAAAGAAAGGAATGCTGTCAACAGATCCAGAACAAACAAAACCTGTCAGAGAAATTGTGGTTTCAATATATTATATTAATTAAGACTTGATTTCAAGAAACTATTGGGAGATAAGAGAGAACTGTAAACAGAGCTCCTTTCCTTTCATAACAAAAGATCACAAAAATAAGAATTCCAGAGAGATTAAAGAATTAAAGCCATGAAGGTAATAGGAAAAAATACAAGTTTTGAGGCAAGAAAAGCAATTCCAAAAATGATACACAAAGCAAATGCCGGGAGCACATGGGTGACTCAGTTGATTAAGCATCTGCCTCTTGGTTTCAGCTCAGGTCATGATCTCAGGGTCATGAGATCAAGCCCCATGACGCTTTGCATTGAGCACAGAGTCTCCTTGAGTATCCTGCCTCTCCCATTGCACTCTCCCTCCTTGTGTGTGTGTGTGTGTGTGTGTGTGTGTGTGTACTCTTTCTCTCTTTAAAATAAATAAATCTTAAAAAAAAGCAAATGCCAAAATTTATCAAACTAGAATTGAGATAAGATTTTGAAAGGAGAAAGAATATAGAAAATTTAGACAGTAAGTGGGAACTTAGCTGAAAATATTTGCAACATTCATGACTCAAAGTGTTAATATCCAAAATATATTCAAGCTCCTAAAAATCAATAAAATAATGCAAATAGCCAAGTAAACTTAGAGAAAATGGTATAAACAGGCAACTTTTTATGGGTATTGAAGTTGTTTGCAATATTCCCTAATATAAGTAACACTGCAGTAGATAGCATTATACACTTCACTTTCACATGTGAAGGTGCTTGCAGGTAGTGGAAGGTTGGTAGCAAAGTGTTTAGAAGTTTTGTTTTAGTAGATTGTGCCAAATTGCCCTCCCAAGAGGCTGTGCTAATTTACACTTCTTCCAATACTGCATGTCTCCAGTTCCCTGCATCCTAATATTATTATAAGTTTTTCTTTTTACTAGCCTAATGGCTGAAAATGGGATATTACTAGTAGATTTTGTATTTCTTGCATTACCAGTTATGAGTAGAATAGTTTCTGCATTCAGTGGACAACTGTATTTCCTCTTCTAAGAGTTATTTTTATTGGGTTATATGCTACGTGGATTTATCTTATTCTTCTTTTACAATATTCTATAACTTAGTCTTCTAAAAAACTTCTTTGAGAAGGAATTGCTGTCTATTGCTTACAATCCATCAAGAGAGTGTAGCAGGGATCCCTGGGTCGCTCAGCAGTTTGGCGCCTGCCTTTGGCCCAGGGCGGGATCCTGGAGTCCTGGGATCGAGTCCCGCCTCGGGCTCCCGGCATGGAGCCTGCTTCTCCCTCTGCCTGTGTCTCTGCCCCCCCCCCATAAATAAATAAATAAATAAATAAATAAATAAATAAATAAATAAATCTTTAAAAAAAAGAGAGAGAGAGTGTGTGTAGCATATGCATATTATATAGAGAAGTGGGGTTAACCAGAATAACAAAAAAGAAATGATTACAGGGATGCCTGGGTGGTGCAGTCAGTTAAGTGACTGACTCTTGGTTTCAGCTCCAGTGGGGATCTAAGAGTTGTGAGCCTGAGCCTCATGTCAGGCTCTGTGCCCAGTGAGGAGTCTGCTTAAGACTTTCTCTCCCTCTGCCCCCCCACCCCCCCTACTCACAGTCTCTCTGAGACTCTCAAATCCTCTCAGTCTCTCTCTCTCTCAAATCCTTAAAAAAATGATTACAGGTGGCTGCCCCTCTGGAATAATGTTTAGAGTAGAATACTTACTGCTCATTTTTATGATGAAGCCCATTGGATTATTTGATTTTTTAAAAATTTCATTTATTTATTCATGAGAGACACACACAGACACACACACACACACACACACGCAGAGACAGACAGAGGAAGAAGCAGGCTCCATGCAGGGATCCTGATGTGGGACTTGATCCCAGGTCTCCAGGATCCCGCCCTGGGCCAAAGGCAGTGCTAAACCGCTGAGCCACCCCGGCTTCCCGGATTATTTGATTTTTTAAAAACCATATATACTCATTACTAGATTTATTAAGTTGTCAATTAATAAAAAAAAGCAGTCTTTAATATATAACATCTCCTGGATCTTTTCTTCCTTTAAGAAATTAACGCCATCTGAGCATCAATCTCTTCATGTGTAAAATAATGCCTATCTCATAGCTCTGTTCTGAGGATTAATATTTTATAAATGTCTAGTGATTCTTGGATGGTTTTTCTTCCCTCCTCTTGTTAGTAACTTTATCCTTTTTTTAATGGTCTGTTTGATTGCTATTAAACTTTATTAAATCAAGGTTGAATCAACACATTTATTACCTACTAGTTATAAGCTAGTAATTTTAAATGCTATGTGTAATTTCCTATCAAGGATATTACAATGAGGTTGGAGATAAATGATATAATTGCATTAGAATAAATCCAGCACTTTGATCTGAGAGTAAGAAAAATGGAATACGGAGGTGGGGCAAGACGAGGGAGGAGTGGGGTCCTCAACTCACCCGGCCCCACCAGCTCACCTAGATCACTTTCAAACCATCCAACCTAGGAATTCGATCTGAGATTTAAAGAGAAAACAGCCGGAACGCTACAGAGAGAAGGGTTTTCACCTCTAACAAGGTAGGAAGGTGAAAACAAATGAAATAAAAATGAATCAAGTGGGAGAGGGGCCCCGTGAGGAGCCGGGCTAAGGGGGTCTGTGAGAGCCTCTGAGGCAGGAGAGCCCTGCCCCGGAGAAGCAGGAACTTTAAAAATCCGCACCGGATTCTTCCCGGATGGAAAGGTGCTGGCAGGGAACTGGGGCAGGATCCCAGGAGGGGCAGTGGAGCCCCGGGTGCCCGGGGTCACTAACTGAGGAAGTGCGCCCCGGGGAGGGCCACCACACACGGCGGGCTGAGATGGGGAAAGGGCTGGAGCGCCCCGCGGGGCCCCGGGAGCAGCCGGTGGGTCAGGCGGGGGCTCCGGGGAGGGGGCTGCACCTGCTGCCTTTGGGAGCCCACCCCGGGAGCGCGATTCCAGCGGCACAGGCCCCAGAGCCCAGGGCGCCGGGGGACACAGCCCGGGATCCTGTGCTCTCCCCGGGACAGGCGAAGGCGGGGAGGGCACAGGACAGCGAGGACGCTCCTGCTGCCGGACGGGCGTCCCCGAGCTGTGCAGGTCAGCGGCCCCGCCCTGGAGCATCCAGGCCCCTGCGGACTGGGAGACTGCGGGTGGTTACTGTGGGTGGTTACTGCGGGAGCTGACTCTAGAGCTGGAGACCTGGACGCCGCCAGTGTGGTTGTTCCTCCTGGTGTCACCCTGTGCCTGGGAGGGGGGCCACCAGGGGACAGGGGCCTCACCGGTTAAGCAGCTCCCACTGAGCCCGGCACCTGGCAGGAGGGAGGGGCAGCTCCCAGGTGCACACACCTGAGAGTCAGCACAGCAGGCCCCTCTCCTAGAAGACCAGCTGGAAGGACAGCGGAAGAGCAAGTTCTTGACCAAGCAGCACTGGAAGGCTCCAGGGGAAGTTGAGGGATTTACAGTATATAGAACCAGACGGTACCCCTTAATTTTTTCCCTTTGTACAATACAAATCATTTTTATAGCAGACTAAAACTTTCCAATATTTTTTCTCTTTTCCCACCTTAACTACATTTTACCAGCTCTTCATTTTTAAGTTTTTTTTCCTTTTTGACTTTCATATTTCTACAATTACATGTCTTAGATATATTTTCCACTTCTAGATCCCCTTCAACATACTCAATTTAATTTTGGGAGATATACGAGGTATGTGTTTTTGTTTTGTGTTTTCTGTTTTCTCTTGTTCTACAATGGTGGAAGTTAATACCTTCTAAAACATGTCTAGCATGCACTGAGAACCGAGTGGGATACCGTGCTGGTTCATTCTGTGAGATGATATTCTCTCTTCATTCCCATTATTCCCCTCACTTTCTTGTTTATGTTTTGGTGGTCAATGTTGGAGCCCTCTACAAGTATTGCTGGTTTATATAAATTTGGAACTAAGCATCTTTTAAAATACAGAATTTAATAAACTCAGAAACAAGAGGATCACCCACTAGGACACCTCAGGTAGACTACATTCTCACTCCACTACAACTTCACCACGATCATCTCCCAGTCCTCCCCTCTTTCTGTTTTTTTTTTTTTTCTGTTTTCCTCTTTACTTTTCCTTTTATTCTTCTCTTTTTTTTTTCTTTTTTCTTTCTTTTTTTCTTCTTGGGATTTTTGGACTTTTATTTCTTACTACTTTGTTTTTAAATTTGTTTTTCACTTTCGTGGTCCTTTTATTTTGGTCAGATTATTGTTTTCATTTTCTGGTCTCTGACCTCCTCAGAATCATCTAGGGTGAAATTTACTGAGATCGTGGTTGATTTTCTCGACTCAGCCCACTCATACAACCAGTCTGCACTAAGCAAAATGACTAGAAGGAAGAACTCCCCACAAAAGAAAGAATCAGAAAAAGTTCTCTCTGACACAGAGCTACAGAATATGAATTACAATTTGATGTCAAAAGCCAATTCAGAAGCACAATTATAAAGCTACTGGTGGCCCTGGAAAAAGGCATAAAGGATTCAAGAGACTTCATAACTGCATAATTTACATATAATCAGGCCAACATTAAAAATCAATTAAATGAGATGCAATCCAAATTGGATGTCCTAACAACAAGGGTTAATGAGGTGGAAGAAAGAGTGAGTGATGTAGAAGACAAGTTGATGGCAAGGAAGAAAACTGAGGAAAAAAAAAGAAAAAAGACCAAGAGAAAAGGTTAAGGGAAATAAATGATAGCCTCCAAAGGAAGAATCTACATATAATTGAGGTTCCAGAGAATGCTGAGAGGAACAGAGGTTGAGAAAGCATATTTGAACAAATCAAAACTGAAAACTTCCCTAATTTGGGGAGGGAAACAGGCATTCGGATCCAGGAGATAGGTCACCCCTTAAAATCAATAAAAACCATTCAACATCCCAACATTTCATATTGAAATTCGCAAATTCCAAAGATAAGGAGAAAATCCTTAAAGCAGTGAGAGAAAAGAGATTCTTAACTTATATGGGGAGAAATATTAGATTAACAGCAAACCTCTCCACAGAGAACTGGCAGGCCAGAAAGGGCTCGCATGATATATTCAGGGTCCTAAATGAGAAGAACCTACAGCCAAGAATACTTTATCCAGCAAGGCTGTCATTCAGGATAGAAGCAGAGATAAAGAGCTTCCAAGATAGGCAGAAACTGAAAGAATATGTGACTACCAAACCAGCTCTGCAAGAACTATTAAGGGGGACTCTGTAAAAGAAAGAGGAAGCCCAAAGAAATAAGCCACAAAACAGGGACTGAATAGGTATTATGATGACACTAAATTCATATCTTTCAATAGTAACTCTGAATGTGAGAGGGCTTAATGATCCCATCAAAATGCACAGGGTTTGAGACTGGATAAAAAGCAAGACCCATCTATTTGCTGTCTACAAGAGACTCATTTTAGACCTAAAGACACCTACAGCCTGAACATGAAAGGTTGGAGAACCATTTAACATTCATATGGTCCTCAAGAGAAAGTTGGAGTAGCAATCCTTATATCAGATAAATTAAAGTTTATCCCAAAGACTGTAGTAAAAGATGAAGAAGAACACTATATCATATTTAAAGGGCCTATCCAACAAGAAGACCATGAATATTTATGCCCTTAATGGGGGAGCTGCCAAATATAATCAGTCAATTAATAACCAAAGCAAAGACATATGTAGATAATAATACACTAATAGTAGGAGACTTCAACACGGCACTTTCTGCAAATGACAGATATTCTAAGCACAACATCAACAAAGAAACAAGGGCTTTAAATGATACATTGGACCAAATGGATTCCACAGATATATACAGAACTCTCCACCTGAACGCAACTGAAAACACGTTTTTCTCAAGTGCACATGGAATTTTATCCACAATAGACCACATACTAGGTCACAAATTAAGTCTCAACTGATAGCAAAAGATTGGGATTGTCGCCTGCATATTTTCAGACAACAATGCTGTGAAACGAAAACTGAATCACGAGAAGAAATTGAAGGAAATTCAAACACGTGTAGGTTAAAGACCATCCTGCTAAAAGATGAAAGGGCTAACCAGGAAATTAGAGAAGAATTAAAAACATTCATGGAAAAAATTAAAAATAAAAATAAAAACATTCAGGGAAATTAATGATAATGAAGATACAACCGTTCAAAATCTTTGGGATACAGCAAAAGCAGTCCTGAGGGGGAAATACATCACAATACAAGCATCCATCAAAAAACTGGAAAAAACTCAGATACAAAAGCTAACCTTGTACCTAAAGGAACTGGAGAAAAAACAGAAAATAAAACCTACACCCAGCAGAAGAAGAGAGTTAATAAAGATTCGAGCAGAACTCAATGAAATAGAGACCAGAAGAACTGTAGAACAGACCAACAAAACCATGAATTGGTTAATTGAAAGAATTAATAAGATAGAAAAACCATTAGCCATCCTTATTAAAAAGAAAACAAAAGACTATATTAATAAAATCATGAATGAAAGAGGAGAGAAAACAACCAATACCAAGGAAATACAAACGATTTTAAAAACGTATTGTGAGCAGCTATATGACAATAAATTAGGCAACTAGAAGAAATGGATGCATTTCTGGAAAAGCACAAATTACCAAAACTGGAACAGGAAGAAGTAGAAAACCTGAACAGGACAATAACTAGGGAGGAAATTGAAGCAGTCATCAAAAACCTCCCAAGACACCAAAGTCCAGGACCAGATGGCTTCCCAGGGGAATTCTATAAAACGTTTAAAGTAGAAACAAACCTACTCTACTAAGGCTGTTCTGAAGGATAGAAAGGGACAGAATATTTCCAAACTCTTTTAATGAGGCCAGCATCACCTTAATTCCAAAACTAGACAAAGACCCCACCAAAGAGGAGAATTATAGACCTATATCCCTGATGAATACAGATGCAAAAATTCTCAACAAGATACTAGCCAATAGGATCCAACAGTACCTTAAGAAGATTATTCATCATGACCAAGTGGGATTTATCTCCAGAATGCAAGGTTGGTTCAACACTCGTAAAACAATCAACGTGATAGATGACATCACCAAGAGAAAAAACATATGATCCTCTCAATAGATGCAGAGAAAGCATTTGACAAAATACAGCATCCAATCCTGATCAAAACTCTTCAGAGTGTAGGGATAGAGGGAACATTCCTCGACATCTTAAAAGCCATCTACGAAAAGCCCACAGCAAATATCATTCTCATTGGGGAAACACTGAGAGTCTTTCCCCTAAGATCAGGAACATGACATGGATGTCCACTCTCACCACTTCTATTCAACATAGTACTAGTAGTCCTAGCCTCAGCAATCAGACAACAAAAAGAAATAAAAGGCATTCAAACTGGCAAAGAAGAAATCAAACTGTCCCTCTTCGCAGATGACACGATACTATACATAGAAAACCCAAAAGACTCCACCCCAAGATTCCTAGAACTCATACAGCAATTTGGCAGTGTGACAGGATACAAAATCAATGTCCAGAAATCAATGACATTTCTATACACTACGAATGAGACTGAAGAAAGAGAAATTAAGGAGTCAATCCCATTTACAATCGCACCCAAAAGCATAAGATACCTAGGAATAAACCCAACCAAAGAGGTAAAGGATCTATACCCAAAAGACTACAGAACACTTCTGAAAGAAATTGAGGAAGACAAAAAGAGATGGAAAAACATTCCATGCTCATGGATTGGAAGAATTAATATTGTGAAAATGTCTATGCTACCCAGGGCAATTTACACATTTAATGCAATCCCTATTAAAATACCATGGGCTTTCTTCAGAGAGTTGGAACAAATCATCTTAAGATTTATGTGGAATCAGAAAAGACCTCAAACAGCCAGGGAAATATTGAAAAAAGAAAATCAGAGCTGGGGGCATCACAATGCCAGATTTCAAGTTGTACTGCAAAGCTGTGATCATCAAGACAGTGTGGTACTGGCACAAAAACAGACACATAGATCAATGGAACAGAATATAGAACCCAGAAGTGGACCCTCAACTTTATGGTCAACTAATATTTTATAAAGGAGGAAAGACTATCCACTGGAAGAAAGACAATCTTCAATAAATGGTGCTGGGAAAATTGGACATCCACATGCAGAAGAATGAAACTAGACCACTCTCTTTCACCATACACAAAGATAAACTCAAAATGGATGAAAGACCTAAATGTGAGACAAGATTCCATCAAAATCCTCGAGGAGAACACAGGCAACACCCTTTTTGAACTCAGCCACAGTAACTTCTTGCAAGATACATCCACGAAGGCAAAAGAAGCAAAAGCAAAAATGAACTATTGGGACTTCTTCAAGATAAAAAGCTTCTTCACAGCAAAAGAAATGGTCAACAAAATTAAAGACAACCTATGGAATGGGAGAAGATATTTGCAAATGACGTATCAGATAAAGGGCCAGTATCCAAGATCCATAAAGAACTTTTTAAACTCAACAGCAAAGAAACAATCCCATCATGAAATGGGCGAAAGACATGAAATCTCATGGAGGAAGACATAGACATAGCCAATAAGCACATGAGAAAATGCTCCACATCACTGGCCATCAGGGAAATACAAATCACAACCACAATGAGATACCACCTCACACCAGTGAGAATGGGGAAAATTAACAAAACAGGAAACAACAAATGTTGGAGAGGATGTGGAGAAAGGGGAACCCTCTTGCACTGTTGGTGGGAATGTGAACTGGTACTGCACTATGGCAAACTGTGTAGAGGTTCCTCAAAGAGTTAAAAATACAACTGTCCTATGACCCAGCAATTGCACTACTGGGGATTTTCCCCAATGATATAGAAGTAGTGAAAATCCTAGACCCCTGCATCCAAATGTTTATAGCAGCAATGTCCACAATCGCCAAACTTTGGAAGAAGCTTCAGTGTCCATCAAAAGATGAAATGATAAAGAAGATGTAGTATATATACAATAGAATATTACTCAGCCATTAGAAATAACTAATACCCACCATTTGCTTTGACATGGATGGAACTGGAGGGTATTATGCTGAGTGAAGTGAGTAAGTCAGAGGACAATCATTGTATGGTTTCACTCATATGGGGAATATAAAGAATAGTAAAAGGGACTATAGAGTAAAGGAGAGAAAATGAGTGGGAAAAATCAGAGGGTGACAAAACATGAGAGACTCCTAACTTTGGGAAATGAACAAAGGGTAGTGGAAGGGGAGGTGGGCAGGACAATGGGGTGACTGGGTGATGGGCACTGGGGCACTCGATGGGATGAGTACTGGGCGTTATATGTTGGCAAATTGAATTCCAATAAAAATATGCATAATAAAAAATTAAATAAAAAATCAATACAAAGAAATAATCATGCCTATATTTATTAATCAGTGCAATCTATAGGAACTCATGTGAAACATTAGAGGAGATGCTGAGATGAATAAGACATGATGCATGCCATCTAAGCACTTATATTTCAGTTAAAAAAAGTACAAGGCAGACTTTGAATAATACTGTCAAAAATGAGCAAAAGGAGATGCTAAGGAAAAAGAAAAAGAAGGGAAAATTATTTGTTGTTTGAGATCTTGAAATGGTCATGACAAAGTATCATTTGATCAGGGCTTATAAGGATAGAAAGGCTTTTGTTAAAGACATGGGAGAAGCAAATATTCCAGAAAATAGAGGCCTGAAAAGCTAATAGCATGTATCAAGAATGGTGAGAATTTTGGGGTTGTGTGACTTGGCAGAGGCAGTTGGTAATGTTACTGAAAACAGCTTTGCTCAATTGGAGCTAATATATGCATATTATTAATATATGCATATTGTTAATATATACATTAATACATGCCCTGCATATGGACATTTGTCTTTATACCTGTGGATGCCTATGCTCCCTTCCTTAGGCAATAACAAAGTACTTGCCTAAGTACTACCTTGTAGTCCAGTTAGGATTATCAGTATTATTAATATTACCTTTCATCCTCCCCCACCCCCCACCAAAAGTTAGACCTGTAAGCCAATATAGGTCAATCCACCTTATCACTTGGGAATTTGAGTCTTGATCAAGGAGGCATATGAAGATGAGTCAGTTGCTTAGAGCACCTTCACACAAAGATTCATGAATCTCACCATTAATCCACCCACTCTATTATTCCCCCCAAGGCCCAGCTCTTCAGTATCCTGCTAATAAACTTCCTGTGTGTGTAGTGTTTACAAAGTTTTGTTTTCATTTTTTTTTTTTGCCTAACAATCAGAAACAGTTTCTACTGAGTACAAGCAAAGAACTCTAATTGAATAAACTGTCAAAGTAGTCTGTACATAATTTGCAAATAATGGGGAAATTTTATTGAAGAGTCATATGATAAAGATGTCATTTAGGAAATTTGAAGCAATGAGAAAGTAAAGAATCAGAGAGCAAGCGAGAGGAAATGCCATGTTGTGTGGATTTAAGAGTATAGAGGAGGAGAAAAGGGATGTGAGACGTTATGGAAATAAAAGTGATATAGGTGGAATGAACACTAGACATTATTATTTTTTACAATAAAAAAAAAACTGGGTTTGAACCCCAGGTCCTGCCCAGCCTCTGACTTATTTAGGTAGGTTACTTACACGCACTGAACCCTTATTTCCAAATTTTTATAATGCAGACAACAATACCTCTTAACTGTCATGTTTGAGGATTTAAATCACAATATATGCAAAGTGCTCAAATTAATCTCTGTCATATAGTAGGTGCCAAATAAATGTTCTATATGACTATAATTTCAATAGAACTTGCAAGTTATTGAATCTGACACATAAGCTAAATGGCAAAGTCAACACTGACCTCAAGTTTTGACTTGGGGAGATGTAGTACATGATGGCAATAGACAAGGAAGATAAATTTTTAGAAGTAGGTGGATGAGAAAACCACACAACATTGAAAAGAAATTTAATTTTTAGCATGTAGATTTTTGAGATAAAGAGGAAATAAATAATTTTCTCAAGATTTAAAAGAATACTGAAGCATGAAGAAAAAATTTTAGACTCATCCTCATAACTGTGGGAAATTAAAAGATGAACTATCCACGTGGACAACTACACGGGAAATATTGATGATAAATTCTAGCAAATGTTTCATAGAAAGGATGAGTGAGTAAGGAGAGTCATGAAGCATATAGAAGGGAACATAACAGCATAGAAGCTAAAAGAAAAGACATCCAGACACAGGGTTTTCTTACTTCATTGCCTCAAATGTCTCATAGGCTTCAGAAAGGACACAAAAGATGGGGATTAAAAAGAATTGATTTAATTGTCTCATTAGTGAGACTTCTCAGATATTTGCTTCAGCAAAGTCATACAAGTGGAACTAGATGTAAGAGACTTTGAGAATAATGCCTCATTATGTTTAAGGATAGCTTTTATTTGTTTTAGAAGTTGTTTTGGGAGTGGCAGAGGGTATAATAAAAAAAAGGAAAGCAAAGGAAAATTTTATACTAATAATCACTACTGGAATAATTAGAACTGATTTGAGAGTATAATAGCAATTATACAGTTTAATGTAGTCATCCAAATTAATGTGTGAACAAATCCTTTTACAAAAAGAAAGGGCATTTTAGAAGCCACATACTCCAAGTGCCAACATGGTAATTCTATTATGTTTCTGCCAATGGTCACAATGTTGCAAATGTTTATAATATTTTTTACAATAAAAACATTTCATCTTAATAACAAATTCAAAATCAATCACAGAATCATAGTCTTTATTACTGGCATTTTCTGATTTTAATAAACACTGAAATTTAAAGATCTATTTTGACAGAATTTTCAATTTATTTCTCATGCCAGCTTTCTCTAGAAATAAATTCCTTTCTCTTTCCAAAGAACCCATCAGTATTTTTTTTCATCATGCTAGCTCACTTTTTATGAATATGTACTTTTAGTTTTCTGCTTGCAATCATGATATATTTAATAATGAGAGTCATTTCCTAAAACTCTTATTAGATAAGATAAGGGATGCCTGGGTGGCTCAGTGGTTAAGTATCTGCCTTTGGCTCAGGGTGTGGTCCTGGAGTCCCCGGATCAAGTCCCACATCAGGCTCCCTGCAAGGAGCCTGCTTCTTCCTCTCCCTATGTCTCTGCCTCTTTCTCGGTGTGTCTCTCATGAATGAATGAATGAATGAATGGATAAATAAATAAAGCACTTTATATTTAGATCATTATAAACTTTCAAATAAGCTGAAATGTAAAGGCAGACACATTAGCAATCATCTCTTTTTGAACCCTGGGCAAACTGTAGCCACAATAACTCTCAATAACTCAATGAATAAGAATTCATTGGCTTTCTTGCTGGGAAAGCTTGAACCAAACCCTGGAACTAGAGAAGAAAGTCTTAGATTGACTTGTATGTCTCTCCATGGATAACCATGGACTGAATCCACAATTTATATTATATTATCTATATATCATCATTTTCCCATAAATATTCAAAAAGACAGACACAGAGAAAACTATCCAACCTTATTTATCATCGTACTCATATCTAGGTATTTGCATTAGCAGTTACTAATTTTTTTCTGAAACAAAAGATGTGTTGGATTTTTGGAGATGTTCCACAATTTCCTAGAGAAAATGATTATTTTAAATGAAGATCTAAGTTAAAGATTTTCTGTTTGTTTGCTTTCTTCCTTCACTTTCCTTCTTTCTTGTGGCTAAATCTCAAGACTCTTGGTGAGCCAAAATCTAAGGTATTGACAAGGAATGTGAAAGTTGAGCTCTAAGGTCAAGTTTATACTAACAAAGCACATAATTATTAGCTCGTTCAAATATAAACAAAAGCTTCTGATTCTATCTCTGGGTATTTAGGGCTAAAATAAAATGTTTGTATTGGTGATACTCAAGAAAATCAAATTAACAGGAAACCTACCTGATTGGATTAATTATATTTTCTTGATGACATCTTACCTCTTTCATTTATTTAACCTATTCACTGATGTAGCAAACACTTATTTTGCATTTAAGATATTCTAGGTAACTTGAAAGGTACAGGGAAACATATGGCTCTACCCACAGGAGCATATTGTTAGGAATCATTTCACAGAGAAGGGCCTAGTGATACTAGGTCTTTTTTTTTTTTTAAGATTTTATTTATTTATTCATGAGAGACAGAGAGAGAGAGAGGCAGAGACAGGCAGAGGGAGAAGCAGGCTCTATGCAGGGAGCCTGACGTGGGACTTGATTCCGGGACCCGAGGATCATGCCCTGGGCTGAAGGCGGCGCTAAGCCGCTGAGCCACCTGGCTGCCTGAAACTAGGTCTTGAAGACATAAAATAATTGCAAATCCTCTTCCTAGCCAGTGAGGCTATCTCCTTAATTCTGATGGAAAAAAAAATTAACAAACAAAACAGTTAATTCTTCCTGAATACTTATAATACATGCCAACATGTGGCTTGGTCTCTCTGGGATAAGGCACTAATGTTTTGTGGTAAAAATTTATAAGCAACATTTTGAACAAATAACTTTGGTGGAGAGTCTAACTGTGCTTCTGCCAACTTGTGGTGACACCACACTTTTTGATTCATCAGGCATTTGGATTCCACAAAGAAACTATAATTATATGTGTGTTTAACCTCAGGCCCAGAAAATTGTCTTTTATCATTGAAAGGCTTTTAAAAGTTGGAATGTGAAATGAAGAGTTCCAGTTATCCCTGGAGCTTCCTCTTGTCTGCTTACCTACCTCCCCATTTCTGCTTTACTTTTGGGACAATGAAAAAAAAAAAAAAGAGTTTAAACCAGGTAAAAATAAAAAGAGATGAAAAGGAAGGAGAAAAGGGGGTTGGAGGGTACCGGTGTCCAGCCTGAGGGCATGGTATTGTACAACCAAAGAAATGATTTTCAGAGGTACATGGCTCTCAGCTCTGTCAACGTCCTTCCCCACAGCAGCTTTGTCAAAGTGAGGTGCATGTAGGGACAGGCTCTCTGCACAACATGTGTGCTCTGTGAGTGGGCCCTGCTTACCACTTCCCATTGTCTATGCAGTCTGAAGATGGTAGGCATTGACTCTAGATTTCCAGAATCAGAGTTCTGGGCTCCTCTGGCTTACCAATGTGTCCTCGTTGTTTCAGATTTTAGAAACACATTTGTTTTCAGTTCTCCTTCAGGGAGAACAAAAGCTGTTGCTGGTGGAGATACAGCGTTGAAGAAGTTGTAGGTAAACCTTAGTCTTACATCCTTCTGATATATCAGTGGAAATTCACAGTATGGACTTTTAATATAATCTTCTTTCTAAGCAACTGGGAATAGATGTACTTTTCATTTAATTCTTTAGTTTGCCTTAATTTTATATGGCTTTTGTTTCCTTAATCCAAGTATACATAAAAATGTATGTTCTTTAAAAAAATGAGAAGAAGAAACAAAGTTCACTGATTGAAATGTTTTCAACTTTGGAAATTCCAGATGAGAAACATCTCCTTAGTATGAAGGCTCATGAGCTGTTTCAGGAGTACAGGAATGAGTGGTGTGTATGAAAGAGACAGTCCTTTCCTCTCCTTTTCCTGTGTGTTTCAGGATCCTTTCCTGACATGGAAGTAGATCAAAAAGTAGAAAAGGCATTAAAAATATATAACTCCATGAGATGGAATTACTTATTTCAAGCACATGAAGTACGTTTTGAAAGCAAACCTCATTTCATCTCCAGGTGTATGCAAAGGACAAAGAAAAATATTTTCCATAGGATACTGGAGAAAATAAAATAACCTATAATATTACAGAAAATTGTATGTTTAGATATCTAGCCAATAACACCCAAGCTATGATTTTGCAAAATATAGAATAATGCTCATATCACTTGTGCTTTAAAAAAAATACTAATTCCTGGTAATCTGTTCAAATTCTCAGAAAAAGAAGAATGGTGGCATGCTACCATTTAATCATCAGTTACCGTTAAGATCAAGGCAATAGGTAGGAAATTATCACTTCTCCTCTCTCATTTAATGTACTGAGTTCTTTAATAATTTCAAAAAAATGTGGATGTAATGAACGAGTAATTTCATTTGGATTGTAAGTGCAAGAGTGCTCTCATGTAAAAACATATCACAAGATCTTTTCTCCAAAACTCCCTACTATACTGTTTTTCAAACTATAGTTTGCAACTCAGTAGTAGATTTAGATATAAATCTAGTGAGGTAGAACACATTTTTCTTTTTATGAAATAGACAAATTAGAATAGAAAGTAGAAGGGTGCATTACATGTAGAAAGATATAGTTTCCAGGATCTTCTGTTCTGACATTATGTGCCTATGTGTGTGAATTGGACCTTAATGTAAAATACATGTCTCACTGTGAATCTCAAATTGCTTTGAAAGCTACTGCTTTCTACCACATATTAGCCCTTTAGGCAAGTAGCTAATTATGACTTTCATCTTAATATGAGGAAACTGAACCTCTTGAAGAAGAGGTGCATTGTTAAAGATCTTCCAGGCACATGGAAGAACAGAAATTCTGTTTTTATTGTTAAAATAAAGAATAATTGCCCTTTTTTCAACAGACTTATCAGGTCCGTCTCAGTTACACGAATCGAGGAATGTATTTGTGTATGTGTTTCTCTAACTAAAAAGAAACTCAGAATAAACCCTAAGCATTACTACCATAATTAGCTCCTAATTAATATTCTGATTCCTGATATTGATGTAAACTTACATGTCCATTGTTTTTCATTGATTTTATTTTACATTGCTGGCAGTCTAGTGACTCTTCAGAGAATCTCATCAATTATATTCACAAAGTTCCTAGTATCAATTGCTCTACGATTAAGAAACCCTGTGAAGATCATCAAGCCTCACTTTTAACAGTTCAGCTTTGGACCTTTTAGGAACTTAGCAAACCACTGTGATAAGTACGGCTCAAGTTGATTATTCATATAAAACCCATGTTCCCATTTTGTTCTTGTTGAATGACTTAAACTGTTTTTGTATTCTTGCTTACCTGTTCTAAGCTTCTCTTCTCTGAAGCCTTTCACTCAATCACTTGAGTTTCCAAAAACTTCTAGTAAGCATTCCTTCCAGAAAGGCATTGGGATCATCTGATCATACTGATACAAATAACTAAGACCTATTTTTGTAGAGCTCTTTGTCTAATGGTCAGAATATTCAGTTTCTGACAATGAAAACAAAGATCTGCAAATAAAAGTTCTGTGATCATTTTTTTTCTATTTTAGAAAAGTCATTGATGACATGTATGCCTTGCAAGAATGGCCATTATGCACCAATAAAAAATTAATTTATTAAAAAAAAAAAGAATAGCCAGTATGTGCCCCATCATTCTTTTCTTCCTTTGAATGATAGGACAATCTCCAAAAAGTAACAACAATTAAAATTGTTGAATCCTTATTAAGAATCTTCCAAACATAATAGAAAATATATTGCAAGAGGAAAATAATAAAGACATAACTAGAATAAAATCAAGGACACTTTTCTAGGAAACATATATATCATTATTAATTTGTAGGAATATTGTATTTCCATGACAGATCCACAGTGGATGGATGACAAAAAGATTCATGCTATTTTATTATCACTTAATCTTTGGAAAACTGAAAGCCATTTATTTATTTAAGTCATCCCATGGCTTCATCCTCTCCTTCCACATATGCAGTCTCCTAAAACCAAGAAAGAACTGAGCTGGTTGCTAAGTAACAACTAAGGTATTATGAATGGGTGCAGAGATGCAGCTCTTGAATCAAGTGTTAATCAACAGGTTTTAAAAACAAAGAAGTATGATAGTAAAATCACCCATTAAGTCATATGTTTGAGGAAAGGGTCAAAGCTAAATTCTAGTTTAGATAGGGATGATTTTGTAGTAGAAGGATTTTTTTCTTTAAAATATTAGATTTTTTAAAAATAAATTCAACTTAATGAACCATTAGGGAAACACTAATGCTTTGTAAGTGACTTGTAAACAGAAAGCATTTGAAGTAGATTTTTAATCCAGCCAAAGAGACATAAGAAGAACAAAGAAAAAAATTCAATGAAGAATTAAATTGAAAATTGTGTGTGAAAGTTAAAGAAATTGGGAATGCATATTACAATTTTTTGGTATCTCCAAGGGAGCATATTCTTGATTTTTGAGACTTGGAAGATTCCAGATAGCATATCTGAATAAACTATAAACTTATCCATCAAACTCATATTCAAAATTATGGGCAGATTGGACCTACTTTCCCATTTTAACGCTTGCGCCTCATACATTCTAGGTTTATAGGATTAAAATTAAAAATGCCCCAAATGGAAACACATGATTTGGTTGCCATCTGATGTATCAGTGGCATCAGGATACAGCAGGAAAAGACTGAGAAGCTGGTTGGAACCCTCAGTCGAGGGTGCCTATGACTGACTCCAGAGAAATTGCTGTGGCGATAGGAAAAGGAAAGAATGGGGAGGCCTGGGTGGCTCAGTGACTGAGCTTCTGTCTTTGGCTCACCACAGGATCCCAGGGTCCTAGGATCCAGTACCACATCAGGCTCCGCACAGGGAGCTTGCTTTTCACTCTGCCTATGTCTCTGCCTCTCTCTGTGTGTCTCTTGTGAATAAATAAATAAAATCTTTTTTAAAAGGACAAAGGAGGGAATGGGTGAGATTATGAAGTTTCTCACACATTTTCGTGTAGGAGTGCCAGTCCATCAATGGAGATCACATACTGGCTAAGAGGTCACTGGGTTTGGGGATCAGAGAAATCTGGATTCAAACCCTGGCTCTTTACTCTCTAGTTTTGTACATTTGTGTATTAGTTAAGCTCTCCTTAAAATTTAGCTATGTTTGGTGTGTTTATTATTATTTTGCAATTTTTAAGCTTTTTATAAATTGAAGTGTAGGTGACACACAATGTTACTTTAATTTTAGGTGTGCAACATAGTGATCGGACAATTCTACCTTATGCTATGCTTACCCTCAAATGTAGCTACCTCCTGGCACCATACAACACTATTAAAACACCACTGACTGTGCTCAGTATTTTATTCCTTTCATTTCCCCTGACTTACTCATTCCATAACTGAAAGCCTGTACCTTCCACTTCCCTCACCCATTCTGCCAATCTCCCTACCTCCATTCCCCTCTGGCACCCACCAGTTTGTTCGCCACATTTATGGGCTTGTTTCTGCTTTGTTTATTCTTTTTTTTTTTTTAATTCCACATATAAGTGAAATTGTATGGTATTTTCCTTTCTCTTTCTGAATTATTTCACTCAGCATAATACTTTCTAGGTCCATCCCTGTTGTCCCAAATGGTAAGATTTCATTTTTTTATGGCTTGTAATATCCGTTGTGTATGTATGCCACAGCTTCTTTATCCATTCATCAGTTGATGGACACTTGAATTGTTTCCATGTCTTAGCTGTTGTAAATAATGCTGCAATAAACCTAGGGGTACATGCACCTTTTCAAATGAGTGGTTTTATTTTTGTCAAGTAAGTACCTACAGTGGAATTACTGGCTCATACAGTAATTCTGTTTTTAATTTTTTGAGAAACCTTCATATTGTTTTCCATAGAGATCACACCAACTTATATTCCTACTAATAGTGTACAAGGGTTCCTTTTACTCCACATCCTTGCCAAAGCTTGGTATTTCTCGTTTTTTGTGTTTTTTTTTTTTTATTCTAACCATTCTGATATCTCACTGTGGTTTTAATTTGCATTTCCCTGATGATTGCATTTAATGTTGAGCATCTTTTCATGTCTCTGTTTGCCACCTGTATTCTGTATGTCTTCTTTGAAAAATCTATTCAGGTCTTCTGCACATTTTTTCATCAAGTTATTTTGGCTTTTGTGGTGTTGAGTTGTATAAGTTCTTTATGTATTTTGGATACTAACCTTTTATTGGATACATCTTTTACTAATATCTTCTCCCATTCAGTAGTCACCTTTTTTGTTTTTTTTTTCCTTTTTCTTTTGATATAGTCTCAATTGTTTACTTTTGCTTTTGTTTTGTTTGTCTAAGGAGACATATCTAGAAAAAATGTTGCTAAAACCAATGTTTAAGAGATTACTATGTTTTCTTCTAGGATTTATATAGTTTAGATCTCACATTTAGGTCTTTAATTCATTTTAAGGTTTTTTTTTCCTCTTTACTTTTTGCATATGGTGTACAAGAGTAGTACAGTTTCATTTTTTTTTTTGCATGTAATTGTCTGGTTTTCCCAGCACCATTTACAGAGGAGACTATTTTTCTCCTATTGTATATTCCTGCCTTCTTTACCATAGACTAATTGACTATATAAGTGTAGGTTTATTATGGAATTCTCTATTCTGTTCTATTGATTTATGTGTCTATTTTTCTGCCAGCACCATACTATTTTGACAAAACTTTGTGGCTTATCTAGAAATCTTGGGTTGTGATACCTCCAGCTTTGTTTTTTATCAAGATTACTTTGGCTATTTGGAGTTTTTTGTGGTTTCATACCAATATTAATATTTGTTCTACCTCTGTGAGAAATTATGTCCATATTTTGATAAAGATTGCGTTGAATCTGTAGATTGTTTTAGGTAGTATGGAAATTTAACAATATTCTTCCAATTCATGAGCATGATAGGTCTCTCCATTTGTGGCATCATTTTTTAAAAGATTTTATTTATTTATGAGAGACAGAGAGAGAGAGAGAGAAAGAGAGAGGCAGAGACACAGCCAGAGGGAGAAGCAGGCTCCATGCACGGAGCCTGACATGGGACTTGATCCTGGGTCTCTAAGATCACACCCTGGGCTGAAGGCGGTGCTAAACCGCTGAGCCACCCGGGCTGCCCATTTGTGGCATCTTTAATTCCTTTTATTCATGTTCTATAGTTTCAGAGTACATGTCTTACACCTCATTAGTTAAGTTTATTTCTAGGTATTTTATTCGTTGTGGTAAAATTATAAATGAAATTGTTTTCTTAATTTTTCTTTACACTACTTCATTATTAGCGTATAGAAACCCAAGTGATTTCTGTATATTTTGCATCCTACAACTTTACTGAGCTTATTTATTTTAATAGATTTTTGGTGAAGTTTTAGTGTTTTCTATGTATAGTATCATGTCATCTGCAAATAGTGGTGTTTTTACTTCTTTTTTGACAATGTGGTTGCATTTTATTTCTTTTTCTTAGCTGATGCTAGTGAGAGTGGACACCCTTGTCCTTTTCTTATTCATAGAGGAAAAGCTCTCAGCTTTTCACCCATGTTAGCTGTGGGTTTTCATATATGGCCTTTATTATGTTGAGGTATGTTCCCACTAACGTCACTTTGTTGAGAGTTTTTATCATGAATGGATGTTAAATTCTGCCAAATAGTTTTTTTGCATCTTTTGAAATAATACAATTTTTACCCTCATTTTGCTAATGTGGTGTATCAGATCGACAATTTGTGAATATTAACCCATCATACATGTCCAGAATAAATCCTACTTGATCATGGTGAATGATCCTTTTAATGAATTTTGAAATGTGGTTTGCTAGTATTTTGTTGGTAAATTTTGCATCCATGCTCATCAAGGTTATTAACCTGTAGTTTTCTTTTGTAGTATCTTTATCTGGTTTGGGGATTAGGGTAGTGCTGGAATTGTTGGATTTGTAGAATGATCTTGGAAGTATCCCTTTTTTTTTAATTTTTTTAAATTTATTTATGATAGTCACAGAGAGAGAGAGAGGGGGGCAGAGACACAAGCCGAGGGAGAAGCAGGCTCCATGCACCGGGAGCCCGACGTGGGATTCGATCCGGGGTCTCCAGGATCGCGCCCTGGGCCAAAGGCAGGCGCCAAACCGCTGCGCCACCCAGGGATCCCTCCCTTTTTTTTTTAATAATAAATTTATTTTTTATTCCTAACCTTTCTTTCTCTTTCTTTCTTCTTTCTTTCTTTCTTTCTTTCTTTCTTTCTTTCTTTCTTTCTTTCTTTCTCTTTCTTTCTTTCTTCTTTCCCTTCTTTTTCTTTCTTTCTTTCTTTCTTTCTTTCTTTCTTTCTTTCTTTCTTTCTTTTTTTTTTCTTTTTTTTTTGAAAAATTTGAAGAGAACAGGTATTTACTCTTCTTTAAATGTTTGATAGAATTCACCTGTGAAGCCATCTGGTCCTAAACTTTTTTGCGTGTGGAGTTTTTTGATTACTCTTTCAATTTCATCGCAGTAGTTGGTCTATTCAAATTTTCTATTTCTTCCTACTTCAGTTTTGGTAGGTTATATGTTTCTGGAATTTATCCATTTCTTATAGATTGTCTATTTTGTTAACATAAAACTTTTCATAATATTTTGTTATAATCCTTTGTATTTCTGTTGTGTGAGTAGTTATTTCTCTTTCATTTCTGATTGTATTTGAGCCCACTCTTTTTTTTAATGAGTCTCGCTAGAGGTTTATCAATTTTGTCAACCTTTCAAAGAATCAGCTCTTGGTTTTATTGATCTATTCTATTGTCTTTTTTTGTTTGTTTTAAGTTTCTATGTCATTGATTTCTCTCTGACCTTCATTATTCCCTTATATTGGCTTTAAGCTTCATTTATTGTTCTTTTTCTAGCATTAGGTATGTTAATTTGTTTGAGATTTTTTTTTTTTTTGCTTCTTGAGGTAGACCTATATTGCTATAAACTTCCCTCTTAGAACCATCTCAAAGATTTTGAACTGTTATGTTTTCATTTTCATTTTCATTTCTAGCCATGTAATTTTTAAAAAAATATTTTATTTATTTGAGAAAGAGTACATAAGCGGGAGGAATAGCAGAGGGAAAGAGGCAAGCAGGCTCCTTGCTGAGCACAAAGCCCTACGTGGGGCTCAATTTCACAACCCTGAGATCATGACCTGAGCTGGAATTAAGAGTCAGATGTTTAACTGCCTGAGCTACCCGAATGCCTCTCTCTGTGTAATTTTTTTATTTCTTTGATATCTTGGCTGACCCATTCTTTTTTTTTTTTTTTTTTTTTTTTTACTATCCTCCATGTATTTATGCTCTTTCAAGATTTTTTCTTGTGGTTGATTTCTAGTTTCATAGTGTTATGATCAGAAAAGATGCCTGCTATGACTTCAATCTTCTTAAATTTGTTGAGACTTATTTTGTGGAGTAAGATGTGATCTACTCTGGAGAATGTTCCATGTGCACTTGAAAAGAATGTGTATTCTACTATTTTAGGATGGAATGTTCTGAATATACTCGCTAAATCTGTCTAGTCCAGTGTGTCATTCAAAGTCACTATTTCCAGTTGATTTTCTGTTTGGATGATCTGTCCACTGATGGAAGTGGGTTGTTAAAGCTTCCTACTATTATTGCATTACTATCAATTAGTTCCTTTATGTTTGTTATTGTTTTATGCATTGGGGTGCTTTCATGTTGGGTGCATACTTACAATTGTTATATCTTCTTGTTGGATTGTCATTTTTGTTATTATATATTGCCCTTCTTTGTCTCGTGTTACAGTCTTTTTTTTTTTTAAAGCCTACTTGTCTGATGTATAGGTATTGCTACCCAGGCTTTCTTTTCACATCCATTTGCATAATAAGTGTTTCTCAAACCCCTCACTTTCAATCTGCATGTGTCTTTGGGTCTCTTGTAGGCAGCAAACAAATAGGTCTTGTTTTTTAATCCACTCTGTCACTCTATGTGTCTTTTAATTGGAGCATTTACTCCATTTACTTCAAAGTGATTATTGATAGGTATGCATTTGCCATTTTTTTAAAACTTGTTTTATAGTTGTATATGTTGTTCTCCTCTCTTACTTTCTTCCCTTGCTCACTTCTCTCATAAGTTGGCTTTCTTTAGTGATATACTGAGGTTCCTTTCTCTTTATTTTTTGTGTATCTACTACTGATTTTTGATTTGTGATTACCACTAGGTTTGTACATAACATCTTGTGCTTTGTTAAGAGCATATTCCTCTGTCCTCATTTTGCTTGACTTTCTGTGTTTGTTTCTATGAATTAGGCAGAACAGCTGCTTCTATACTTGAAGAAATATTTTGTTGACTGTTTCTTTTGCTATGCAGAAGTTTTTATCTTAATTAAGTTCCAATAGTTCATTTTTGCTTTTGTTTCCCTCGCCTTCATGGATGTATCTTGCAAGAAATTGCTGTGGCCAAGTTCAAAAAGGGTGTTGCCTGTGTTCTCCTCGAGGATTTTGATGGATTCTTATCTCATATTTAGATCTTTCATCCATTTTGAGTTTATCTTTCTGTATGGTGTAAGAGAATGGTCCAGTTTCATTCTTCTGCACGTGACTGTCCAATTTTCCCAGCACCATTTATTGAAGAGACTGTCCTTTTTCCAGTGGATAGTCTTTCCTGCTTTGTCGAGTATTAGTTGACCATAGAGTTGAGGGCCCATTTCTGGGTTCTCTATTCTGTTCCATTGATCTATGTGTCTATTTTTGTGCCAGTACCACACTGTCTTGATGATCACAGCTTTGCAGTACAACTTGAAATCTGGCATTGTGATGCCCCCAGCTCTGATTTTTTTTTTCAATATTCCTCTGGCTATTTGGGGTCTTTTCTGATTCCACATAAATCTTAAGATGATTTGTTCCAACTCTCTGAAGAAAGCCCATGGTATTTTGATAGGGATTGCTTTAAATGTGTAAATTGCCCTGGGTAGCATAGACATTTTCACAATATTAATTCTTCCAATCCATGAGCATGGAATGTTTTTCCATCTCTTTGTGTCTTCCTCAATTTATTTCAGAAGTGTTCTGTAGTCTTTTGGGTATAGATCCTTTACCTCTTTGGTTGGGTTTATTCCTAGGTATCTTATGCTTTTGGGTGCAATTGTAAATGGGATTGACTCCTTAATTTCTCTTTCTTCAGTCTCATTGTTAGTGTATAGAAATGCCACTGATTTCTGGGCATTCATTTTGTATCCTGCCACACTGTTGAATTGCTGTATGAGTCTAGCAATCTTGGGGTCAAGTCTTTTGGGTTTTCTATGTACAGTATCCTGTCATCTGTGAAGAGGGAGAGTTAAACTTCTTCTTTGCCAGTTTGAATGCCTTTTATTTCTTTTTGTTGTCTGATTTCTGAGGCTAGGACTTCTAGTACTATGTTGAATAGCAGTGGTGAGAGTGGACATCCCTGTCGTGTTTCTGATCTTAGGGGAAAGACTCTCAGTATTTCCCCTTTGACAATGATATTTGCTGTGGGCTTTTTGTAGATGGCTTTTAAGATGCTGGGGAATGTTCCCTCTATCTCCACACTCAGAAGAGTTTTGATCAGGAACAGATGCTGTATTTTGTCAAATGCTTTCTCTGCATCTATTGAGAAGATCATATGGTTCTTGTTTTTTCTCTTGTTGATATGGTCTATCATGTTGATTGTTTTACGAGGGTTGAACCAGCCTTGCATCCCAGGGATAACTCCCACTTGGTCATGGTGAATAATCTTCTTAAGGTACTGTTGGATCCTATTTGCTAGTATCTTGTTGATAATTTTCGCATTTGTGTTCATCAGGGATATTGGTCTATAATTCTCTGTCTGGTTTTGGAATTAAGGTGATGCTGGCTTCATAGAACGAGTTTGAAAGTATTCTGTCCCTTTTCTATCTTTTGGAACAGCTTTAGTAGAATAGGTATGGTTTCTTCTTTAAACGTTTGATAGAATTCCCCAGGGAAGCAATCTGGCCCTGGACTTTTGTGTCTTGGGAGGTTTTTGATGACTGCTTCAATTTCCTCCCTGGTTATTGGCCTGTTCAGGTTTTCTATTTCTTCCTGTTCCAGTTTTGGTAGTTTGTGGTTTTCCAAAAATGCGGTTTTTTTTTCACAATCTTATGATTAATTTATTGAAATTTTATAAAAACTCAGCCAAGTAGAAGAAAAAGGTAAACCCAAGAGTACAATTCTCTTCAGTGCTTTTATTCTCCTTGCCCCTGTGGCACTGATGTTGACAGTCCCTTGCTCTCCACTAACCAGGCAGCATGAAAATATTCTTAAAGTGAGTTCATATGGATTTCAAGTTGGGGCCAGATCTCACATTTCGTGAGGCTTTTCAGGCAGGCAGTTATTAACTACCGAATACCTCTCTGTCAGAGGTAAAAGCTCAGTTTATTCAATCTCTAGAAAAGTTGCAATCTTCCCCTGGTTGGACACATTTCTTCTAGATTGCCTAATTTATTGGCGTATAGCTGCTAATAATATTGTTTTAAAACCATTTGTATTTCCTTGGTATTGGTTGTGATCTCTCTTTTTCATTTGTGATTTACTAAAAGACAACCTACAGAATGGAAGAAGATATTTGCAAATGACATATCAGAGGGTATTATGCTGAGTTAAGTAAGTCAATCAGAGAAAGACAAACATATGGTTTCATTCATTCAAGGAATATAAAAAATAGTGAAAGGGATTATAGGGGAAAGGAGAGAAAATGAGTGGGAAAAATCAGAGAGGGAGACAGAACATGAGAGACTCCTAACTCTGGGAAATGAACAAGGGGTAGTGGAAGGGGAGGTGGGGGGGGGTTGGGGTGACTGGGTGACGGGTACTGAGGGGGGCACTTGATGGGATGAGCACTGGGTGTTATGCTATGTTTGCAAATTGAACTCCAGTAAAAAAATATAAATAAATAAATAAATAAATAAATAAATAAATAAATAAACTTGAAGAAATGTATTTGTCTATGGTCATTCTCTATTAGATTGTGTGTACCTGGTGACTTTGGCTGGCTGGATCTGTGGCTGGAGTGGATTGAGGGTCCCAGGGCTCTCTGTGCAGATAGCACCCTGGTAGAGTAGCTGGAAATGAGGCTGATGTGCTCCAATTGGGGGGGAAGGGGGTACTCTGACAGGGCTGCCAGAACCAAAACAGGAATGAGCCAGAAGGTCCCAGAGCAGTATGTGCTGGAGTTGTCCTAACATGCTGTCTGGAGTCCAAGTGGCATGGGCCAGAGTGTTGCTTTGTACCTATGTCACCTTGGCACAATGCCTGGAGTTCTGGTGAGCACTGACTGGGGGTGTACCAGTGTGCACTGCTCTGGGGCTGCCTTAGTGGAAAGGCTTGGGCTGGTGTGAACTAAGGGCCTGGGATTCAGGTAAGTGGTAGGCCAGCTAGGATTCCTGGATCCTGCTCCCATTCATGCTATTAAGGTAAAGTAGAAACAAATTGTGGTATTCACCAGCTCCTCTGACCCAGAGAAAGTTACAACAGCTCCCTTAACATTAGCAGGGTTCTAGGGCTGACTCCTTTATAGTCTAGTTGCTCTTATAAATTGGCTTTTTCTTCCTGTGCCCCAGGGCATCCTAGGCTAGTGTGAGCTAGAGGCCCAGGACTCATGGAGGCAGCAGGCCAGCTATGGCATTCAGACCTTGCTCCTGCCAGTTCTATCAAGGTGGAAGGAGGAAACTGTGGTATTTGCCAGCCAGCTCCTCTGATATAGAGAGAGTGCCAGCAACTCCTTTGCTGCTTGTCAGAGTTCTAGGCCTGGTTCCTTTACATTCTAGTTGCCCTTCTAAACCATGGCTTTCTTTCTGTGCCTCAAAGCAGACAAATCTGCTCTCAACCTCTCAGTACTATTGTTTCCCTCTGTGATGTTGGATGTGGGGATTCCCCGAGTTACTGTGTCTCTGACTCTTTTGCTTTTCTCTATGTGGTCTCTTTATCATTTGTTGTGCAGAAGCTGGTCAGTCTGTCCCTGGTTCTTCTTCAGAAGGAATTGTTCTAAGAATAGGTATAGATTTGGTATATTCATGGAGGAGGGGAGTTCTTGGGCCAAAACTGGATCATGTCCTGTTTCTCCACTTCACGTGGCTCTTGGGAAAGTCATCACACATACTGAGTTTACTCATGTATAAAATATAGATAATGTTTCCCATTCTAATCTATTTTGAGAAATTTTGTGGGTTTTTTAATTGTGTTTTACAGTTCAAGTTTGTAGATTTTAATAAGCAACAATTTTTAAAGATGTGGTAATGTTCCAGTTAATATTTATCTGTCTTTCATGGCCCCACACACTGCATCTGCATCTTTAAATCCATAAATAAGTTTAAATAAGTTTCCTTAAGTATCATACTTTCCTGGTCTTTCAAGCTTAATGATAAGGGGGAAGCACAAGAAAAATTTCAGTAGAATACAGCTTTTATTTTGTAAACACTAATGTATTAAGTTTGCTATACATTGAAGCCAATAATATATATTTTTATTTGAATTGTATATATGAATTGGATGTTATAACTAGTTGATTTTTTTCATTGTGTTAGAGGTATTTTACTGAACAAGGCCAATTGGTTACTTCAGTATTATAGCCAATATAGTCCAAGGGACCATTTCTCCCCAAGTCTGTGTTGTACTTTATTATGTGAAGTCTGCGTTTCTGTGACTCTTAAATCTGTTGATGAGGTGGGACGAGTGCACTTGCTTCCTGTGGCAATAAAGATTTTCTGTGCCTCACAAAAAAAAAAAAAAAAAAAAAAAAAGATAATGTTTCCCACTTCTTAAAGCTGTTGTGAGAAAATATATGTAAATCCCTTAATAAAATACCAACACATGGTAATTGCTCAATAAATGTTAAGGATTATTGCTTATTACTATTATTATTATTATTATTATTCCCTGAGAAACTTGGATTGTAACTCATAGAAGTGGGCGGGTTACTATTCATACTATTAATTAAATAAAATGTCATAATCCTGCCATAATTTCAATGTACAGGAAGCCTATTCAAGGAGAGGGGTTGATTGAGCCACTGAAGTAGAATTCCAACAGAATTTTACTTGTTTATAATGTAGTTTGAAAGAAATCTTGACTCAAATTCTGCAGTGCAGAGGGAGGATGACAAAGGATTATAAAGATGTCCTGATGGTGCTTATGAATTCTATACATTATCTACTTCTTACTTACCTCTCAAAAGCCTCTTTGCTAAAGATAAGTGTCATTATGTATGCAAATTAGAGAAACTGCCATGAAAAATAATTCTTATTCTGCTCATAGTCATAAGTGCTTTTAATAAATGAATCATTTGAAGTATTCACAAAGGCCTACTTAAAAGAAAAAAATATGAAAACAATATAAAGAGAAAAAGTTACATACCTAGTAATTAAAGTCTTACTTTCTTAATACTCCCTTTGACTGAAATCAAAGCATTACTCAAAATGATAAAGAGGTATTACTGTGAGCTAAATTTTTGAAATGCAAAACTGTATTTTCTGTTCATTTTTTCATCTTGTTTTGTGTAAAAGATAATACTATTGAATGAATGCATTGCCTGTGTCCAAATACACGTCTGAAACAAGGCCTTTTCTTGGTTTATATCCCATTGAGAGAATTGCAGCCTCATTTTCTCTTTCACATTATTTAATATTTGGCTGCAGCCACTCTTTGGCAGTAGGTAGGGTATTTGATAATCCTTCTGTGTTGCATAAACATTTTTACTTCAAAGAGATTGCCTGTCCGTATCCCACTGGAATTATTTCAAGCCAGATGTCTAATTCTGTCCAACATCTTTAATGTTTTCAAAATCATCTTGGGTGTTGTTAATGGAGTATCATTAGGTACAATTTGAAACTTTTTAATGGGCGGTACATGCATTCAGACATTTGTGCAACATGTGCTCTTGCTTCTTAAATCTTTGGGGTATTTTCTTTTATATACCATTCTTCTAACATCTTATTTTCTCTGCCAGTTGACTTAATTATGTAGTCATGGTAAATATTATCTTTTAATTTGACAAATATTTATTAAAACTACAATAGGATCCAACTATTGTACAAATCACTGGGATGAGATGGGAAGCCTGCATCACAGAAGCTATGGTCCATTTAGGAAGGAAAGAGAAACAGAGAAATTTAGAAACAAATTTTAGTGTGCCATGAAAGCCCAGATCTGGGACCTCTTAATATTGTTTGATGAGAGAAGGAGCATTTTTGATCAAGGCCTCAACTTCCCAGAAGCATGAGGAAAATAACCTCCCAAAAGAGGCATACTTAAGTAAAGATGCATGTGGATATGGTTTGTTCCAAAAACAAAGTAATTCTACACTAACCAAAGGAAGTTTGGGAGAGAACAACGTGTACAATGATAATAGAGCTGGCTTTCTCCTACAAAACAAGGAAACTATTAAAATAGTAAAACTGGGTAGAGCATGGTCAGATTTATATTTAAGAAAAATCTGAAGATCACGTGTTGGACAGATTATATGGGAGATAAACTTAAGTAGCCATGGCATTTAGGAAGTTCTTGAGTCACTACCCATAAAGGATTGAACTAATACTAGAAATGGAGACAAGAAAAATAATTCAAGCATGTAATAATCAGAAGCATTGCAGTTTGAAATCTAACACCTCAGAAGTGCTCAATGAATGCCTTTTAAATGAAAGAACAAAAAATTAATGCATTAAAATTGATTTCACATATAAAATTCAGAACACTGAAAATGATGGGATCATTTCACACTTGTATATATATTTTTTTCACTTTTTTCTCTGTATTGAAAGCAGGGATATTTCAAACCACACACAAAGGATTCCTATTTGTATATTTGTGACAGATTGGTGCATTTTCTGTTTTAGAATGTCCCTATTTAAGAAAATGTCTCTCCAGATACCTCAGGATCATGTTATTTGGCTGGATTAGTAGTGGGCACAGGGTTTAAGTCTTCCCTTTCACTGCCGACCCCAAATATTCCAATTCAGTGAAGTTCTGAGAACATGTTTATATTCCAGGTTCAGGTCATAATATATGAACAGCATTCCATAGATTCCTCATTACCAAATAAAAACATATCAAGAAACTGCATTAAACCAGAATCTCTAGAAATTCTTATCATATGTCTTCAAGAATGAGGACTGCCTCACTCTACTACCAAATCACCTCAACACTGCTCTTCTTTTAGTGTTCTTCACAGCTCTTCTTACCTTCAGAGATAGAATATCACATATTTTTCAATTTCAGGTAATTTAATTTCAATATAATACTTCTATCTAACCTACAGACCATTTCTTAGTTACCTCAATAATATCCTTTATAGTATTTGTTTTCCAGTTCAAGATAGATCCAGGAACCCATATTGCATTATTTAATATATTTTAGTCTTCTTTAATCTGGAAATTATTCTTAGTCTTTATTTTTCATAATGTTGATACATTTCAAGAATAAGGACAGTATTTTAGTGTGTCTCCCTCAATTAGAATTGGTCTTTAAGGTGTCACATTCCAAATACATGATATACATTGATACTTCATAAAGGGATTATCTAGTTTCTGCACAGTATAGTTTATATGCATTAATATAATTTAACTGTAGAAATTTTTATTAATTCTAAGACTGTTTCAATATCCTGCCCTCATCAAACCTGATCATCCTCCAGGATGCTAACTTTAATGAATAATTATTCCTGCATCAGTTTTTACTATGATAATTGTAAAACTGTAATTTTCTACATTATTTCTTTCATATTAGTTGACATTTCATCATAAGAAAGCTTTCCCTCACCTCATCTGTCTGCCTGACTATCATTTATCATAATATCTATCAATCTAAATATCTCTCAGTGTGGATTCATGGATTCTTATTATGTCTTAATATGGATATTCAAATTTGTTAACTCTTCCTTGTAAATCACGACTTTAAGCAATAAAAAGCATTCTTTGTCTCACTGAGTGTTTTCCTTTTTTTTTTTTTTTCTTTTTGGCTTACTTTTCCTTAGTCTATCTGGTTGCTTACTTTCAGTTTCCCAGCATACTTTTAACGATCTCTTAATTTTGTAGCCTTTTGACTCAATTGGCTTTAGACATGCCATATACATGGTTAGGTTTTTCTAACAGTTTGGAAATCCTTTTCTTTAGTCAGTTAAGCTCATTCATAATTACTGCTATGTCTGATATGCTTTGTCTCAAATCTATCGCTTTATATCACACTTACTCTGCATATTATATTTACTTTGTTTCTCCTCACCGTTATGTGTTTGCTTGGGTATTTAGGAAAGTTTGTACATTTTATTTAATTTTTTAAAGACTTATTTATTTATTGGAGAGAGAGATGGGAGGGAGAGGGCAGAGGGAGTGAGAAAGAGAATCTCCAGCAGAAATCCCTGCTGAGCCTGGAGCCAAAACTAGGGCTTGGCACATGACCCTGAAATCAATTTGAGCCAAAATCAAGAGTCAGAGGATGGGGTGCCTGGGTGGCTGTCAGGTTAAGTTAAGGCACATGGATCATGTGCCTTTGACCACAGTCAAAGGGTTCTGGGATCAAGCCTCATGTCAGGATCCCTGCTCAGTAGGGAGTTTGCTTCTCCCTCTACCTCTTCACCAACCTCCCACCCTTGTGCTCTCTGTCAGATAAGTAAGTGAATTCTTTTTTTAAAGAGTCAGATGCTTAACTGACTAAGACACTCAGGTGCCTCTGAAAATTTGTACACTTTAAAATAGTAATTACTTTTAGGATTTTTTGAAGATTTTATTTGTTTATTTGACAGAGATGGAGCACAGAGCAGAGGGAGTGACAGGCAGAGGGAGAGGGAGAAGCAAGCTCCATTGAGCAGGAGCCAGACCCCAGGATCCTGAGATCATGAACTGAGCAGAAGGCGGCAGACACGTAACTGAGCCACTCAGGGGCCTTAAAATAGGAAAAATTTTTTGTAGTCATACCTTTTATAGTGCCCTTAATACCCATTTTAAGTGTGATTTTTTTTCTATATGCATTGCTAGTTTTAAATGGCATTATTTGGATCAAGCCCCGCTTCTGGCTTCGAACTCAAAGGGGAATCTACTTGAGATTCTTTCTTCCTCTATCTCTCCCCCTCCCATCTTTCTCTTGCTCTCAAAGTAAGTAAATACATAAGTAAATGGCATTCTTTGATATTCAACCCTTACTTAAAAATTAATAAAAGTACACTGGGTGTTTTTCTGTATGTTGGTAAATTGAACACCAATAAAAATTAATAAAAAAAATTAATAAAAGTAGAAACAATCATATTTCTACTTCACCCTTTTACTCCTGCTTCTTAGTTGCATTCTTCCTACCTTTCAGAAATATATGTTTATATATTATTCATCCACCATGTCCTTGATCCTTTTTTAGTCTTACATCTAAAATTAAAAATGTTACATACTTAACACTTGTTGAGATTTTACAGGTGGAGCTCATCCTTAAACAGACTTCTTCAGAAGTTTTCATACTTTTGATACTTGAGGAACAGGTTGGCTAGAGTAACATCATTGACGCACTCTATATTTGCTTGAGTTTTTTGAAACTTTGTCTACCGTCAACCTTGCTAGAGTTGATGTGCCCTTGAAATTTTTGGTGCCCATCTTGCTTTCTTATTCCTACAAATAATTTACTCATTTTTCTGGTAGGCACAAAAAATATTTGTCTTTAAAGCCTGTAATTTTACCTTAGTATATCATGGAGTGCTTGCTCTGATCTAAGTTTTTCCAGGGGACACAGAGTCCTTTCAATATATTGATTTGGGCATTCAGTTTTTGTTTGAAAAATTTTAAACTATTGTTCTATTAGTTCCATTGTTTTTTTATTCTTCTTAATGGATTTCAGTTATATTTTCTTTGTATGCCTTCTATTTTAACCACATTTTTCCTAGCTTTTTTTTGTCATGTTTATATTCCTTGTTATTTTCCTGCTTTCTTTTTAATGTCCCTCTAAAAGTTATCCTATTTCTAATACTTATTATTTTTTTCTTTAATTTCTTTCCTGAATTCTATCAACTCTCATTGAACTTCACCTTGTTTGGCATTTGTATATTTTTATTCTTAATTCCTGAATTCAGAGTCTATATTTTTTAAGGTACCTAATTGTGTAAGACTACTTAATTTATTTGAGACTGTTTTGTTCTCCTTTTGACCGGATACATAGGAAACTTTCTAACAGATGAACCATCTTCTGTTTTCTTTGTTGAGTGGTTTAATATGGAAGTGCTCTGATTTTGCTTTTGTATTTTGAGGCATTTGTGGACAGGGTATTTACAGTGTTCTCTTATGCCAGTATAGTGATGTGTAGTTTCACTACCGGTTGGTATTGATGATGCAGAAGGAGGGTAGACTGGCTTATTTCATGGCTCTATGATGTTTTTGCAGGACCTATAGTTTCTTCTCTTACTTTTTTTTTCATCCCCCATTACTACCAAGTAGAGTCAGGTTACCCCTTCTTTCCCAATCTTTCACAATGATCTGGCCAGTGTAAGGAACTATACAAGTCCCCAATTTGTGTTTAGTGTTTTGGCACCTAGTGTTGGATTTTTCTTTCTGGGATTGATTTTTATTTTTTTCCTGAACTTTGCCTTTTTCTCTTCACCACCTGTGCTCCATTCAGATTCTTCCCTCTTTGCATTAATCTCTGCATTTATAAACTTACAGTCTTGCATTAATCTCTGCATTTATAAACTTGCAGTCTTGAAGTCCATCACTTACTGTTGGAATTTTGTGTTTATTTCCCTACTCACAAGTAACCTGAAATTCATAGCATTCTCCAACTCCTATTAATAGTGACGACATTATTATTTTATTTGTGATTGTCTTCCCAGTCATATATTTACTTTTATTTTTAAATATTTGAAACCGTAATGCATATTGAATTTTTATCAATTATATCAATTATAAATATCAGTTATATCAATTATCCCATGTTTTCATAGGCTTTATATTGCCTTTTTTAGTTTTAAACTTTTTATATAATTTTCTAATTACATAGTTTTCTACTTATGTAATTTTCTATTTATGTAAGTAATGCTGATTTAGAAGTCTTAGAAAGTACAAAAAATAACAATGAAACAGGAAAAGTAATTCCGTATCCCAGAGGCAAATGTGGATAATATTAAAATTTTTCCCTTCCAGGATGTTTTTCTACACCTATTGACAGAGATACCGTACCTATAATTTGGTATCCCGTTTTTTTTTTTTTTTACTTAACTGTGTTTCATAATCATTTTTCTATGTAATTTAAATTATTCATAAACATAATTTTCAATGTCTTCCTAGTGTCCCACCATATGGACATTCTCCTAACGTCGATTATGATTTTGATTATTAACAAAAAAATCTACGATGAACATTTTTGTGCATAAATTTGCGTCCATATTTCAATTTATTTTCTTAGGATATATTTCTAGTAGGGGAGTCTAAAACTACAGCATCATCTTTACAGAATACTAAATTTTTATTCATTTTCAGTGGGGGTATAATACTTTTATCTTTTGTACATGTCTGGAATTGCTTATTCTTGCCTTCATTTGGATCATAATCTGGCATGTTATCAGTTATTGTTCCTCAATGTTTTTATTTCCATACTCTTACAGATATCACTCTGTTAGATTCTGTTACTTAATAATGCAGATTCTTACAGTGTTTTACTCGATGGTAGATTGTGTATTTTTCCCGACTGAATTTTTATCTATTAAACTCACAAATCTATATTTCTGGTCTAGAGGGCTCCTTTAAACACTTATGGCTTACATGTAATAGTTAATTGACTCTTTCCACTCTGATATCTCACAGGCATCTCAGTTTTAGCTTGGATCCCAAACGTCACCAGCCTCATAAACAGCACCCTTGGTCTCCTTTCCCACTGCAAAAAAACACTCAAACCTGCTAGACTCCAGCACTCATACTTGATCATCCATCTAGCAGCTTAGGACAAAAATATGGAACCTCAGTTTCTTATCTTTCCTTATATCCCACATCCAGTATATCAACATATGTTTGAATTGTCCCTTCAAAGCACAAACTAAATATGTTTACTTTTCTCTGTCTTCACTGCCAACACACTGGTATATTATATCTTACCTACAATGCTTCAGTAACTTCATTAAAAATCTCATAGTTATTCCCCCTATGTTCCGTTCTTCCACAGAAGCTTAACTGATCTTTTGCTAAAAATATAGTCTTATTTTTGTCAATCCTGATATTTAAAAATCTTTCAGTAGTAATGACAAAAGTACTGGCAGTTAAATCCCAAGTCCTCATCCTGGCTAACAGAGTCCTAGATGATCTGCTTCTGCTTTCTCTTGCTTAGTGTAGTCAAAATATAGGGTCTTCTTTCAGTTCCTAGAATATACCAGCTTTTCTAGTCTTAGTATCTTTTCAACAGCTATTGTTTCTTTCCAGAATGTTCCTCACTATTCCTGTCTCTGACCTTTTTTTTCTTACTGCTTTTGCCTTCGTTTAAAGGCTGTCTTCTCAGAGGGGCCTTCCCTGCCCTCCCAACTTTAAGTGACATCTGGTCACTTTGTCCTGTATCACATCACTTGTATTGTCCTCATCACAGCACTTATTAATATTGATGATTTTCTTTTTTAAAAAATCATTCATTTATTTTCTGTCCCTCTTATCATAAAAGAAAACATATCCATATTCTTTACCACTGTATCCCTGGAATCCAGAACACTACTCTATAAATAAATTTAAATACAGGAATGCATACTCTCTTTATATTGCAACGTTATTTATGTTGACAAAATTTATCTACATATATTCCCTGACTTCCACATTTCTTAGCTGCTCCATCGATATTTCATCTCCTTGACTTTTTTGCCTTCCTTCTCAGGGACAGTTTTGTCTTCTGAAATGTCTCTGTCTGTAACGTCACTTTTAATCTTTCCTACTTCTTATACAGATAAGGATTTTGCAATTCCATTTTCAGGCTCCCTTCATCCTAACACTTCCTGTTCTCATTCCTCTCCTTTTCCTCTTATTTAGTTTAATTTCAGCTTGCTCACTCAATATTTATTTCTATCCCTGTTTAATCCAAATTATTATATTTTTCATCTGACTACCAAAAGAACATTTTTTTTTTAGTCTTTGGAATAAGCTTGTTTTACAATATTTTTATAAGTCCTCATGATGATTATGATTGTTTACTCATTCCCAAATTAGGGAGAGATTTAGTTAATTCTTTGCTATCTGTGAGTTTATTAGTTTACTAGCAGATTAGCATGTGAAACTCCTTGCCCAATTCTCGCTCACAAGCTTCCTCTAATATAGATGAACTGAGGTCTAAAATGATGAAGATGGAAATCTTAATTTCCCAGTATTTACAGATTTGCTTCCACAGCTCTTTCTCTTTCCATTTTCATCTTCAATACCTGATTGTGAGGATTACTCCTCCCAATATACACAGTATCACTGACCCTATACCCTTTCTCCACTATCTGCCCACTCATTAGTCTTCTGTATATTAAAATGTAATTATACAAAGTTAGAAGCTTGTATTCCGGCTATCTCAAAGTGTAACATATGTTACCAGTATGTTGGCTGGTCATATTTCTTGCATGTGAAGACATTTACTTATTCTAGGGGGGAAAAAAAAAGCAAGATAGAGGGTAGAGGAATAATAAAAATTGTCCTTAATATTATCACATGAGGCAATCAGATGTGGGCTACTGGTAATGCACTTCAGTCTGTTCTTCCCTCAGCCCTATAGTTAGGGAGAAATCCTTCCAATTTTAGAAATGGGTTGCCTCTTTGTCCTAATTTTCAGTGCTGTCAGTTTGAATATTTTGTTTGTTCTCACATGTATTTTTTTTTAAATCTATCCTTCCTCCCTCCTCTCCTCTGGCAACCACCAGTTTGTTCTCTTTATTTAAGAGTCTTGTTTTTGTATTTTTTCTTGGTCCATTTTTTTTGTTTCTTGTATTCTACATATGAGTAAAATCATGTGGTATTTGTCTTTCCCTGACTGACTTATTTCACTTAGCATTATACACTGTAGGTCTATGCATGTTGTTACAAATGGCAAGATCTTATTCCTTTTTTATGGCTGAGTAATATTCTATAGGATATATATATATATATATATATATATATATATATACACCATATCCTCTTTATCCATTCATCCATCAATGGATACTTGGGCTGCTTCCATATCTTGGCTATTGTAGATAATGTTGCAATAAACATAGGGGTACATATAGCTTTTCAAATTACTGTTTTCATTTTCTTTGGGTAAATATCTAGTAGTGAATTACTGGATCATATGGCATTTCTATTTTTAAATTTTTGAAAACCTCCATACCATTTTCCACAGTGGTTATACCAATTGACATTGCCACCAATAGTACACTGAGAGTTCTTTTTTCACCACATCATCACCAACTCTTGTTATTTCTTGTGTTTTTTTATTTTAGCCATTCTGACAGGTATTAAGTGATATCTCATTGTCATTTTGATTTGCATTTCCCTGATAGTGATGTTAAGCATATTTTCATGTGTCTGTTTGTCTTCATTGGAAACAATGTCTATTTAGGTCCTCTGCCCATTTTTTAATTATTTTTTGGTGTTGAGTTGTATAAATTTTTTATACATTTTAGATATTAACCCCTTATCAGATGTATCATTTGTGAATACCTTCTCCCATTCAATGGCCTGCCTTTCCATTATTTTGATGGTTTCTTTCACTGTACAGAAGTTTTTTTATTTTGGGGTAGTCCCAATAGTTTAATTTTGCCTTAATTTCCCTTGCCAATGGAGATATATCTAGGAAAATGTTTCTACGGCTGATGTCCTAGAAGGAAATATAGGTAGGAATCTCTTGGAGTTTAATGGTCTTAGATCTTATATTTAGGTCTTTAAACTGTCTTGAGATTATTTTTATGTATGGTTTAGGAAAGTGATCCAATTTTTCCAAAACCATTTATTGAAGATACTATTTTCCATTGTATATTCTTGCCTCCTCTGTGGATTAATTGAACATGGAAGTGTGGGTTTATTTCTCAGCTCTTATTCTGTTTCATTGATCTATGAGTTTATTTTTTGCCAGTACCATATTGTTTGATGGCTGCAGCTTTGTAGTATATTATGAAATCTGGGATTGTGATACCTCCAGCTTTGTCTTTCAAGATTGCTTTGGCTAATTCACAGTCTTCTATGGTTACATATACATTTTAGGATTATTATAGTTCTGTGAAAAATGTTGGCATTAAATCTTTAGATTGTTCTGGATAGTAGGGATGTATTTTCACATGTATTTTAATAGAAAATTGAAAGAAGCTCCCATGGGGTCCACCAGCCCGAGGAAGTTTTAAAGATGAAGCCCTCTAGCTATTTCTTAGACAAAAAAACATTGCTGTTGTTTGCATTCGGATAGTGCTTTACTATGATATAGGCTGTACATTTTCATCAAGAAGAAAGATCTTCTTTAGGAAAGAAATGGGACAAAGAAAGGGAGTTGCAAATTGGCAAAACTAAAATAAATCCAGGGTAGCCAATAATAAATAATACCAATAATACCAATAACAAATTAATTTTGAATTTTTCAATTTCCCAAAACATTTTAGAGATTTGCTTTTGAGTATCTTGTATTGCTCATATTTAAGACACAAGTAGTTCCTAGAAGAAAAAAATACATATTTGAGGAGTTTCACCCCAAGCACAAGTCATATATGTAATTTTTCACATCTGACCATAGGCAACTAATTACAAGGTTTTGCCTGGCAGGCATCATGGGGAAACATTGCCCTTCCCACATTAGACACATTGCATGGCTAAGGCATTACAGTTTTCTTGAGGAGTTTCAATGAAGGAGTCATGTTCTCTTTAGACTAGCCATGCTCATTCATATACCTGCATTCTTAACTCAGGCAGCTCCATTCAAAGGCTTCCTTACTGGGCCCTCAGTTGAAATACTTCCAATACCTCCACCAAGACTACTTTATTGGGGTGCCTTGGCTGTGGCACTTTTCCCCACTCTCAACTCATTACTGTTCCACTCCCAGCCCTTCCATCTCTCCCTCTCTCAGCACCCTGGCTCAATAAAAAGACAGGTGCCTTTTTTCAGAGCTCCTCTCCAATGAGATGATTCCCCAGTCTATGGTGAATGTCATATGACCCCTTTCTTGTGCCATTCTTTGGGAAAATAAATGGAACACTAAGAACAATGCCTTTCTCTTTTGCCTTTTCTACGTACTGGTGTAGTAAGTAAACAAAGACTTGACTGTTACACTTGCTTTACTTGTCGTTCTTAACCATCCCAACCCAGCAACTGACAGTTCAACAGTAATTAATGGTGATGCTTTTGTAAGAGCATAAACACACAGCACAACTATTTGGTAACAGTCTTTGGAACTGGTCAGGTTGACTCACTTTTACGGAAAATAATATGCTGTACTACCCCATAGGTGACCACTAGCCACGTATGACTATATAAATTTAAATAATTAAAATTAAATAAAATTAAAAATTCAGTTCCTCAAATTAGCCATATTTCAAGTGCTTGCTTACTTACCAGAAGTAGTTAGTAACTGCTATACAGGACAATGCAGTTACGGAACATTTCTATCATTACAGAAAGTGTTGTTAACACTACTCCAGAATAAAAAAATATATAGTTTCTAGGTTTCTGTGAAATGTAAAATCTGTAAGCCTTATCTAATTTTAATTTTTAAGCACACTTAATATGCCATTTCAATCAGAGGTTTGGAATTTCCTGGGATTATGTGTGGTAGATACCTTTGAAATAATTTTGTTTCTTGAAGAGATTAGAAAGGTGAATTTTTCTGTCTTATTTCTCCTGGGTGAACATCACCAGATTTTTCGATCATTCATGAAAATATTTGGTTTCTAAGTATAACCAAGTCATACTATGTTGAACACAAATCAGTACTCCAGAAATATGCTGTTCAGTGCAAAGTCATAGCTAACTCAATAAATCTGACACTAAGACAAAGATACTGTAAACTTAGTAATGCAGCATCATATTAATTTAGCTGATTATAAGGGAAAAACTGAAATCTAGTACAAGTTTTATTGATTGCTGGATGTCCTGTGAAGGTGAATTTAAGAGTAGGCCTGAAAGTGACCTGAGCTATTTCAATGAAATATGAAATGTAGCTGCATAGCACTGACTCTTGATCAAGGCTTAAAACAGACTAATAGTGTTGTTTGGTAATCATGGATCCAAGAAGTTTCAGGGGGGTTTGTATCAGCTTGTCAGCATTGTTTTTTGGTTATAGTGAGATTGATGTCTTACACCCCATCTCAGTGAGACCCCTGAAAAGTTCTGCCCTTGGAACAGGTTCTATAGCAAGAAATTTACCCTGCTGTTCATGTAGGCCTAAGACACCACCACTGAAACTTTATATTTATCATCCTAGTTCTAAGGTATTCCTGTGCACACATTTCTGATCCAAATAAAAGATTTATTCCAGTAGAGTCTTTAGAAGGAAGATAACTGAAGTCAGTCATTGCTTTCTCTAGACAGCCTGCTGGAGGCTGCCTTTGTCACATCCTTACCTTTTGATGTTGTTGGTGTTGTTGCTTATGGTTGTAGTTTATTCATTTTTGTTGCTAAATAATATTTCCTATTATAATCACACCACTGTTTATCCATTTCATAATTGAAGGATATTTGGGTTGTTTTTAGTTTTTAGCTATTGTGCATCATGTTGCTACAAACATTCTTTAACTTTTACTACACAGAAATATACATTTCTGTTGGGAATATACCCAGGAATGAAATGATGAATCTTAGCTTTAGGTTAGTACTGTCTAATAGAAATATAGTTAAGTAAAGTCACATAGGTAATTTAAAATTTTCTAGTAGCCACATTAAAAACGTATTTAAAAAGGTGAAAATAATAATTGATCATGCATTTTACTAATCCAGTATATCCAAAATATTATCATTTTAGCATGTCATCAATAGGAAAATTATTGATAAGATATTTTACATTCTTGTTTACATATTAAGTCTTCAAATTCAATGTGCATTTTATATTCACAGCAATTTGGACTAAGCATATTCCAAGTATTCAATAATCAAATATGATCACTAACTACTATTGGGCAGTGCAGCATTAAGGAATAATACCAGTTTTCCAAAGTAGCTATGCCAATTTACATTCCTGAGGGTAGTGTCTGAGCATTACAGTAATCCCACATCTTCATCAAAATTGGGTACATATCCTTACTTTCATGTGTTGCTGTATTTATTGTATCTTTATCCTGCTATAAACCATAACTTCATAACCATTGTTACTTTAGATGCTATAAGTCTTCTTTAGCAATCAAGCCCTGTCTGTCACCATAATTACACTAGCTGTGTAACCTTGGCAAGTTATACAGTCCCTTCATGTATAAATGGCCACGATAACAATATTTATAAAGTTGCTGTGAAGAATATCAGTACCTGGAAAAATGAATTACTCAATAAACAAATACTTTTTTGTAGGGGTTCTGCTGACCATGACGCCCCTCAATTTTTAAAATCTAATTGATTATTACATTTTATCAGTCCAAACTTGTACATCTCATTTTTAAATTTTTAATTTCCTGTAGGTATGGAAATCTATACTTTTTGAGAAGCTCAGGGATTTCTAACCACATTCACCATTTTTTCTTCTACACTTGGTAGTCAATCCCATTCCTGGAATTCTCAAAATCATATACAGTATAAGTATCATGTTTTCTTTCTATCATTGGGATTAGAGGGATTAGAGACAGCCATTTTTTCACTGTGTATATGATACTCTGAGATTCTAAAGAATCTCTACACACCACAGCACAATTGATACTCTGAAAATTAGGGTCATTCCTCATCTCAGAACCCCCTCAAATTTTCTACCTCCCTTGATGCTATGTTTCTGTGCTTCTATGTGCTCTCATCCAAAGACTTTTTTGTATGCCTGTGTCTGTTTTGAAAGCTGCTTGTAAGAGGACCACACTTGACATGCTGTCCTGCACCTCTCACACTCCAGCTCAGTTTGCTAAGATGCAGGTTAAGATGCAGGTTATAAACCCATTTGTGCATGTTGAAGCCCCCAGTGGTGTGTTTACACCACCATTTATGCTGTACAACAAAATACAATAGGATAGATTAAAATAGAAACTATCACAGCAGATCATAATTAGTAAATATTGTTTGGAGAATCATTTAGGCTATGCTGTTTATGTAAGTGCATACATGTGTGCCCACACAGGTATGTGTATGTGCCTTTATGTATGTATTCCTTTTAATGAAGTCAAATAACTTTTTTTTGTTTTGGATAATTTTCTTACTGTAGGTCATAGTTATCAAATTTTGAAATAGTGTTCTAGGGACCATGTATGCAAGGAGGTGAAGGAAGCATTAATCTAGGTGTCATTTGCCATTTTTATCCTACTTCATTCACCTCCTAAGCAAAATCCCTTCATTTGTTAAAACCCGTATGGTTTCCTACTGATGTACCAATACTTTGCCCATATCCATGAAGGACATTAGTACTATCTCTGTCCATACTCCAACTCCAGCTCTCATTTTGGGGAATATCTAACAAATTTTTCCTTAGAATATTTAACTTACATGATTTTAGCCTCTAGTATTGCTTATCTGACCATTTCCAGGATCCTTCTTTTTGTCCATTCTTGAGTTCTTTAGCTCTGTTTCATTCTCTAACACAGTCTTTTATTTTTGAGTTCCTCACTCTCTTGTTCTCATTGAACATACTCTATTCTCCAGTGCTTCAATTTCCTAAGTGTATAATTGTCCTCCAAACTTCTTGTCCTTATTTAGCCAGCCTAAACTCCACTATCATCACTTCCATTTATCACTTGTCAATATCATCAACATTCTCACCTCTCTGGCTGTTTGCTTCATCTTTTTGCAAAACCTACACACTTTCCCATTCCCTTGTGCCCAAACTGGTGAGTGCTGCTAAAGCAAGTTAAAAACAACAACAACAAAAATAATAAAATAAAATAAAATAAAATAAAATAAAATAAAATAAAATAAAATAAATAATAAAATAAAACCGTAACTTTACTAGCTGAAATCACTGAAGTTTAAGTGTATTCCATCTAAGCAGTGACCGCCAAATCAAATGTTATTCCTATAACCCATCAGTAGTCAGCTCCTTCACTTTTCCACAGGATGATATAGAGACCTCTATTCTTACCACAGTTCTGGCTGACTGGTGGTGGCCACCTGGATGGACTAAAGGTAGACAAAGACTTCAAAGATGAAGTTGAGCTCAGTTGAGAAAGTGCTGACTGAACAATGATGTCTATCATGTGGAAAGGGAGATAGTGATGGCCTTTTGTCAGATTTTTCCTTTTTCTATTATATTAACGCTGATTCCAAAGTTGCATTTCAAGCCAATAATCCTACCCCTACACTAATTCTCCTAAGGGAAAGCCTTTGGTTTCTATCAAAAAATGAACTTGAATGCTGCCAATTTCCTACTTAGTGATGCAATGTGCTCAAAACCCAATGCATGTATTTCTTACTTGATGAGGCAAAAAGATACTTTGCCCCTTCCTAAAAATTTTATCTGCATCCCTACCCTCTGTCCCATCTCCTCTGCCTAAGAAAAATTTCCATTTGCAGTAACCCTTAGTTTACCGTATATGTCTTTCTGCATCATATAACTATGTTCAAGTTTACCACATCTTTAAAAATTAAAAAAAAAAAACATAATACATCTTTTCTTTTAAAGTCTAAGCTGGTTTCAACACTCAACTGATATATCCCTCATTTAGATCACTAAATAATTTCAAATTTGTCATGCCCAGGAAACTTTTCGGTTATCATCCTTGATGATAACAGCTCAGAAATCTGACAAAGGGAGCCTTACATCTTCTTGAGACTGGCTACTACCTCCCAGATTTCTCTAACTCCATGGTTTTCCATGTTTTCCTTCCATACCTATAGACACTCACTTTCAGTGTATTTTCAGGATTCCTTTTTATATATATCTAAGGATTGAAATAATTCAGTATTCCAATAGGTTTTATTTTCAGGCTTTATTTCTACATCAAAATGGTAACTATGGATTTTTTTCTATCATATTCCTGGAGTCCATAATTTATATTCCCAGCCCAGACATCTCTCCTGAGCTTCAGAATCATGAGTAGAGGAAATTAATTTGAATAATATGGAATTTCTGTTGATTCTTTTAAGTTAAACATGGCAATCTAACTTGGTTCTCTCCAAAACCTAGGTGTTATATAGGTACCTCAATTTTAACAACTATAAAAAATATTTATAATCTTTCTTTCTTCAAATATCTGTCTTTATATTGTGAACATATATTTATTTCCCAAGCCAAAACCCAATAATGTACTTTATTTTTTTTTAAGATTTATTTATTTATTCATGAGAGACAGAGAGAGAGAGAGAGGCAGAGACACAGGCAGAGGGAGAAGCAGGTTCCTTGCAGGGAGCCTGATGTGGGACTCGATCTAGATCCCTGGATCACACCCTAAGCCAAAGGCAGATGCCCAACCATTGAGCTACCCAGGCATCCCTCCAATAATGTACTTTAAAATACTTCCTCTACTGACAATACACAATTAATTACCAAATTCTGATTATTTTCCTCCTATATGATTCTTATTTATATTCTCCCTTCTCCATTTCCAAGAAACTTTCTTAGTTCAGGCTCTCAGTATCTCGAGACAAAGGTCTCATTTATCACCAAGATCTACTTTTGGTCATGTTCAGGGTTTACCAAAGTGTTTTGGTAATTTTTCTTGTATTATGCAAAAATTATCCAGAATTCTTCCTTTGTTTGGCATGTAATGATCTTCACATTTGATCCCTGCAAAGCCTCCAAACTTATTACTTCTCTTGATACAAAAAAAGGGAACTACTTTTTCTATTTCATATATACCATGCTCAATAATGACATTATACCTTTATATATATATTCTGTTCCCTCTCCCTGGAATACATGCCTTAGATTGCAAAAGGATAACTCCTGCTTCAAGTATCTTCTTAAAGCCTACCTCTTTGAAAGTTATTTTTTTGACCTTTACCATCAGATTTGGGCTGCCTTTATTATATCCTCTTCTTGGAGTTTTTACATCACTCTACTGTAGCAATTTTATTGCAGTACCTGAAATCTCTCTTGGCATATAATGGATACTTAGTTGACTATAGGTTAAAAGAACAAATGAATGATTCTCAAGTATAACACAGATAGAAATCAACTGGGCTAGAGTAGTCTTTATTTTCTGTCATCTCTTACTATTATATCATGTGCCTAAGTTTTCTAGGTTCTAGCTGTGAGTATATATTTTAAAGTATGCTTATATTTGTAGTATTTTATAAAGGTTTATGTTTTTTTAACTGGGAAAGGAGGAATCACATTTACTGAGTTATTTAGTATCCAGTTTTGGCAGAGGAATGGACAAAAATATATAAAACAATACTTATGAGCACTTGGAAATGAACAAGAACACTTCTGTGAAATAACTTCTTAAGATAGTTAAAAGCAAAAGGTAAAATAATCATTTAATACATGTATACAAGTTATATAATGCATGTTAACAATGATAATCATTCATAAAAGTGGAAAGCTATTATAGCATGGAAAGATATTTGGGTAAGTGATTTTTTTTAATGGACATTTTTCAAGCTAAATGTAGTCAGAAGAGCAAAACAATGATTAGTTCACTTGATTTAAAGGGCAGCTGTCTGGTTCAAGGGAGGATGGCCTCAGGACTCAGCTTTTCCTTAAAGAAGGCAGCCAGTTGGAAATGCCTGGATATTACAAAGTTTTGGCTGAAAGCAAAAATGACGGTTTCCAAATAAACAATGTAGTTTGCTAGTATGTACCAGAGAAACATGATGTTATTACTTGTACTTCCACAGCAATTTGTTTCCCAGTGCAAGAGAGATCTCTTCCCTCATGCTTACCAAAAAGAGATAAGAGAAATAAAGATGGCTTCTGCTTTCTACACAGAGTATTGATTGTAGAACAAACCAGTAAGGACGAGTAAGTACTAAATGGAAATCATAATAACACTATGATGATCTCTGTGGACAAAAATCAATAGAAAGGGAATGGTTTTATAAGAGATATACAATGTTATTATTTTAATATCTCAGGTCATAAAGCTGAGGCATTTGAGTGTGACATGACATAATAGCTGAACTGACTGGGAAACTATAGTGACCAAAATAATCTCAGCCATCTCTGAGTTGTGCATATCTCATGCCTCCTCACCCACATACACACAGCAATGAGCTCTAGCTACACTTCCTTTCAATTCCTGAAATTCCTTTTCCCCTCAGGGCCTTTAACCTTGCTCTTTCTTCTGCCTGAAACATTCTTCAACCAGATCTATTGGTGACTGGTTCTTTCTCAACCTTCAGGTTTCTCAACCTTCAGGTCTCTGTTCAAAAACACTGCCTATGAGAGGACTTGCCAAACCATCGTATCTAAAGAAACTTATGCTTTACCTCATGCCATTGTCAAGCCCATTACCTTCTTTGCATTTGCAACCTAACTCTACCCCTCTCTGCCATTGTTTCTGTCTTTATTTTTTGTCTTGTTCAGTATTGTCTTTCCCCAGATTCTAAACCATTATTTGGAATATAGTGGGTAAAAAATACATGTTAAATGAATAGATGAATATCTTCTAATAACTGATTTTTCTAGTGTGTATATCTTGTCACTTTTTCACCATGAGATTGCTAATTTCTTGATGGCAGAACTAGGATAATGTTCCCTTTTCTTGCCTATTCTTCCTACAGAAAGCTATACACAGTCTAGTTCATTCCTTTAGATCTTTTCCATTTTTGATTCCTTGAATAAATATTAACACTTTGTGGAGGAAGAGCCTTGCTATTTAAAAGTGTTCATTGTTGGGATCCCTGGGTGGCGCAGCGGTTTAGCGCCTGCCTTTAGCCCAGGGCGCGATCCTGGAGACCCGGGATCGAATCCCACGTCAGGCTCCCGGGGCATGGAGCCTGCTTCTCCTCTGCCTGTGTCTCTGCCTCTCTCTCTCTCTCTCTCTCTCTCTCTCTCTGTGACTATCATAAATTAAAAAAAAAAAAGTGTTCATTGTTAACATTTTTGTTTGCTTGGCCGCTGGTTGGCCACATTCCTCTATTGGTATAATAATACAGATGTAAGGCATTGTTAAACTATTTCTCTTTCCTATCTGCTGTTCTAGGAATAGTTACCATGTAAAAGCTATCTGCCTTCCCTCTCCCCCCAACTCCAACAGAAAACACTCTCTTTTCATCTGAACAGAGAAACCAGGAGAAAGGAGAAAAAGTAAGTCAGCATTTTGAAGGTTTTTGAGATGCATGATATTCAATTGACTAACTGATTCTTATACTTTAGTTACTGCCTCATTAGCTATAAAAGAGAAATTATCTTGCATTCAAAGAAAAAGATAAACCATAGCTTTTATCCCATAAGGGAAAATCTAATTATAGCTTAAAGAGTTTATGTGAGTAATATTGATATCAAGTGTAAAAGAGAACTATTAAATTGCTTCACTAAAGTATTAGTAATAGATTTCTTCTAGGTCAGTAAGACTTTGTCCATTTTTCTGGAGAATTAATTATTTACTCATTAGGTTCTATTGGCAACTATGAAATGATACCCTTTTAGCTCAATCTGTATATTTTCTTTCTTTTTTAAAGATTTTTATTTATTTATTTGAGAGAGCATGAGCAGGGGCAGAGGCAGAGAGAGAGGGAGAACTACTGAGCAGGGAGCCTGACATGGGGTTCAATTCCAGGACCCTGGGATGATAACCTGAGCCCAAGGCAGACGCTTTACCAAATGAGCCACCCAGGTGCTCCAATCTGTACATTTTCTATATTTTTCTATTCCTATCTCATTTTAGAACATTTTTCTGAAAAAAAAAAGCCATCTAGTACTTGAGTGTATTTGTGGGTTCAAGATTAAAATTTGGATGCTACATACATACACCTGAGAACCCAACATCTAAATTATGGCTTGAAAGAAAACTTATTAGCATTTTAAACAATTTTCCCAAGTGTAAATTCAGAGAAAAATCAATTTACTTTCTCTTTTTTTAATCTCAGGCTTAGGTTGTAATTTTGTAGTACCCAATATCTCTCTGAAGCACAAGGTATATATTCTCCTTCTTTTCTAACTATGCATTTCATACCTATCCTTTCGAGTTGATCTTGAAAGAAAATTAATGGGCTTCTTATTCAGTATTGCAGTGTTTCAGGTAGCAAATGCATGACAGGTACTTAACCAATTCCTGAGTAGCCAACCAGTGAGTGTGGCATTAATGATTTTGGAGAAAGTTAACTAAGTACATCTATCACTTTGTCATGTGTGGTAAAAGACCGCATCAATCAGAGCATAAGAGGGAACTGTCTTTGCTTCTGTCTGTGGGTACTACTGAAATCTGCTACAGAAATCAATAGAATAGGTATGGTAAGCTGCATTTATGTTGATTAAATAAAACAAATGGAAAAATAGAAGTTAGGAGACGGGTAATATAGCTCCTGGAACAAAGCAGAGGTCAGTTTCCTGAGATAGGAACCATCTTTATGAATTTGACATTCCTGAGAAGATTTTTCCAACAACAGTGTCTTATAAACATGATCTAATTGGTTGAACTATTATTTTTTTTCCAAAGTCTGATTTAACCTGATACATAGAAGAGACAAACTGTTAGTCCAGCCATGGGTGTTTTACTCCATCATATAATTCTAGTCTGTATAGAATTCATTTGGGAGATTCTCAGTGCACTTGCACCCTAACATTAAGCCTAATGGCTATCTTTACAGCAGAGTCCCTCTTACATCTTTTCACTATTGGACTTTCTCCATCTCAGTACATCATCCTGCCATCTGAAATTTTATCAGCAAAAGGAGATGAGGAGAAAAGGGCCTAATAAGTGAGGAAGAAAATAAGCATTTGCTGAATGAATAACATAGATAAAGGAATTGAGGTAGCAGATAAGAAGTCCAAGATGACAGTGTTTAAGGCACACATGGAAATTATATGAGCAAGGAAACAATATAATTTTGAAATAAAGCTGGGAGTTATTAAAATCTAATAATAAAGAAAGGAATAAGTTACCTTCTTCACAGAAAGATTAAAAATGAGTGAATCGGTTATGAGAATGAGAATTGAGAACTACCTTCAAATAATTTACACATATATACAAAATTTCCCCCCTAAAAAAATTATGACATACTTTCATGAATATCTAATAAAGTAAAAACTAACACAATATTCTTAGGAAAACAAATAGTAATATTTGCAAAAAGCCTTAAAGTTGTTAATATCCTTGGACTCAGCAATTCCCATTCAACAACAATATCTGAAGTAAATATTCTGAAATTAAGGAACCATACATGAAACACAATAATGGTGTTATTTATAATAGTCAAAATATCAAGCCAACTCAAAATATTTCTCTATTGTTGAAATGTGACATAGTCATTCAAATATTTTGAAGAATAAGACCTAAAAGATGATTCATTATAAAATATTAGGTTAATAAAATAAAAACTGCACATAATCCCCTATATATAATTACTACCATTTTTTATAAGTAAACATAAATAGACATATACTTATTTTCATGAGATAGAAGTTTTTATTTCTATCTCACTTCTATCTCATTTCTGTTACAGAAATCCTAAAAATAACTTCATTAAGAAACCATAGTGTAAAAACAAAAAAAGACACCATAGTATATTATGAAAAGATCTTTGAAATTTTAATAACCTGAATTCAACTTATTCCATTGCATGGCAAAAACATTTAGTGCTTATTGAAGTTTCCATAGGTCCAACCTCCCTTTGGTCTAGTTTGGAGTTTAGAAGTAGTTCTAGCTGCCTGATCAAAGGCCTATGAAGTGCATTGCTTCCCCGTCAAGAAGTTAAGCACCTATGTACCTCTACCATCTTTCTCTTCCTTTGCCATGTTGTCCTTCCAGACTATATGGTCCAGATAGTAGATAGTGTAGCCATAAGATGGAGGAGGACAGTCCAAGTTGGAAAGAGTGAGAAATAGTTTTCCTGTTTTAAGCCAGTGAGATTTCAGGGTTCGTCTGTTCCTGCAACAGAACCTAACCTATCCCAACTAATACATGTAACTTAATAGCTCCCATGAACTCAAGATATGGACTCGGAAGGATTTATTAACTATTTCCTCATTTGTAGATCTAGGATTAAGTATACTGAAACATATCTCATGGGGCTGCTTTAAGGATACAAAATTTTACTCATGCAAGATGAGGAAGTTCTAGAGATCTACCATACAGTGTGGTGTCTAGAGTTGATACTGTATTATATATGTAAAAAATTGAAGTTCAGGGAAGATGACAGAGTAGGAGGATCCTGAGCTCACCTCATCCCATGGAAATACTGAGATAGTAGCTATACATATGCAACTGATTCTGAAAACTACCTGAAGAGTGGCATAACAGACTTTCAACAATTAATTATAGACAGGAAGCTATACTGATAATGGTAAGATGGACAGTGATGTGGTTGGGAAACAACTCCTGGTAAGATTAACCACAAAAGGGAGGGACACCACAAGCAAGGAGAAGCAAAACCCCAGCACTGGGATCTGCACTGGGAAGACAAATTACCATAACATCTGAACATAACATTTGAAAATCAGCGGGCCTTAACTCCAGCAGAGCCAGAATGTGATAGGAAACTGAGACCCTACCCTTAAAAAGTCATCATAATAATTAACTCAGCCTGAGACACAGGAGAAAAGCAGCAGTTAAAAATGCCTGGAGTAAACATGAAGATTTCTCCAAGAATAAAAGTACTGGCAGATATTCTTTCCTTCCCCAAGTCAATATAGCTGGATGCTTCTGGAAGCTAGTGCTAACACTCCAAGGCTCCCCTGCAGACCCACCTGCCTAATCAATATTTCTCCAAAGCAGCTCTGGCCCTGCCACATACCATAGGCAGCCTCAGAAGGGACAAGTACCATTACAGATTCTTGCCCCGGGAAAGGGGAAGATAATACCAGTATGTCCACAATTTCAGCAACCCAGCCATTTAGCTGGCCAGACAGGGAGAAAGCTTTGCCATTTGGTGAGCCCACAACTATAGCAAAGAGACTAATTTCATACAACTAGCCTGACTGCAGGCCTTTAGCCCATACAGCCCCCCCCCGCCCCCCCAAGGAGCCTCCAGTGGCCTCATACAGGCCTCTCAACAGCATAGGGAACAAACCCTGCCCAGCACACCCACAATAGGCAAAGCAAATCCTTGCAGCTGGCTGGGCTGAAGGTAAATAGAGCTCAGCCATAAAAGTAGGGTACACTTGGCCCACAACAGATGTGCCCTTGGAGGACCTGGATCTCATCACCAGAGAGTATTGCACTATAGGACACTACAGGACCTCTTCTACACAAGGCCTCTACTTTCAAGACCAGGAGATATAGCTGACCTTCCTAATACATGAAAACAAACATGGAGAGTTAGACAAAATGAGGAGACAAAGGAATATATTCCAAATGAAAGAACAAGCCAAAATCACAGTCAAAAACCTAAATGAAATGGAGATAAATAATATGCCTGATAATTCAAAGTCATGGTCATAAATATAAAAACTTAGAAATGTAAAAATAACCAGTCAGGTGAAAAATTCAATAACTGAAATACAAAATACACCGGAGGGAATCAACAGCAGAGGGATGGATCAGTGATCTGGAAGACAGGGAAATGGAAAGCAACTAAGTTGCAAAGAAAAAAGAAAAAAGAGAAACATAAATGAGAATAGGCTAAGGGAACTTGGCAACATTATCTAGTGCAATACTTGAACTACAAAACAACCAAAAAGAAATGAATAAAATGGCGAAAAGAACATACCTATCAGGAATTACTTTATTTTTTTTTAAGATTTTATTTTTATTTGTTCATGAGAAACACAGAGACAAGAGAGAGGCAGAGACACAGGCAGAGGGAGAAGCAGGCTTCATGCAGGGAGCCAGACGTGGGACTTGATCCCGGGTCCTCAGGATCACGCCCCAGGCTGAAGGCAGCACCAAACCGCTAAGCCACCCAGGCTGCCCTACTTTATTTCTTTAAGATTTTATTTATTTATTTATTCATGAAAGACTCCATCCCAGGACCACAAGGTCATGACCTGAGGCAAAAGTAGAAGCTTAACCACTAAGCCACCCAGGTGCCCCCAGTAATTACTTTAAATTGACTAAATGCTCCCATCAAAAGACATAGGTTGAGTGAATGGGTAAAGAAACAAGATCCATCTATATGCTGCCTGCAAGAGACTTCCTTCAGAACCAAGACACATACAAAGTGAAATGTATGGCAAAACATACACCATGCAAATGGAAGAGAGAGAAAAAAAAAGCCAGAGTAGCATATTTAAATCAAAAATTATAGTAAGGGGATCCCTGGGTGGCACAGCGGTTTGGCGCCTGCCTTTGGCCCAGGGCGCGATCCTGGGACCCGGGATCGAATCCCATATCGGGCTCCCGGTGCATGGAGCCTGCTTCTCCCTCTGCCTGTGTCTCTGCCTCTCTCTCTCTCTCTCTGTGACTATCATAAATAAATAAAAATTAAAAAAAATTATAGTAGGAAACAAAGAGGGCACTACATAATGATTAAAAGAATCAGTCCAACAAGAGGATATAACAATTGTAAATATCGATGTTCTCAATATAGAAGCACCTCAAATACAGAAATCAAGTATTAACAGACATAAAAGGAGAAATTGACAGTAATACAATAATAGTATGGGACTTTTAACATCTCACTCACATCAATTGAAAGATCATCCAGACAGAAAATCAACGAAGAAATAGTAGCTTCCAACAACACATTACACCAGATTGGCCTAATGGATATATACAAAACATTCCACCGATACACAACAGAATACACATTCTTTTCAAGTGCATTTGGAAGAGTCTCTGGAATAGATCATGTTAGACTACAAGCAGTTCTCAATAAATTTAAGAAGATTGAAATTATATCAAGCATCTTTTCTCTCTACAAAAGTTTGAAACTAAAAATCAATTATAAGAAAACACTGGAAAAAACACAAATATATGGAGGCTAAATAGCATACTACTAAACAGTGAATGGGATAACCAAGAAATCAGAGGAAATTAAAAATATATGGAAAGAAATAAAAACACAATGGTCCAAAGTCTCAGAAACACAGCACAAACAGTTCTAGGAGGGAATTTTATAGCTATACAGGCCTACCTCAAGAAAGAAGAATAATCTCAAATAAACAACTTAACCTTACATCTAAAGGAGCTAGAAGAAGAATAAACAAAACCCAAAGCTAGTAGCTGGAAGAAAATAATAAAGCTACATGCAAAAGAATGAAAGAGCTCCATGCAGGAGCTATACGCAAAAGAATGAAACTGGATTACTTTCTTAACACCATGCACAAAAATAAACTCAAAATGGATGAAAGACCTAAATGTGTGACTTAAAGCCATATACTTTCTAGAAGGAAACATATGCAAAAATCTCTTGGGCATTAGCTGTAGAAACATTTTTCTAGATATGCCTCCTCTGGCAAGGGAAACTAAAGGAAAATTAAACTATTGGGAATACAACAAAGTAAAAAGCTTTTGCACAGCAAAGGAAACCATCAACAAAACAAAAGGACAGTCTACTGAATGGGAGAAGATATGAATCACAAAGTGATCCATCTGATAAGGGGCTAATATCCAAAATATACATTGAATTTATATAACTCAATGTCAAAAGCAATCTGATTTTAAAATGGGCAGAGAACCTGAATAGACATTTTTCAAAGGATACATGCAAATGGACAGCAGGCATGTGAAAAGATGCTCAACAACACTAATCATCAGGGAAATGTAATTCAACACCACAATGAGATATCATCTAACACCTGTACTATTTTAGAATGGCTAAAATCAAAAGAACAAGAAAGAAGTGTTGGTGACCATGTGAAGAAAAAGAAACCGTCATGCACTGTTGGTGGGAATATAAATAGGTGCAGTCACTATTGAAAACAGTTTAGAAATTCCTCAAAAAATTAAAAACGGAAATACCATATGATCCAGTAATTCCACTAATGTGTATTTACCCAACAACAGGGAAAACACTAACTCAAAAAAGATATATGCATACTTATGTTTATTGCAGCATCATTTACAATATCTACAATATGGAAGCAACCCAGGTGTTCACTGACAGATGAGTAGATAAAGAAGATGTGGTATATATGCACAATGGATAACTCAGCCATATAAAAGAATGACCATACAATTTCACTTACATGTGGAATCTAAAAAACAAAACAAAATCAGACTCTTAAATACAGAGAACAAATAGGTGGTTGCCACCAGGGAGGGGTATGGTGGGGGAAAGGCAAAAAAAAAAAAAAAAAGGAATTAAATGGTACAAACTTTCTGTTAAAAATAAGTCACAGAGATGAAAATAAGGTATAAGGAACATAGTCAAAATATTGTAATAACATTGTATGGTGACAGATGGTGACTTCACTTATTGTGGTAAACATTTAGTATAGAATTTTGAAGTCAATATTTTGCATACCTGAAACTAACATTGTATATTAATTACACCTCAAAAAATTTGCTAAGAGGTTAAATCTTATGTAAAATATTCTTTCTCTCATATACACATACTCAATACTAAGCAGGGCAAGAGGCAACATTTATCACATAGATTGTGGTGATAGTTTCATGGATATATACTTATCTCCAGTTGCATATAACAAATATGGATAGCTTTTTGTATGTCAATCATACTTTGATAAAGTATTTTTTAATAAAAAGTTTAGTGAAAAATACATTAAAAATTATTATACAATAATTTTGTCTGTGTTTGAATTTCATTCAGGCAAAATTATTAAATCTCATATTTTAACTGTTTTTTTACTGTATTTTATTCCCCTGTACACATGATCCTTTACAATAGATAGCAATCATTATATGTTCAAGGATTTGTTAAGGAATTCTTCAGAATATAGAAAAAGCATAGAATAAGGAATGTCTCAGACTCAGGATTAGACTAAGATGAGGAAAGGGGACAGAAAGAGATAAGGATAGAAGTAAAAGTTATGTGACCTCTGAAAGCAGAATTTATTTTCATATTAACATAAAAAATGAAATCTCACATTGTTTCAAAGTTCATCTAAAAATAATGATTGTATACTTAAAATGGAGCTAGAAACATGACTTCTTGTATGTCAAAGTTATTAAATGAATCAACTCACAAATTATACATTGAAAAAAACAATGCTTTTTGTTTTCTAAGAAAAAATTTTCTTGTGTGGTAGCAAACCTAACTTAAAGAAAGCAAGGAAAAGATAAAGAATTGTATGATTTAGAGAGAAGAAAAACAACCACCACCATAGCCACAGAACTCATTACAGCACTCATGAAAGCTTGCCTAAACTGTTTTAATAGTATGTTTTTCTCTAGGGTTATAAGCTCCATTAACAGAAACTATGATATAACTTTCAAACTATCTATTTTAGGTCCCCAAACTGCACTGCATAAAGCAACGAACCCCTGGTTGGTTAAGTAAGCACTAAAATTTTGGAAATGTAATAAATGCATCTGTAAGATTTCCAAGATTCCAACAATAATCCCAAAGGGAAAATATACTGATCCAATCACTTCGGTACTGCATCACAAGGCACTGAATAGAAAAGTCAATAAAGGCATCCGAGCACAGAGAGGCAAGCTGTAGTCAATATATGATTTTGAAGGGAACTGTCAGATAAAAAAATCGTTTAGATTTACCAAAATTTACTTCCGAGTATTTGGAGTTTGGGCTGCATGGAATTCAAAGTATACATCCGATCTTATTTTAGTCCCTTTTCCTTTATCCTCTCCTCAAGCTCTTCCATTCACAATAAGCATGCATGTACTTGTGCTTCCCCTTCCTTCCCCCTTCTCTCCTCTTCCAAAAAAAAGTTTGCCAGTCTTGAGTTTTCTCTGGCCACTTCATAACATATCAAAAATTTGTAGAAGAAAATTATCACCAAATCCATCCATTAACATTTGTCAGGCTTAAACAAAAATATTTTATAGAAAAAAAGAGTAAGCAGAAATTATTTATTGTTTTTGCCATTAATTTTATATTCCTAACTATAATTCTTACCTGAAAAGTCTAATGCTTCCCAATATCTATCCAAAAAACTAGACTAATTAACCCCACCATGGATGTACAGCTGATCTTATCTAAACCAGAAACCCCAGCCCTTCAATCATGGTAAGATTATGGTTGGCCATGGCCTTTGAATCAGGTGGAGCTTTAGACTGAGGCTTTACTGAGTTCCTGTAAGCAAGTCCCTTTACTACTATTCATGATATAGACATGATTATTCTGAAACATGGCTCTTGAGACACAGTAAATACAAATAACTTAGAATAATTGTTATTATCAAAAAAATGTATAGTTCTTTCTCTCAATTATCTCCCTCTAGATATAGAATGCCACTTCTACAGGGGTTAGCTCAGATCTTCACTGTATGTTATAGGTCATTTAAGAAAAGACATGGATCTTTTTATTCCTTTAGATAGTCTTATATTTACTGGTCTTATATTCACTGAAAGATCATTTCTTGAAAGCATAATATTGTGGATGTGTAAATATGCAAAAATATTTATAATAACTCTCCCGCACAAATATATACACGGAGTTTACATGAGATGACAAGCCAAAGACAAATTCCTGTGCCATATTATTTGAGCTAACCCTAAGCTTCTAATTGCTTCATACTAAACACTAAATATCAAAGCAGAAATTAAATGTGGATGCTATAAAGCACACTTTTCTAAAATATAAGAACTATCAGAAATATTTAATGGGAATAATGAGAAAGAAAATGTTGACCATGGTGAGATGGTTAGAGGAAAAAAAAAGCTGAGAAGAAAAATAGGAAAGGAAAAATAACCAGAAAAGTATGTTCACAAAAAAATGAGCCATAAATAGATGACATATAACAAAAGTCAAAGGAAAAAATGCAAAAACAATAATAGCTTAAGAAGTAGTTTAACATTCTAATCCTTGAAGTGAAAAATCAACATATTCCTTAAAATTAGCATTTGTGAATCTACATCACTAAAACCTCTAAGTGCTCTATGGAAAAAGGTTACCATAGACTTACAGGTTTGGGAATGCATGCTTTCTTAACTGTAGCACCTCTCAGAACCCTTAGCTAATATCCACTTGTAAATATCTGAATATTGGGATAGTATAAAGAGTTTCCAGTGGTTATTTGGCCACAGAATTATCTTCTACCCCAAAGAAAATATTTAGAAACATCTTGAGGAACAACAGTGTTCTTTGGAACATGTTATAGGAAATACACCACTTAACACATGAGCAGTCAAAGCCTATCAATAGAGCAAATTTATGCTGTTTAAAGTAGCAGAAAAGCGTTCTTCATTTGCATATTGAAGATCACATAACTGAATTGTTATATATCCAGATAATTTTCTTTAAATGTGCTTTCCATGAAGAATACAATTAAACTTCTCCTAAACCCCTATCCACTTTTGCAGCTTCTGTGTAACATAGTGTATTCAGTAACACTGCAACAAGCACACTTTGCTTTTTTTTTAAGATTTTATTTATATATTCATGAGAGACACAGAGCGCGTGCACGAGAGAGACAGAGACACAGGAAGAGGGAGAAGTAGGCTCCATGCAGGGAGCACGACGTGGGACTTGATCCCGGGTCTCCAGGATCACAATCTCCACCGAAGGCAGTGCTAAACCGCTGAGCCACCCGGGCTGCCCAACAAGCACACTTTGAATAAGTACTGACCAACCCCTGATGATGTGATTGCACTCATAATATTAAATTGATGTGTTTGCAGAAGGGATGAAAAGCACAGGTAGGGTTATAGAATTTGAGAGACAACAATCACCTTAGTGATCATCCAGTCAAACTCTCATTTTACAAATGAATAAACTTAAGACAAGAGGTAAAATGACTTTTCCAGAGTCTGACAGTCAATTGGTGGAAAACTTTCCTTCATCCAGTCTAATCGATGCCTTGAGCAAGAGAAAATCAAAATGACTCTTCAGAAGAACAAAGAAGACAATACTGAATCTGTTTTGAATTTATTTTTTAAACTGGTTTTTAATAAACCTAAAAAGGAAAAATGAATGCACTGAGTGTGATTAATTCCATTTTTCTCACCTCCTATCCCCAAACCATACCAACATCTAGCAAATTCCTATATGTCCAATAGCTTTCTCATGAAATGTCTCTTAATTAAATGGCTGTGAACATCTGAACTCAGAGACTACAAATGAATAAAGTAGTTCTTTATAAAATGACTCTACCCACAACAGGACTTGCACCCTGAATGTCTTATCTTCACCTTGCCTAATGCGCTGAAAGCTAATCACTGGGGCCACAGCTGGACCAGGACAGCACTTCCCCTAACTACTGCATAAAAACCTCTAGGCAGGACTTAACTACAAACCCCCACCACTGGATGAGTAGAAGTAATTTGCACTTGAGCCTAAAAGAGAGAATGCAATTGATGAGAAACATTTACTGGTGGTAAGCAATTTTTAGATTGCAGGAACTCTTAAAAAATAAGTTAGAAGAGGACTAGATTTTGAGCATATACAAAAAGTATATGAGCTTGACAGATAGGTTTTGTTTGGCTTGTTTTTTTATTTTTTTTTTTTAGCTGCTAAATTTAGTATTGTAAGACTGTCTTTAACGTTTGAAAGCTGAAGATTGAATATATGTCATGTGAACACTGTTCAACACTTACAACTTTTTGTGCTAAAACTGAAAATGCCTTTTTCCACTTGGGTACATTTTTCTAAATGGATTTTCTGTTCAAATGTTCTAGAAATATTCATCCACATATTGAAAGATCTGCCATAACTTCACATCAAGACAAAAAGCTCAAGGAAATGACAAGACAATGAAATGGAAATCGGCTTGTTAATTTGAATTTAGCATGTTTTGGGTATAATGTGATTAAATCAGTTCTTTCAATGCCATAGTTATTAAAAGACTGGCCTCAACAAAATTGGAAACTCCTGGAAATTCAACAAATATTTATCGAATAACTTTTCTGCTATGTTCTGCATATACTATTTTGCTGGAAACTATGGTGTAATACAAGTGTCGGATGTGTTTTCTGGCCCTAAAAACAATTATTTCCAGCACATACACATGTAAATTATGTAATATGAAGTGATATAAAAGTGATACAAAAATGAATGAGATGAAATAGAAGTCATCAATCATATGAATAATACAAACTATTATGTGGTAGAGATTCTTGAAAGAGGGCAAATTAAAGATATGGCTGGAAAGGTGGATAAAATTTAATTTGATGAAGTGAATGAAGTAGCAAGAACTAGAGTTAGGAACAGTCCAATAAGAAATTGAGAGCAATAAAAATTGTTTTTACATGCAAAAGTCAACTCATATCATGCACTATTGTTAAAAGAACAAAAATCATGCACTATTGTTAAAAGAACAAAAATCACATTATCACATTATCATTTCAATGATGCAGAAAAAGTTTTTGAAAAAAAAAATCTAAAAATATTTCATGCTAAAAGTACTCAACAAAGGAGGAGTAAAGAAAACCACCTCATTCGATAAAAGATCTGCTTCTGCCACTTCTATTCTATAGTGTACTTGAGATTCTAGCCAGAGTGATTTGCAGAAAAAAACAAGAAAGAAAGAAACAAGAGGCATCTAGGTTGGAAAGGAAGAAGTCTATTTGCAAATAACACAATCTAGTATGTAAAAAATTCCAAAATATCTTCCAAAAAAATTAGAACAAATGGTTATTAGAATAAACAAGTTCAATATGGTTGCAAGATACAAGATCAATATACAAAAATATATTTCTATACACTGCCAATGAAAAGAATTCTGTTTACAATGGCATCAAAAAAGGATACAATATACTTGGGAATAGATTTGTTTTTAAAAAGTGCAAAAGTTGTACATTGAAAAATTTAAAATATCATTGAAAAATTTAAAAAGATAGTTAACTTGTAAAAAATAAAAGATCATTAACTTGTGATCACAGGTGTTGTAATAATGATATTAAATTGGCCTGTTAAGGTGTTAATATTCTGCATATTAAACACAGTTCATATCACACACCAGCTGGCTTTTTTTTCCAGTTTTTGCAGATACTGACCAACTAATCCTAAAATCCATAAGAAAATGCAAAGGATCCAGAATAGCAAAATAATATAGAGCAAATGCACTCACATTTACTGTTTTCAAAACCCACTACAAGGCACAGCAATCAACACAGTGTATTGCTGATGTAAGAAAAGACACAGACTCATGGAATAGAATTGAAAAGGAACAAAATAATTCAATGGGGTAAAGAACAGTCTTTTCAACAAAGGGTACTGGTACAATTGGGTATTCACTTGTAAAAAAATAAAATAAAATAAAAAATAAAATAAATTAAAATAAAAACAAAGAAGGAAGAATAAGTTGGACCCCCTTCCTTGACCCAGGCATAGAAATTAACTCAAAACATATCAGAGTTAAATGGAAGAACTAAAACTAGAAAATCCTTACCAAAAAACCCATAGAAGTAAATCTTTGTAACATTAGATTAGGTTAGGTAATGATATCTTAGCAGAAGTAATCAAGGAGAAGACTGATATGTTGTATTTCATCAAAATGAAAAACAATATGTATTTTAAAGGACACCATCAAGAAAGTAAAAAAACAACCCACAGACTGGGAGAAAATATATGCAGATCATATATCAGATAAGGAACTTGCATTGAGAATTTACAAAAAACTCTTAAAATTCAACAGCAAAAGTATAAATAACACAATTTTAAAATGATGAAAGGATTTATATAGACAATTTTCCAAAGATTATATATAAATGGTTAATAACTGCATTAAATCAACATTATTATCTATTTGGGAAACGTAATTGAAGACCACAAGTGAGACTACTTCACATTTGCAAAAATGTCTAAAATTAAAAATAAAAAGTGATAATAAGTGCCAGTAAACTTGTAATGAAATTGGAATCCTCATCTATTGCTGAAATTGGGATCCTCATCTATTGTAATGAAATTGGAATCCTCATCTATTGCTGATGTAAGATGGCATAGCCATTTTAGAAAAGTTTGTTCCTCAAAATGTTAAATATAGAATTACCATATCGTTGAGCAGTTCCACTCCTACTTAGCCAAGAGAAATGAAAATATATGTCCACAAAAAAATGCACACAAATGTTCATAGCAGTACTATTCATAATAGCTAAAAAGTGGAAACAATTAAAATGCTGATCAACTGATAAGTGGACAAACAGAATATAATACATCTATACAGTGGAATATAATTGGGCCACTTAAAAGAATCAAGCGCTGATATGTGGCACAACGTGGAAAAACCTAAAATCACTATGGTGGTAATCAAAGTAGTAAAAGAAACCAGTGTCAAAATTACATATTGTATGATATTGCCTATATAAAATGTCCAGAATAGGCAAATTCATAGAGACAGAAACTGAATTAGTGTTGGTCTGTGACTGAGAATTAAGGGAACAGAGGAAGAGATGAAGAGTAATTATTAAAAGGTACAAGGTTTGAGGGGGTTTTGCATTTGATAAAATGTTCTAAAATTAGAATATAATGATGGATGCACAGTTCTGTAAATACACTAAAAACTAATTATGCACTTTAAGTGGATGAGCTTTATAGTATGTAAATTACACTTTAGTAGAGGGTTAAAGAAAAATAGAGGTTAAATTTAAATCTCACTTTCACCAGTTACTAGTATGTGACTGTAAGTCATATCCTCTCTGATCTACAATTCCCTTATGTGATAAATTGGGATAGAAATACCTATATTACAGATCTACTGAGAAGACTGAAATAAAAAGCATAAAATCTTTAAAAACTTTAAGAAATGTAAAGGTTGGAAAGTGGGGCAGTTTCCTCTGGGTAATCCACTGTAGCTGGAAGGTAGATGATTAAAGACACAATGCCAAATTTGATTGATCCTCTATTATGTGTTAGGGCTCTGTTAATGCTGGGCAAAAGCTAATGGTCAGAAAAGAAGGTACAGTTGCTGTATTCTTACAGCTTATAATTTAGTAGAAGAAACAGACATTTTCCAAATAATGGTAAAAACAGAGAATTTCATATCAATGCTTCTGAATTAGCTCAGAAAAACTTTCCCCTAAATGTGTGACTTTGGCATGTGGACTATTCCTTTTTAAGGATTTATTTATTTTGAGAAAGAGAGAAATAGACCATGACAGCACAAGTGGTGTGGGGGGGGGGGGGGGCAGAGAGAGAGAAACTCAAGCAGACTCTTGGCAGAGGACAGAGCCTGAAGCAGGGCTCATCACAGGGCTTGATCCCACAACCCATGAGATCATAACCTGAGCTGAAACCAAGAGTCAGATGCTTAACCAACTGAGCCACCCAGGAACCCCCAGCATGTGGACTGTTTTGAGCTGAAGGCTGTCAAGACCCAGTAGATTCAAGAAAAACTTTGATCTACTCCCCCCTTAAATTATATAAAAGAATTTAGATAGCAGGTCTGGCCCAGAAAGAGAGCTATTATGAGATAACTTAGAAAACAAAAATCTGTATGACAGGACAAATATCTAATTACCAAACACTTGCTCTTCTTATCATCCTGTAAATCACCCATCTGACCTCTGAAGCCCCAGATCCCTATCCTGCTCCTTAGCTTAAAATGGCATATAAGCCTCAATTGCCCAACTTGTCTTTTGGTCTTTTTTAATGATAATTTGATTACTGGACCAGACAAAGAACCATGAGGTGTCTAAGAAAAGTTTTTTTTTCCCCCCTCTTCACACTTCAGTTGAGATCTGAAGCATAAATAAAAGCTATCCAGGTAAAGGAAGAGGAGGCTTTTCCAGGAAGAACTGTTTATTCAAAGCCCTGAGATGGAAGAAAGCACGGAGCAAAGACCTGAATAAAATTAGGGTGGTGGGGATAGACACAATAAACTAGTAAAAAACAATGAAAAGGAATAGTTAGAGGAGAAACAAATTGCCAAGAGAATTTGATATCATGGAAATGAGAAATAGTGTTCAGTAATATGAATGGTTTCAATATTTATTTCTTTTAGGAGTTCTATTAGGTGGGAGCCTGAAAAAATACCCAAACAGATTTAACAATATAGAAAACATACTTGATTCTACCCATTTCTATTTCTATGAATTTTCTGGGTCAGAAATCAGAATGAAGAGATTGAAGACATAAGAAATGAGCTTAGTTTATACAGTATTGATTACTCAGGTTGTGATGGAAGAGAGATAAAAAAGTTAGCTGAGGGAGCCCCAGTGGCCCGCAGTTTAGCACCGCCTTGGGCCCAGGGCCTGATCCTTCCATCCCAGGATCGAATCCCACATCAGACTCCCTGCAGGCAGCCTGCTTCTTCCTCTGCCAGTGTCTCTGCCTGTGTCTTTGCCTCTCTCTCTCTCTCTGTCTCCATAAGTAAATTAAAAAAAAAAAAAGTTAGCTCAAAGAAATTTTGTAATACTAAAGATAGAAGACCCATGAGAATATATAAATGATAATGGAAAAGATCCAATAGAGAGGTAGAGATTGAAGATACACAATAGTGTGGGTTCCTGAAATGTGGAGAAACAAGCAGGAGATGAGAGAATCAGAGCAGATGAAAACATATATGTGGTTTGGCATCAGGAATTTTGGTAACTCCTTGTTTAAAGGCTTCTATTTAATTTGGCTAAAAAAGAGTAAAATCCCATATCAAGAATGAGGTAGAAGTAATAGGTTAGACATTTGAGAGGAATCAAATAGAATAAAAATAATAATTGTAGGAAAACATGGTAAGAATTCTGTGCAGGGGATCCCTGGGTGGCTCAGCGGTTTAGTGCCTGCCTTCTTCCCAGGGTGTGATCCTGGAGTTCCCGGATCGAGTCCCGCATCGGGCTCCCTGCATGGAGCCTGCTTCTCCCTCTGCCTGTGTCTCTGCCTCTCTCTCTCTCTCTGTCTCTCATGAACAAATAAAAAAAAAAAAATTCTATGCAATGTTGAGTTCCCATTAGAGTTCTAAATTCATAGTGCTGGCTTTCCTGATAGTTGTGAGGGAGGAAAAATTATTTGCCTTCTGACTTTCTAGATGCTTGGCTGAGACAACCCTGTAATAAGAGACAGATAAACAAAAGAAAAATATACAGAAGTTTAATAACAGGTATATCTCCTATACATATGGGAAGTATCCAGGAAAACTGAGTAATTCCTCAAAATGGCCCAAGCCACCACCTTAACCAACATCTTCAGCTAAAGACAAAAGATGTTTGGGGGCAATGGGAAGACCCTTATGGGATTTTACCAGGGAAGTACATAAACAAAGGTACTGTTGTTATGCAGATTTAAATTGCCACCTTCTCCACAGACAAAAGTTTCTAGAGATTTAGAATCACTCTTTTCTTCCTAGAACAAAGAAAATGACATTCTAACAAATGGACATTTCCCTTATAAATGTAAATTTTCTTAAAAAAGGGTAACTTAGGGATCCCTGGGTGGCGCAGCGGTTTAGCGCCTGCCTTTGGCCCAGGGCACGATCCTGGAGACCCGGGATGGAATCCCACGTCGGGTTCCCGGTGCATGGAGCCTGCTTCTCCCTCTGCCTATGTCTCTGCCTCTCTCTCTATCTCTGTGTGACTATCATAAATAAATAAATAAATAAATAACTTTAAAAAAAAAAGGGTAACTTATCCTCAGGTCTTCAGTTTTCCTAGGTCTGGTGTTTCTTAAAAATGCTCAGCTTAAAATCATCCTCATGGCAGAGACATATTTTGGTATAGTATATTCTGCTCCCCTTCATAGTACATTTCTTCAGCACTGTTCACCTGCTGCAGTGATGCAGGCAAAGTAAACTGATATACTTGGTATATTATAAGATGGAAGTGTTAAAAATATTGAGTAACAGGGGAATTTAGATTTCTAAGAGAGATATAAAAATGATGAGCCATAGATTCAAATCTGCAAGGTGAGCACAGTGGAAAGGGGAATATAGAGAAAGAAAGTAGATGGTCATGATGATGTAGAAGAGTTACCAGAATAGGTAACCAGCACATTGTAGAAGATGGTGATCACAGTATGAGACAACCAACCATAATCACAAAAAGAAAATTTAGGATTGCTTTACAATCATAAGATCCCACCCCACCCCTACACATCCCATTTTTAACCATGTTTTTTTTTTTTTTTCCCCCTCCTTATTCTCTTTATCCTTTCTTCTGGCTCTAAAGATTAGCTCTGTTACTCAGTTACTTCTGTTGCTAATTGAAATATCCAAAGATTGCTAAAGGGTAACATGGAAGGAGGAAATATAACTGCAACCAGAGACAGAAGCCTCATCTGGAGCAACCTGTAAGAAGATGGGCTGTAAGGCTTCATTTGTGCCTTTGTATTCCTTAGCTAGTAGTAAATGCTGCAAATTAATTTAAAACTTAGCAGGCTGAGTCTTATAGGCTCAATGATAAAGAGAAAATCAAGTCACCATTCACTGTAGATTGCCAGTAATGTCAACAACAATAACAGTAGTGATGGCAGCTACCATTTATTGAGAGTCTTGCATCTAATCATTTTCACAATTTTATGTAATTCATCTAGTTTATTACAATATTTCTAAAAGGCAGATGTTATTCATATTTTACACTAAGAAAGCCAAAGGGCCAAAAAAAAGTTAAATTTGTCCAGGTTGCATAACTACTGACAAACTAGTTTTTAAACACAAGTCCATTAGAATCCAAAGCCTGTCTTCTTTATACTGTAAATTGTTATTTTTCACATAGAAAATTGTAGAACTTACACATCTTTATACTTGTGAATATATGCTCATGTGAATCTTCCCCACACAATAAACATTACAGATAAGAAAACTACTAGTTATTTATTCTTCTGATATATGAAGAGACAAAGCCACAAAGATGTTGAAGCAATATTAATTGATATTTCATTAGAACTGTCTCCAAACAAGAGAGTTGAATTAAAAATTTTTATTACATACAATGAATGACTTTATTCTAAAATTATATGACTAAAATCTCAGTATAGTAATCTACCGTTACAGATGGAAAGAAGAGAAGTAAGCTGAATGCAAAGATTTGGCCAGAGATGTGCAGTCCTAGAATACAAAATATCACTGCAAAACCCACTGAATAAATTTCACACATAAGAAAATTAGTTTATGAATAGTCTTTGCTTTAGATTTGTAATTATGCCAAGCCATACGTTTTCTTAAACCCTCTTCAGATTTGTTTAATTTTTAAATGTGTTCTTCCAAGAATTGCTTCAGGGAGAAATAGCTAATAAAGGCATTAAAAAGAGATTCCTCATGACATTGCAATTTATATTGCATGTTTTACAAAGTCAGCTATAAAATTTGAAGATGCCACCAGAAAACCTGAAAACTGTAGGCCTCACACTAGCTACTGGGAGATCAAGTATTGGTTTTCCAGGCAGAGACAGATAAGATCTTCCTTATGTGAGGTCACAAAAATAAATGTCTACGTCCTGACTCCCCAAAGGTAGATTCCGGGCAATATCAGTATCGCTACATTGACTAATCTCTGTTATTTTGAAATTCAATTGGGAGCAATAATTTCTAACATAGTGACAATTGCAAACACTTAGAGGTTTTATTTTTCTATTTTTTTCACTTAGAGGTTTTAAAGCAATGTCAGTACTTTAAATTATATTCAAGAACAAGGTAATGGCCAATGAAATCTGGCTTGCTATGTATTATGGGATGCAATTATTCACGTAAATCTTTTATCAAACACTGAAGAACAGGAAACCAATGAATAATTCTTTCAAAGAAGTATAAGTGCAATCAGACAACTGAGGTATATGAGCTTTAAACACTTAGAGAACTATAATTTTTAAAAATTATTAGTCAACGAAGCATTAATTTAAAAATAGTGCAATTATTTAATTAATCAACATTTCAGGCTATAATATGTACACACATTCTCTAGCAAATTCAAGTGTTTTGGAAGAATGTAGGACATGTATTATAAATCAATTAGTTTTAAAATGTTTCTGTATTCCATTTACCTTATTAACCAGTCCTCATATAAGAATAGAACCCTAAAAAAGCAATTTTATGATATGGTCTTTATAGAGAATATTATGTCCAATGGCCATCCAATCTGCAGACATTATACAAACACATTTCATAGAGTAGTTGTGATATCTAGTCCCACTAGTTTTGAATAAAAACAATATCACTCAATATTGACACCTTAAAGACCATATTCTAATGTTCACTATACAATTTAACAATAAACTCAGCGACTTCCCTACACTCCCACTATGCCCTCTTTCCTGAGTATATAATCCTGGCTAAAATTATTCTTTTCAGTGCAAGAGGAAGCCTAGAATGCCACTTAATGAAAGAAATTCTCAGGAAACTAGGATTAGGAGGGAAATTACTTTATCTAAAAACCTGTTTCAAAATAAAATACACTTTTAGCCCACATACTTAATTGTGAAAGACTGGATATATTTCTTTTGAAGCTAAGAACAAAAGAAGGATATTCATTCTCAATATATCAATTCAATATTGTGCTGGAAGTACAAGCCAGTGTAATAAGGGAAGAAAAACAAAGGGAATACAGATTGGAAAGCATGAAATGGCACTGTGCATATCCATAGTCCTGACTGTCTCTGTAACAAATCCCAAGGAATCTTGAAAAATATGCTAGAATAAGTGAGTTGACCATGTTTGCAGGATATATCAGTATGTATTTGCACCAAAAATAAGGGAATACATGTGATTATAACAAAACATGCGACATCTATTCGCTAAAAATACTAATAAAAAAATGGGAACCTAAATAAAGGGAAAGATATACCATGTTCTCTGAATTGGAAGACACACATAGTTAACATGTTAATTCTGCCCAAATCGATCTATAGATTTAATATAATTCTAAACAAAATCCTTAGAGTGTTTTTTGTACACTTTTTCAATTTGATTCTGAGGTTTTTATGTAAAATCAATGAAAGTAAAATATTAAAATGATTTTGCAAACAATAAAATTGGAAGATTAATACCACCTGGTTTTATTATAAAGCTTTAATAGTCAACACAATGGCACTGGAGAAGAGAGGCCCATAAATCAATGGAACAGAATAAAGAGTCCAGAAATAGACCCACACAAATATGATTGATTGCTCTTTGGCAAGATTCAAAGGTAATTCAATACAAGGAGGGTGTAGTTTTTTTCCCCTCCAACAAATAAAATAATTGGTCATATATATGACAAATCAATCAACAATCAATCTCAACCCAAACTTCACATTTCAAAGAAAAATTAATTCAAAATAGATCTCAGGTAGATATATAAAGATAAAACTATAGAATGAAGTCATAGGATAAAATCTGTATGATCTAAGCTTTGGTAAAAGCTCTTACATATGACACAAAACAACATGTTCTATAAAGAAAAAGTTGATAAATTAGACTTCAAAATGAAAACAAACAAATGGGGCACCTGGCTGGCTCAGTTGGGAGAGTATGTAACTCTCAATCCCATGGTCATGAGTTCAAGCCCCACATTGGGCATGGTACCTACTTAAATAAAAAAAAAAAAGTTTGCTATATGACAGTTTCATAGAGAATGAAAATGCAAGCTACAGAGGAGAGAAAAAGTATGGGCAAGTCACATCATCACAAAAGGCTTTTATATAGTGTATATGAAAAATTCTCATAACTCAACAGTAAATAAGCAGCCCAATTAAAAATGAACAAAAGATTGAATAGATACTTTACACACAATAAATGAACACATTAAAAGATGCTCAGCATCATCAGCCATTAGAAACATGCAAATTGGGGTGCCTGGGTGGCTCAGCGGTTGAGCAGTCTGCCTTCAGTTCAGGAAGTGATCCTATAGTCCTGGGATCGAGTCCCATGTCAGGCTCCCTGCATGGAGCCTGCTTCTTCCTCTGCCTCTGTCTCTGCCTCTCTCTCTCTCTCTCTCTGTCTCTCATGAATGAATAAATAAAATCTTAAAAAAAAAAAAGAAAAAAAACATGCAAATTAAAACTATAATAAGATTCTCCTACATACTTATTTAGAAAGGGACAGGAAGAAAAACAAATATAAAACAACTGTTGACAGTTCCCAGGGCTGACACCAACACAGGACAACTGGAACAGTCACATAAAAATGCAGACTGGTGCATTTCTTATAAAGATACATAATTGATCGATCCCTGAACAACACAAGTTTGAACTGTGTAGGTCCACTTATAATGTGGATTTTTTACAGTATAGTACTGTAAATGTGTTTTCTATTCCCTATGGTTTTTTTAATAACATTTTCTCTAGCTTTATTGTAAGAATCTGGTATATAATACATATACAAAATTTGTGCTAGTCAACTATGTTTTTGGTAGGCTTCAGGTCAACAAGGGACAAGTAGTAATTATGTTGTGGAGGAGTCAAAAGTTATATGCAGATTTCCCACTATGTGGAAGGTGTGTCAGTGCTCCTAATCCTCATATTGTTCAAGGGCCAACTGTATATCTTAACAGATAACTTTTATAAGAAATGTGTACATTATATGTAATTTAAAGTCATATATGTAAATTATATAATACATTATATGCATATTATATATTATATAATAATATAATTATAAATATGTAAAAATATATAATTATTTTAATTTATAAATATCTAAATTTTGTACAAAGTTAAAGACATGACATCGGGCAGCCTGGGTGGCTTAGCGGTTTAGCGCCGCCTTCTGCCCAGGGCATGATCCTGGAGTCCCAGGATCGAGTTCCAGGATCGAGTCCCAGGATCGAGTCCCACATCAGGCTCCCTGCATGAAGCCTGCTTCTCCCTCTGCCTGTGTTTCTGCCCCTCCCCCTGTTTCTCATTAATAAATAAATAAAATCTTAAAAAAAAAAAAAGACATGACATGACCCGCAATTTTACTGCTAAATATCTTCCCTAGAAAATGGAAACTTAAATTTACACAAACCCTCCCATACAAATGTTTACTATACCTACTCACAGTAGTCCCAAATAAGAAATAACACAAATGACATTTAATGGCTGAGTGAATAAACAAAATACGCTATATTCATACAATGGAATAATGCCCAGCAATAAAAAGAAAGGAAATATGGACACACACAATAACATGGATACATCTCAAAAGCATTAAGCTGAATGAAAGAGGCCAGTCTCAAAAGATTATATATAAACTGGTTTCATTTATTCAACTTTCTGGAGAAACAAAACTATATGGGTAGAAAACAGCATAGATTAAGAGTGGGGGAAGAATTTGACCACAAAGGGCAAATTGAAGGAGTTTTGGAGACCACAGAACTGTTCAGCATCCTAATTGTGGTAACCAGTTAACAAAGTCTCTGTAGGTCTTAAACTCACAGTACTGTGTACTAATAAAAATAATAAGAATATTAATGATAATAATAAACAACTTGTAAAAAAAGGAAAAGAAAAGAAATACTATACCAATACATGCTTGCTTCTTAAAGAGCCAAGAAATTATTTCTTTGTTTCAGTCTCTTAGGTTCACCAAATGGTTTTTAAGACCATTAGAAAAATAAGTTTTCAAGCTAAGAAAAGAAGAAAAATGCCCTTTAGGTGCTTCATGGCAGACGCCTAGCATTCTGGTGGCCCAGGAACAAAGAAGTTTTGGCTCAAAAGTAGTGTTGCCCTAGAGTGAAACAGCCTTTGCTCTGGCCATCATGCCTTAATGCCATCTAAGTTCTCCAAACACAACTTTGAGAATATTATCTTTACTGAATGCAGACCTGAGATTCAGTGCTGGAATCCTAGCATCCCAAGGTCCAAGTCATCGTCGGCATCCCCTAGTTGAATCATCCCTGCAGCCACTAACACCCCTGACACTACTATATTATAATTACTGTTCCCAACAAAGTGTTTCCCAGCATCTGAGTGGCTCAGTTGGTTAAGCATCTGCCTTTGGCTTGGGTCGTGCTCCCAGGAGTAGTGGGACCTAGTCCTGCCTTCCGGTCCCTGTTCCACATGGAGTCTGCTTCACCCTCTCCCTCTGCCTCTCCTCCCTGCTCCTGCTTTCACTCACTTACTCACTGTCCCTAAAATAAATTTTATAGTCTTAAAAACAAAAAAAGAACAAAGTATTTCCTCGAAGTCAAATAGAGAATCTCCCATCCTCAGAAAAAGTTTACTCAGGTAGGTACACATTAAATTAGCCATATTCTCAGTGTCTGAACTCCTGGTTTCACTTAGACAAGACAATTCTACCATGAAGGCTAGGAGGGACAGAAACTAATCTTAAAGACATTTAAGAATTGAAACAAATGTTCCTTTCCTCTGCCAGTCTTGGTGCAGAGAACAAGCCCTATGATAAATTCTCTTTCAGGTTTCCCTCTTCTCTTGGACACCTGGCCATGGCCAAAATTATATGTACATGTGTAAACAGGGAAAAAGGCTTTGCCCAAACACTCCTCACAGTATCCAAAAATAATAGATATATCAATTTGGGAATGGCTACATACCATATGACTAAAACTCTGAATGCAGGTCTTGGATCTGTCAATCCACATTGTTACACCAGTAGCATGGACTTATTAGTTGGGAAGAACATTAGACATCATTTAACTATCAAACAGAATATTCCAGAAAGAGGATCATCTATGTTCTGTTTAAATACTTGTGTTCCTACATTACAAGGCTAATTCACTCCGAGTTAGCTTTGTTAGAAACCATTCAACATGATTTGTTTTTCAGAATTAAACCCAGAGTTTTTATTTATCTGTGTAAATTACTGTTGGTTTTGCCACATTCTTCTGGCTTATTGACATTATATGGGACCTTAGTTCCATTATATATATTAGCCAATCATTCAAATTTGTCCCATATCATGAGAGTAAGTCTTTTTATTCAATTCAGTTATAACAATTTTTGGGACAGCAGTCTAGCCTTGGATATTCTCTTTCCAAAAGTATTTTCCCATTTCTTTCTTCCTATGATAAAGTTTCCATTGAAACTCACTTAGAGGATTCCTTTTTGTTTAATCATTATTTAGTTATCCACTGTCTTTTAATTCCAAAGAAATACTATTAGTAAATTAGTAGTAGATGATTTCCTTTCCCTAGAACAGTAGGTGCAAGTTGAAATTTACATAGACACACACTGTCCATTCAGGAGTGACAAATACAATACTTATTTTTTCAAAGGCTAGAATATTTTCAGATGCTAAGACATTTTTCCTGCATCATGACCATTGAGAGTGTCAGAATGCATATCATTGCTCCTTTAAATGGAGAAAAACTATAGAGCCTATAGATCATGTGATTAGAAGAATGATTAATTTAAGTAAATGATAGTGTTTTGAATGTTGTATTACTAACCATGTCTTCTTTTTTTTTTTTTTAATTTAAGGGTTTTCATTTATTCCCTTTGGAAATTTCTTTGAAATTTCTTCCAAATGAAGCCAATTAAAGTGGCTTTTAAATGACTCTCAGGAATACAGTGTAAATATACTGGCTGTAGGGTCAGAGATTCTAGATTCAGATCTTAATTCTACCATCTACCTAAGGTGTAAACTTGGGCTTAGTTTGTCCTCTGCAAAATGGGAATAACAATACACTAAACTTCACAAAGTTCCAGTGAAGATTACATTAGTTACATGTAATGTGCTTACTGAGAGCTCCCCAGAAGAGCAAAGCTGTTTATAAGCCAAAGCTGTTTGTAAGGCAAAGCTGAGTTTATGGCTTAACTGGGAGAACAAAACCCCTACACTGTCTGATTAACATGCTGGAGTTCAATTTATTGAAATTTTTGTCTATGTAAAGCAGGTTTTTCAATGCACATCTTAATGAGGATTAGGTAAAGACCCTGGTAATTTGGGATTGGTGGAAATAGCAAGGCGAGTATTTTGAGGTAAAAGAGTCAAGGAGTCTTAGGTAGTATACTGCTGTTGCTTTCTACTGAGGAAGTAATGGGTCTTGGGAATTCCTGTAATGAGCAATGCAGTTATTTGCAAATTTTATCTTCCTGGGCAAGAGTGTTTTATAATAGGAAAATTATGCTAATGAAGATTATGGAACAGTAAAATCATGCTAAAATTGTTACAGTTTTTAGTGTCCAAGTGATGTGGAGGTATCTTAAAAGAGTACCTGGTACATAATAAACACATTTGTTGTTTTTATGTTTGTTGATATCTACTATTATTAAAATAGATTGTCAAATTTTCTATAAGCCCTTTCAAACTACTAACATGGCACATACTCCGCTCCCCCCACTCTAGGTTCTGATGTGTATTTGTTTCTAGATAAGCTTCCATTCTTTTGTGTTCACTTGCTGTCCACAAGAATTTTCCCTCATCCAGTTTTACCTGTGGTGAACAACAGTCACTCTGTACCAAAGATGCCACAAAGTGATGAGATACACTCTACTGAGGGAGAAAGACACACCTAGCTATGAAAATTTATAATATAATAAATCAAGTGTCCTAAAAGAGGTATGATTAAAGGATATAAAAATCACAAAGGACAATGAGGTCTACTGTGCATGAGGGAGAGCACTTCACAAAATGAATAGCTACAAGAGGAGACCACGTCTTCAGTGAACTAAAAATTTATAGGTGACAGTTTCACTAAGTTTGGTTTCTCAGAGAGCACTCAAGGTATTCTTAGGAATTTTTGCACCAGCTCTATCTTGGAATACCTTGTACCCCAGCTTTGAATTTAACTGCTACAATGCACTTCTTAGAGAGAGACCTTTTTCTTAAAACAGTTATACTACATACTGGCAAGAGAACTTATAGTTGTGTTCAAAATCTAACTTAGAGACACGTGATGAGAATCTCCCAGACCATTCTTATCTTGTCCTTTATGTCTTATTGTGACAGAATAGTCTTGGTTTATGCCTACAGTCCAGGGTATCTATGCATAGTGTCTCATTTCTCTCTTTAAATGGTCCAGATTTATCAATTAATTATAAGGCTACCCTATTTTGCTACTATTCCAGTGAAAAATGGACTGGGAACTAGAAAGCAAGTGCCACTTATCTTGGACACATGACATAATCTATCTGAAATCATAATGATAATTAAATATAAGAGAAGTGAAAATATTGAGTACATAAAAAGATTGACAAATTTTTGGCTAATCTAATAATGTTATCTACCATTAACATCATAAGGTTTGGAGGTAGGAAATATTTTAAGATAAATGCAAATGTGCTTTCAGAAATGTTGTCTTCCTGATACAAATAGTTAACATTAATTGAGTTACCAATGCTTACGCTTGTGTGTCAGGATCCATTTGTCCTATCCAATGGGAAATAAAGAACTTTAAGAACCAGAGCATCCTGGGATGCCTGGGTGGCTCAGCAGCAAAGGCTTTACCTTCATCTCAGGGCATGAACCTGGAGTCCCAAGATTGAGTCCCCCATCAGGCTCCTCACAGGAAGCCTGCATTTCCCTCTGCCTTTCTCTCTGCCTATCTCTGTGTCTCTCATGAATAAAAAAAGAAAGAAGAAAGAAGAAAGAAAGAAAGAAAGAAAGAAAGAAAGAAAGAAAGAAAGAAGAAGAAAGAAAGAAGAAAGAAAGAAAGAAAGAAAGAAAGAAAGAAAGAAAGAAAGAAAGAAAGAAAGAAAGAACCAGACCATCCTGGTCCAGAATTAATTCACTGTGTAATTGGGGATAAATCTTAACTTAGAGGTGCAATGTCCTTATCTCAAATAATACGAGCTAAGGGTTCTCCTCTGAGTGGTGAAACTCTTCTTCCTGAGTGAGAAGTGTGGGGTCACATATTTAGTTTTAATTATTCAGAAACAGAGCCAATCTCATTTAAAACTAACGTCTGGATGTGCAGAATAATGTCATTACATCAAGGTGCTACATTTTTATATTGAATGTTTTGTGAGTTGTGTGGGGAGTTTCACACACAGCCAGAACTCAGTTGTATCCATGTATTAGCCTGTTTCGACCTGTTCCAGTTCTTGGGAGCTAGAAGAAACACAACTTCATGCTGGCTCACTGAGATCTAACAATCCAACTTTTGTCAACACTGGGCTGGTCTAGTTTCCAAGCTTTAAATACCTAAAATATAGATGGAGAGGTCATATATATGAAAAAAATACATATAATTCAAGAGGGCATTAAAATCTGTAATCATTTCCTAGGACTTAAAGCAATAGAAATATATCCTCTCATTAGTTCTAAAGCTCAGAAATCTACAATTAAGTTGTTATGGTGTCATCAAAGCCAAATACTCCTGAAGTCTGTAGATAAGAATACTTCCCATTCTTTGCAGCTTCTGGTGGCCTCAGGTATCACCTGGTTTGTAAAATTATTTCTGAGCTTCAGGCTCAGAAATGGTAGCTCATAGTTATACCATCATTTTGCCTAAATTTGAGTAATTTATATAAAGAGTGGTGCCTGGTGCCTATGAAAAATCAATGTGTTTTAATGATAAGTGAGAAAAAGTTTATTTTTCTATTATGCTCTTGGATTCAAAAAAACAAAACAAGTAATAATTAGGAATAAAACATCTAGAATCTAACAAGTTAAAGAGAAGCCAGGCAATGTGCAAGATGAAATTTTAATGTTGACATCAAATGACTCATGATGAATCGTATAAACAGTAAATGAGTAATTGCATGGTATACTAAATATATTGTTGTGAAACTCTATTACATTTTCTGAACAGTTTCATTTATAACAATGAACTTATTATATTTTATGATCTAATGATGAGAACTTAATGAACTATATTCTGCAGCTTTCTTGTTTCAATATATATCTTTGATCTTCCAATAATGTTTTCTTCTACAAGTAAGAAAGAATCTGAGTATGTACTAGGCTCTAATGGGATTAGCAAGCTTGTTCTTTTTGTAAATGAGCATTGGCAAGTTTTTTGGAAATAATTTTAATGTAATATTATTTTCCATTCATTTTCTCCAGACTTTTGTATAAGGTTTTTCTTTCTTATAACTGTACAATGATATGCTACTGATGTTATGAAAAATTTAAGTCCTTTATTAATGAGAAAAATAAATATTGCCTACTGAAAAATTTATTAGTTTTAATTATTGAGAAACAGCCAATCTCATTTAAAACTAAGATCTGAATATGCAGATCAATGCTATTACATTAAGGTAAGCTACATTTTTATATTGAATGAAGGAAAGGCTAATAGATTATACTTTTATTACACTGGGGTGCCTATCCCATCTTCCTCTAATCCATGAGCCTAACCCCTGGATGCATGGCCTTCAAAAATATTAGCCTGGTTCAGTGAGTAAAAGATTTAAACAAATAGTCACTGTGCAAAATACTAAGTTCTATAGTTAAGGTCTGAGTAGAAGGCATGAATATCTGGCCCAGTGAATGCCATTGGGTCCTACATGCCTACCTCCCTCAACACCTTCCATCAGCTGTTGAAGAATGAACTATACATACACAGCTCTCAGCAAAATCCCTCTCTAGGACTTTCCCAGGCTTTGCCTCATGTCACACCACTTCTGTGACAATCCACATACAGTGACATACTACCATTGAGGTATAAAGGTCCAGCCCCCTTGCCTTCATTCAGGACAACTCTGAAGAATCATGCCAGCTTGGAATTCCTCCATAACATTGCCAGAGGCCTTTGTTATGTCTGTAACACAGTTCAGCTTCCCTTTCTGGACAATCCTGCTTCCTTCCCACCTTCCTACTCTCAAAGATAATTGCTTCTAAGAATAAACTCCCAACAAACTTCCTACATGCAAATCTCTTAGAGTCTGTTCTCTAGGGAAACAGATCTGATAATATCTAGTCCAGGCAGCTCAGAGAAGACTCATTAGATATAATTTGAGCATTATCCTTCAGTATCAATATGAATTTGTCTAATGGAGAAGATAAGAGTAATACAGTCCCTGTAAAAGGAAAAAAAGCAAGAAAAAATAGAGATATAAAAGAATATACCTTATTCAGATAAGTTGTGCTGTCTGAAGAAAATTAAAGAGGCAGTGTAGGGCATAGTAGAGGGAAGTAAGACTCAGACTCTTAAAGAGTCTTGGTTTTCCCTCTGAGGAGTTTGTATTTTTCTCTGTAGGGAGTAGGGAATCATTTGTGATTGTATATACAGGATTACATAATGAGACTCTTGCCAAAAGAAAACCCAAAGTAGTATAGAAGGTAGATTAAAGGAGAATCAAAAGACAAAAGCAGTAGGGAAACGAAAAGGAAATTAGCCCTAATTTTAGAAGCAAAAGTTTTTGCAGGTTAAACTGAAGAGATAGTGAAAGGGGAGGGGATATGGGCAGTGCAGTGAATATAGAAACTACTTTATCAGGTGACAGGATGTCAGAAATAAAGATGAAGGAGGGATAGAGGTTTTTTCTTGGGTCCATGAAACTGGCTGTGGTTGTAAATGGTTGACAACACAATAGGTGCAAGGGTCTCAACATGGTTGAGATTGTGGCATTAGGGGAGAAAGGAGACGAAGAAGAGCCCTTCTTTAGTGGTTGACACTGCATTGCGCAAAAAGAAATGGTATTCCCCCCCAAAACAGTAATTTAGAAGCTGTTAGCCTATCAAGGGTAGTACTAAGTTTTGTAACAAGGAGAAAAAGGCAACAAGAACTTCATGCAGGAATCAATGTGGCATGACGTAAGATGAGGTCAAAAGTCAGTTGGACCACATACCAGAGGGAAACAACATATAGCATCCAAGTGAAGCAGCAACAGACACCGTAGAAAATGCTTTCTAGCAGGACCATGGAGAAGTTATAACTTGCTTATTTTCTCTGACAGCAGGGATCCTAGAAGCAGTTATCTGCTACAATACTTTTCTTTTGTGGGACACTGAAGCAGACTGCATGCTGTAATTGTGTAGGCATATGCCTTGACAATGGAGCCAACAAGCCTGTCAGACTTGACTAGATGGTGAGGGTGTGAACCCTGGCTTGCTTCCTGCCTATAATAATAAATGATGCTGGTGCTCCGTGAAGCTCAGTTTAACCATTTCATATCAACAAGAATCATACATATTTCGTGCAAAATACTGAACATTTTAATTAGTTGTCCAAATGCACAATATTTTTTACATTCAATTGAATTGCACAGATATAATTACTTAAAGGATAAGTTTGCTTTTTTGAGAGTCCATGATTCACCTCTATCAGATCATAGAGAGTACCTATTAAAAATGCAAAATCCAAGAGTTAAGATGGTGGGGGAGTAGGGGACCCTAAGTTTGTCTCATCCCTCAAGTACAACTAGATAGTTACCAAATCATTCTGAACACCTGAGAAATCAATCAAAGATCTGAGAAAACAAAGGTTGCAAGTCTACAAGTAGAAAAGTAGCCATTGTTTGGAAGGTAGGCATTGTGAAAACTTGAATCTGGTGTGTTATAGCTGAGAATACAGTAGAGGGAAGGGAGACTTCTTAAGGAGGCTACTGCAAAGTATTTTAAGCAGTGGAGTGCAGAACTAGAACTTTTAGAAGTCTACTGCAGTGAGGGACGGGCCTGGCTTAAAGATGCTCAGATGGTGAAGCTCAGCAGAATCCTAGGTGTGACAGCATAGTCTGAGGATCCCTGGGGTTGCAAGGAGAATGGGTGGAAACAGTGCAGCAGAGTGCCAAGCATAGGAGCAAGGAAGCTGGCTGAGAACAGTGAGTCAAGGTGCCTGCTCTCTGCTGTCATAAACTGTTAACTGTTAGACATCCATGTGACTGCTTTCCTGGGATGGGCCCAGAAAAGGGCAGAAGCATGGAAGAGCCTTCCCAGGAAGAATAGTATGGGTCTGTGCCCCTGGAGTCCCTAAAATTTGGAGTTTTGAAACTCAGTTGGGTACTGAGATAAAAACACAGAGTCACGGCTGGGTGAACACAGAGTTCTAACAGAAACTAGGGAGACAAGAGTGATTGATTGATTGCTTTTCTATGGAGGCTCTTGGAAGAGCAGAAAATGCAAATTTTCAACTCTGGGGCTAGAGAGCAGGGTGCAGCTCTATTCATCCTGCCAATCAGTGCTGAAAGCCTTCAGGAAATAAAACAACGCCACCTGGAGGAATCCCGAGCGACTTACACTGAGACCTTCCTCCCTGTGCACTGGAAGTGCATTTCTACTGGGGCACGTTCACCTGAGAATCAGAGCAAAGGCCCCTCCCCAAGGAGACCAGGACAAACAACACACTTGTACCAAGTTTACCAACCCTATAAGGTTGCAAAGCTTCAGCTCTTGGGGAAAACTGTATATAGCAGTCTTTGTATTTTTATTCTTTACTCTTTTAGTATTATTTTTTTTCAGTTATTTTCTCAATTCTTTTTTATTCTTTTAAAATATATATATATATATATATATATATATATATATACACTTCACATATATAATATATGCATATATTTTTCTTTTTTATTTTGGGATTTAGTTTCTTTTAACAAGCAGACCAAACACACCCAGGATCTAGGTTTTCATTGTTGTTGTTGCTGCTGGGTTTTTTTTGTTTCTTTTCTGGACAAAATGATGAGACAGAGAAATTCCCCACAAAAGAAAGAACAGGAGGTAGTACTCACAGCCAGTGATATAATCAATATGGATATAAGTCAGATCTCTTATCTAGAATTTAAAACAATGACTACAAAGATACTAGCTAGACTGTAAAAAAAAAAAAAAGCAACGTAGAAGACACTAGAGAATTCCTTACTACAGAGATGAAAGAACTAAAATCTAGTCAGGCTAAAATTTAAAATGCTATTACCATGATGTAGTCCCAAGTGGGGACCATAAAAACAAGGATGAATGAAGTGGAATGAATCAGTGATACAGAAGATAAAATTATGGGAAAAAAAGGAAGATGAAAAGAAAGAGAAAGAAAACTATTAAATCATAAAGGTAGACCTAGGGAACTTAGCAATTCCATAAAGTGAAATAATACTGTATTTTAGGAGTCCCAGAAGTGGAAGAGGGAGAAAGGGGGAAGAAGGTCTATTTGAACAAATCATAGCTGAAAACTTCCCTAATTTGGGGAAGAAAACAGGCATTCAAGTCCAAACAGAGAATCCCCTCAATATCAACAAAAATAGGTCAACAACTCGATTTATTATAGTAAAACTTGTAAATTACAAAAATAAAGAGAAAATCCTGAAAGCAGCTTGGGACAAGAGGTTCTTAACCTATAAGGGTAGACACATAAGGCTGGCAGCAGACCCGTCCACAGAGATCTGGCAGGCCAGAAAGGACTGGCATGATATTCAATGTGCTAAATGAGAAAAATATGCAGCCAAGAATACTTTATCCAGCAAGGCTGTCATTCAGAATAAAAGGAGAGATAAAGAGTTCCAAGACGAACAAATACTAAAGAAATTTATAGACACTAAGTCAGCCCTATAGGAAATATTAAAGGTGACCCTTTGAGCACAGATAGAGACCAAAAGTAACAAACACCAGAAAGAACAGACAGTCTACAGGAACAATAACTTTATAGGTAATACAATGGCACTCAATTCATATCTTTCAATAATTACTCAATTCATGGACTGAACACTCCAATCAAAAGACATAGGGTATCAGAGTGGATAAAAAGATAGGACTCATTAGTATGCTGCTTACAAGATACTCATTTTAGATCCAAAGACACCTCCAGATTGAAAGTGAGGGAGTGTAGAACCATTTATCATGCTAATGGGCATGAAAAGAAAGCTGAAATAGCCATCCTTATATCAGACCAACTAGATTTAAAACCAAAGACTGTAATAAGAGATGAAGAATGATACTATATCATAAAAAGGCATCTACCCAACAAGAAGATATAACACGTGAAAATATTTATCTCCCTAACGTGGGAGCACCCAAATATAGTATAAATATAAACATAAATATAAGTCAATTAATAACAAAATTAAAGAAACTAATGTATAGTAATACAAAAATAGTAGAGGACTTTAACACCCCACTCACAGCAATGGACAGATCATCTAAGCAGAAGGTCAACAAGGAAACAATATACCTATTTTTTCGAAACTGTTCCAAGAAATAGAAATGGAAGGAAAACTTCCAAACTCATTTTATGAGGCCCACATTACCTTGATCCCCAAACCAGACAAAACCCAACTGAAAAAGGAGAATTACAGACCAAAATCCCTGGTGAAGATGGATGCCAAATTTCTCACCAAGATACTAGCTAATAGAATCCAACAGTACATTAAAAAGATTACTCACCACAACCAAGCAGGATTTATTCCTAGGATGTACGGGTGGTTCAGTATCTGCAAATCAATCAATGTGATATACCACATTAATAAAAGAAAGGATAAGAACCATATGATCCTCTGAATAGTTGCAGAAAAAGCATGTGCAAAATACAGCATCATTTCTTGATAAAAAAACCCCACCATGTAGGGATGGAGGGAACATACCTTAAGAACATAAACATTATATATGAAAAACCCACAATGAATATCATCCTCAATGGGGAAAAATTAAGAGCTTTCCTCCCCATGGTCAGGAACACAACAGGGATGTCCACTCTCACCACTGTTGTTCAACATAGTACTGGAAGTCCTAATCTCAGCAATCAGACAACAAAAATAAATAAAAGACATCCAAACTGGCAAAAAAAAAGAAAAATCAAGCTTTCATTCTTCATGGATGACATGATATTCTATGTTGAAAACCCAAAAAGAATTGCTAGAACTGATAAAGGGATTCAGCAAAGTCACAGGATATAAAATCAATGCACAGAAGTCTATTGCATTTCTATAGTTTCACAAAAAAAAGCAGCAAAAAAAGAAATCAAGGAATCAATCCCATTTAAAATTGCACCAAAACCCAAAAATACCAAGGAATAAAGTTAACCCAATAGGCAAAAGATCTGTACTCTGAAAACTATAGAACACTTATGAAAGAAATGGAAAAATCTCCCATGCTCATGGATTGAAAGAAAAAATACTGTTAAAATGTCTATACTAACTAAAGCAATCTACACATTTAATGAAATACCTATCAAAATACCATCAGAATATTTCACAGAGCTGGAACAAACAATCCTAAAATTTGTATAGAACCAGAAAAGACCCGAATAGCCAAAGGAATGTTGAAAAAGAAAAGCAAAGTTGGAGAAGACATTGCAATTCTAGACTTAAAGCTGCATTATAAAGCTGTGATCAGCAGGACAATATGGTAATGGCACAAAAACAGACACATAGATCAATGGAATGAAATAAAGAACCCAGAAGTGGACCTTCATTCTATGGTCAACTAATCTTCAACAAAGCAGGAAAGAATATCTAATGGACAAAAGACAGTCTTTTTTAACATATGGTGTTGTGTAAATTGGACAGCCATATGCAAAAGAATGAAACTGGACTACTTTGTTAAACCATACACAAAAATAAACTCAAAATGGATGAAAAACCTACTCTGAACAAGAATCCATTAAAATCCTAGAGGAGAACACTGGTAGCAACCTCTTCAACCTTGGCCACAGCAACTTTTTGCTAGATGCATCTCCAAAGGAAGGGAAACAAAGGCAAGAATGAACTATTGGGGCTTCATCAGGATAAAAAGCTTTTGCACAGCAAATGAAACAATGAAAAAAACTAAACAGCAACCTATAGAATGGGAAAAAGTATTTGCAAATGACATATCTATACTAAAGAGCTAGTATCCAAAATCTATAAAGAACTTATCAAATTAAACACCCCAAAAAACAAATACCCAGTCAAGAAATGGGCAGAAGACATGAGCAGACATTTCTCCAAAGATATACAAATGGAAAAAAAAGCACATGAAAAAATGATCCATATCACTTGGCATCAAGAAAATACAAATCAAAACCACAATGAGATACCACCTCACACTAATCAGAATGGCTAAAAATAATAAGTAAGGAAACAATAAATGTTGATGTGGATGCAGAGAAAGGAGAACCCTCATATACTGTTGGTAGGAACACAAGCTGGCACAGCTACACTAGAAAACAGTATGGAGGCTCCTCAAAAAGTTAAAAATAGAACTACCCTACAACCCAGCAATTAGAGTACTAAGTACTTATCCAAAAGGTACACAGTGATTCAAATGGGGCACATGCAACCCTATATTTATAGCAGCAATAGGGATCCCTGGGTGGCGCAGCGGTTTGGCGCCTGCCTTTGGCCCAGGGCGCGATCTTGGAGACCCGGGATCGAATCCCACGTCGGGCTCCCGGTGCATGGAGCCTGCTTCTCCCTCTGCCTGCTTCTCCCTCTGCCTGTGTCTCTGCCTCTCTCTCTCTCTCTGTGACTATCATAAATAAATAAAAAATTTTAAAAAAATTAAAAAAAAAAGAACTTTTATTTATAGCAGCAATGTCCACAATAGCCAAATTATGGAAAGGTCCCAGATGTCATTGATGGATGGATAAAGAAGATGTGGTGTGTATATCTATATCTGTATCTCTATATCTATAGATATATATAATGAAATATTACTCAGCTATCAAAAAGAATTAAATCTTGCCATTTGCAATAACATGGATAGACCTAGAGGGTATTACACTAAGTGAAATAAGTCAGAGAAAGAATATACCATATGATCTCACTCATATATGGAATTTAAGAAACAAAACAGATAAACATAGGAAAGGAAGGAAAAATAAAATAAGATAAAAACAGAGAGGGAGCCAAACCATAAGAGACCCTTAACAATAGAAAACAAACTAAGGGTTGCTGGAGGGGAGATGGGTAGGAGGATGAAGTAATTGTGTGATGGACATTAAGGAGGGTACATGATATAATGAGCACTAGGTGTTATATGTAACTGATAAATCACTAAATTCTACCCCCAAAACTAATAATATGCTGTATGTTAGCTAAATTGAATTTAAATGAAAAATTAATTTTTTAATTAAAAAAAATAAAAGCAAAATCCAGGGTCCAATTTCATCTACTGAATCCAAAGCAGGGTTTCTCAGTTTTGGCCCCATTTATATTTGGAGCTGCAGAACTCCTTGTGGGAGCTATCCTGCATTACAAGGGATATTTAGAAGCATCCTAGCCTCCACTCACTAGATGCCCCCCCACAACATACACACTGTTGTGACAACCAAAAACATCCCTAGATATTGCCAAATGTTTCCTCTGAGGCAAAAATCACTCCTGGTTGAGAACTACCACTCTAGAGAGATGGGGCTGGGGGTGTGCTTTTCTCCTTTATATTTGATGAAGTGTGGAAAAAGTGTAATCTAGGTCATTAGCAGAGACATAATTCTAGCACCCTGAAGAACTCCTTCTTCTGGTCTTTAGCTACTTTCTGTTTAATAAATGTGTGGGAAGAAGGGAAGAAAGTATGTGGGGCTGTATAATATGTGTGGCTGTCTTGTCTATTTTTTATCAGTTTGTATAAGTCCTAAATGACAGCTGTATGACCTGGAATATAAACGATTGACTAAATATGTGGATAAGGAGAGGGCAAGGTACAATACTCTTCTGCACTGAGAAAAAGAATAAATGAATTAATATTGCACCCAAATTACATAAGAAAAGCTAATAAGCATTGGAGATTCAGAATTGAATAATACCTATCTCTTGGTCTCCACAGTTTACAGACAAATGGAGAAAGACAAATCATTAACATACAGTGTAGAACCTTGCTTGTGACTATAAGAATCTGATTAAAAGATACTGAATACAGTATATACATAATGTAATGCCTGGCCCTTCACCCACAGGCCACTGCTGCTCAATTCTCACTTAAGGTGGGCTTCCTACTTTTGTCATTTTTTTGTCCTTCAGTAAATTTACCTTCTTTAGGCATAATCAGTTAGGAAAAGCCTTAATAATTATCCCATTTAGAAGAAAGAGAAGGAATGAATATAGCTTAGAGAAGGCTGTGCCTGGAATTAAAAGACCAGACACTGGAACAATGTTGTTTATGTTTGTCAGTCATCTGTTTTAGGCTTTGATCTATTGCCAAATTAACTGAACCTGATTAATGGACTTTTATTTGTTTTTAGTTTATTGAGTGCCTAAAATAGTTACAAACCATTGATGAAGAATTATCACCATGCATAATCTTGTTAATGATCTTTAAAAGCAAGTATATATAGCTTATCAATATGAATAATTTGCATTACGAATTTACTTTGCTTATATGCAACTAATCACTGTTTATTGAGTACCTAATATGGTCTGAATTAGATATTGTGGCAGCTGCAAGAAGAGATAAGGCATAATCCCTGATAATAAGCACTTTATAAATTAGTTGGGAAGATGGAAAATACATTGGCATGAATATAAAGGACAATAAAGGTTTTAAGGCATTACATGCAAAATGCTAAATGATATACTATAGAAAAACAGAGGAAGTTAGATTTTCATTCTGGATGGTCAGTGCTGACTTATACAAAATATAGGCAATATAATGAACTGAAGGATTCATGGAGTTCCTATTATATGGTAGGAAGGAGATGAGAACTCATGCATTGGGAAACCAGCATGGATAAAGCCATAAAAGCAAAATGGGCAAAATGTCTAGCTAGGAGAAAATATAACACTTGAACTAGGATATAAGTTGAAGTGAGTAAGTGCCAGAAACGGACATTGTTTGGCAAACTTGCCTGTCAGGCTTTTGACACCCTGGGAGATATTGACAGATTTTGATCATGGTTGCAATTGATAATAGCCAGGTTGTAGAAAGTAAATCTGACAGTAGTGAAAATAGAGTACCTGATGGTGGCATTGTTAAATGAAAATGTGCAAATAAAAGTAAATGTGATTTAAAGATGAAATAGGCAGGTCTTAGAAGCTGATTAGATATATTTTCAAAAGGGAAGGGAGATTAATATATGTTGAAACTTGAGTTTTACAACTGATAGATCAAGCGTGTTGCCAGCAGAAATGTAGGGAGACCATCCCACTGAGTGAAATAAATTTAAGAGTGAAATGAGATATTCAGTTTTTAAAAATACCAAAATATCAGTTATAGGATATAAGATAATTTTATCTAGCAGTTATTTTGGTAAATTGGGTTAAAGAAAAATTCAAAACTGTGTAATTTAGTAAGTCACTCCTATTGGATGGCTGATAAAATCATGAAAATAGATATACTATCAGAAGATGAGATCTTTCAGAAAAGGCATAAGGATAGAACTTCAAGGTATTGCTGTATTTGAAAGCATGAAGAGAAAATAGAGAACCAGAGAGATTAAGATAATTAGACAATGCAGGGTTAAGAATTTGAGGCAAGAGAGAACTTCAAGAGACAGGAAGTGGTCAAGAGTGTCAAATGCTGCACACAGGTTAAGAAAATATTATGGAACGCTCTAGCCCCTCCTCCTCTAAACTACTGTGGAAATGCTTCATATGTTTACTAATCTCCAGCAAGACCGGAGAAGAAAAAAAGGCTATGAATTACATGTGAATAAATTTATTAGTTAAAATAATTAGGTATCAAGTTTTTAAATGGAAGAAACAAGTTGATACTAATGATGAAGAGGTAATTCTGACTTCCCTATGCCTTTGTACTAAGCATGAGAGACCAGACAAAATTGTAGCATGAACCAGAAGGAGCAAAAAGATTACTGTTTCTTTTATGAAATGGTTTTATTCTACTGGTGTCTCTTTAAAAATAAAAATCAACAAATAAATGTCCATTTAAATTGATCTCCTGTTGGAATATGCTATTGGTCTGACATATAAATTAGTGTTTCTTAGATTAAACTATCCCTCTGGGATAAGACTGAGAAACAACAATAATATTTTATGGATAGTGTGACATAGCTTGCCTTTACAACAATTCTTTTCTCCATTATTTATTTATTTATATCTGTAAGATGGACAATGGAGAGGTCCATAATCAGAAAGATAGTGATACTAATTTTGAGCTCTGATAAAGTATATTAATGTCTTTAGTCACATGTTGTTATTGGAATTTAAAGATTACTATTTTTCTTTCATAGAGCAATTTTAAATGAAAATTCCTCCTACTCATTGCCCTAAATCTGTTCCTTATTAGCTGTGGCCTTGTGAAGCTCACTTAACCTCTTTAAGCCATTTTCCTTCTCTGTGAAATGGGAATGTTAATACTCGCCCTTGTTACTCCCAGAGTGCTAAGGGGATCAAATGAGATGATAAAAGTGAAAGTGTTTGGTTAACTATGAAATACCACAAATGTTATTATAAATTCTTTCTGGATGGTGTCACCATGTTGTTCCTCTAGTGCCTGACATGAAGTAAAAAATCAATAAATAAGTTCCTGGGAAGTATAATAATGGAAATAGTTGTATATAAAAGTACCTATAAAACATATAACTGAACCACCAAACACAAAATTGTCATGAAAACAAAGGTGGGCTTAGCACTCATAAGAATAATAATCTATTCCTCGAAACATGACATGGTGTGAACCAGCCTCCAACTGTCCTGTAACTGAAAGCTTTCTAGGGAAAAAGATGGCACACTTTTCAATGTGCTTTTTATTTCATGTCTAACAGCCTTCCTATCCATATCCCAAACTAGAAATTATTTATTAGTAAACCTGGAAAACACAGCCAAAGGAATAGATAACACCAATAGACAAGAGTTCATAAAAATTCAACAACAGGCGGGGAATGAGGGACAGAAAACTGACCAAATATAAAAACAGGAAGACAATACCCAACCAATGTGGAAGCAAAGAACTGTAAAATAAAACATTGCATAGAAATATCTATTTTCACTGAATATACCAGAAGTAAATGCCAATAGGTTTGACTTCATAATAACAAGGAATACTCTACAGTATTAATTATTTCATTGAAGCTCTTAGCACAGTAACATTTACAAATGGGGGCAGGGAATGTAAATGACCAGCGGTGAAAGGGAGAAGAGAGCCTAGCTAGTCAAGGGAAAGTGTAAAACACAGCCACTTAATGAAGATCTGCTCCCTCCCCACCCCAAACTTCCTCAAACCTGTTAGCATGGCCATTTTCAGGGTATATATTTCAATATTGTTTTCAACTATCAAATAATGCCTTCTTTAACATTAATACTTTATTACTGATAATAGATTTTTATTTGACTCTCACTTCCACATTTCTAACAGAAATGGTGGCATGATAGATAGCTGAACTAATTGGGAAGAGGGTACAGCTCAAGAACTGGTCGGATGCCTCCTATCCAACATAATTCTTTGCTAGGCCTATTATCACCTCTCATATCAGCCAATGTTCTCTTAGAAAGACATCAAAGGATGCCTTATAGTATCATTCACACCATCCAAGTACAAGGGTCCAGTGGTATGTGGACCCAAACTGAATATGGGTCAATCCAAGTGTGTCAGGTCACTAAAGCCAACCCTCAAATAGGCTGAGATGGGCAACAAGTCAACAGAAGAGTTTTGATAGAAGTCATCAAGATATGGTCATTTCAGCATCCCTGCTGAAGACCAGAAAACCTTCCCCCAGCGCATCATTTCCTGTGCATGATGAGAGCCAATCACATTAACAGTTTGGCACTTTGTCTAAAACATCTTTATGGGAAGACTGCATTAGACACAAAAGACATAGAGAGCTGTTCTCATGGTTGCTAAAACTCTGCCAACTCTGTGGACCAATGATAGTCAGATATTCCTACCTCTGCATGCAGCAACTCTCAGCTGAGTTGGACAGGGACAGCATGCCCGCAGGAAAACTAGCTCCATTTTAAGTCCAAAGAGAGTTGTTTATCTACTTCTCCCAGAGGGGTAGGGGGATTGAACTGAGAAGCCTCTGGGATCTTATCCATGCTGTTTGCCTTAGGCCAAGAAACTGATTGCTCTCAAAAAAAGGTAGACAAAATCAAAGGTAAATGACTGTCCACACAACTGTATTACATGCATCATCAGTTCCTTCCTCTTAGTCACACAAATGATAGACATGAAAGAGAAGAGATTATTTTTTGTTTCCCTAAAAGCACTTGGGATTATAAATAATATAATAAAAGATCATGTCTTATTGCTCTCCAATTTCATGTGAGTTTAAAGCATATGGCTTTTATTTTTCTGGAGTGAGGAAGACCAGAATAGTGAGTTGAAGTGATGATTCCTGGGAGCTATAAAATATTTTATTAAGTAAGAATACAATGTTATTACATGCACCAGAGACCAGTGTAACATTAAACACAAGTTTTAAATGAGGGTTGGAGTGAGGTAGGGGAGGCATTGTTACACCTAAATAAATTCACAGGTTAGAGATCACAAAACATGCTGTAAAACGCTCTGTCACCTACAGCCAGCATTAGCATTCTGGAATGCAAGGGAAGATGTTTCTTGTAGTTTGTGTGAAATTCATTTTCTACTCTTGGTTTCACTACGAGCATTTTGGATAACAAAACAACATATATATAAAATACATATTCTTTCCAGCAGTTCTTTTTCTCACAGATATATCTCTGTTTTATTGATTTGTGGCATTTTAAATTATCTTTCAATCCCAGGAAAATTACTCGCAAATTTTTTTCTCACAAATTTCCCCTTTCCTCTCTCTTTGTTATTCATAAGCCTCCCCCTGCAACCTGCTTCAAGAAATTGAATTTATAATAAGAAGTGTTGCACGGCTGCCTTTCTTCTCATAATATGGGAGCACTGAGAAAAAACAGTATTTTTGTCCACTTCTGAAATTGGGCAGGAGGAGAGAAAAAGAGAAAAATGAAAGAGAACATTCTCAACAAATATTCCCACCCACTAACTGTTGTCCTGTCATGAGATGCACATCAAACACAGCTAGACCAAGATAGAAAAGCAACCTCAAGAAAGATATGAATTCTTCCGGAAATGCATACTAATGTTTCACTGTCTGATACTTATGACTCTTCTCACAAAATTGGGCTTAAATCATTGACCTGGTATGGGGCTGTAGGGCAGAACCCTGTCTTTTAGAAAGGCAATGCATTAATGATGTCAAATATGTTGCAGCTTGAAGAAGTTTCAGAGGAAGGAAGGAAGGAAGGAAGGAAGGAAGGAAGGAAGGAAGGAAGAAAGGAAGGGAGAAAGAAAAGAAAGAAGAAGAAAGAAAGAAAGAAAGAAAGAAAGAAAGAAAGAAAGAGAAAGAAAGAAAGAAAGAAAGAAAGAAAGAAAGAAAGAAAGAAAGAAAAAGAAAGAAGGAAAGAAAGAAAGAAAGAAAGAAAGAAAGAAAGAAAGAAAGAAAAAGAAAGAAGAAAGAAAGAAAGAAAGAAAGAAAGAAGAAAGAAAGAAGGAAAGAAAGAAAGAAAGAAAGAAAGAAAGAAAGAAAGAAAGAAAGGATTTTAGTAAAAACTAAACAAATAAAGAAGTTTTAGTAATACGCTCAAAAGTCTAAAACTGCTGCCTTATCTGAATACTGTGCCAAGATGTGGGGGAAAAAAAGCCAATATGCTTCAAATTATCCAGGCAACATGCAAACACATATCCATTTACAAAACTCCTGGTCTTGTCCCACCATTAAAACATGGTAGGTTATTCTTGAATCAATTTTAAGAAACTATGGCAAATTTTCTACTTTTTGCACTAGATGTGGTTAAACCAAATATTAATGGAAATAAAGCACTAGACATGATTCAGTGGAATGACTGAGTGAGGAGTCACATGATGGTGGAAAAGAAGACAGAACAGAGTGAGAGGAAATGTACTAACTGAAACCAGGTGTCATTGATTTAATATTAATTTTTCTCACCAGTACTTTTAGACAATTGAACTAGCATGCCTTCAGAAGAATATCTAGGAAACTGCTTCTGAGTTTAGTAATTTAAAAATAATTAGAAATTTATGGCAGGGGGTGGGGGTGGGGGGCTATGCCAAAGACTAAGGAATAGAATTTAATTCTGAAGTTTAAAAAATGTTACAATCTATCTTCTGTAACACTGTTAATTGAATTCAAAGTGTACTTATTGATTTTGTTCATGTACTTGATATGATGAGTAGTACAAAGATGATTAAATCCGATTTCCTTCCCTGTGAAACTTGCCAACATGATATAATTCAAGTGATATCAAATAAATGTCTTAAGTGAAGTCCAATAAACTCTTAAGTAATTCCAAAGAATGAGACATTACATCAAATCAATATATCAAAAAAAAGTTTTCCCAGGGAAAATAGTGATTGACATAAATTTTGTAAATGGATAAAATTTACTGAAACTGAACTAGAAAACTCGAATAACCCATGCCAAAGAAATTAAAATTGTGATTAAAGGCCTTCCTACAAAGAAAATTTCAGTCCCGAAAAGGCTCACTGGTGAATTTAATTCAAAATTTAAGGAAATAATTAAAAGTAATCACATTGAAGCTCTTGCAAAAAGAGAGAATTGAGCAATGAGATCAGCTTTGGTGACTGGTTTGAGTGATTAATGAGGCAGCACAAGACTGAGGAAAATAAAGCACTATAAATGGTTACATTGAACAGTATTGATGGAAATAAAGCACTAGAAATGCTTAAGTAGAGATGATTAAGTACAATGGTTGGTTTTGGAGTTAGGGGAGAACAAATAGACTCAATATAACATGAGGGATAGAAGGTAGACAGGTCATGGTGAAGATAAAGGAAAATGATGGAGTGTAAAGTGAAATCATGGTGATCAGAAAGAATGATCTCAAATTTTAAGCTCTTAAAACAATTCTCAATGATAATAGAGTCCACATCTTGGTTTCTTGTGATGTCTGTGAATGTTGGGGTAATTTTGAAGTTATCTAAAATAATGATGGATCAAAGAGAAAAGAAGAATTAGTGGGTTGGTGCCAAAGTTAGCATAGAAAAGGCTGTCCCCAGGTTTGTCCAAAGACAACAACAAAGATGGGAAGAGCATTGTTTCTAGGCCATGTCTGTCATTTGCCAAGTAATTATTATATGTCAGCCATTGTTTTCATCACACATCTTCATTATGACATTTTATCCTCACTATGGAGTTAAGTAGGTAGTCATAACTTTATAGATGATCACACTGAGACACCAAGCTTAATATAGTATCCAAGATCTTTCCTCTACACAGTGGTGGGGGCACAACATGAACATAGTTGTCTGGGCCTTCAAAGCTCACATCATTTCTACAAAATTGTCAGTTCCAACACACACACACAAAATCCCAAACACAATAAGATGATGAGGGAAGTATGGTAACATTTATTGAGTTCTTACTATATGCCATAGGCAGTGCTAACGATTTTATGTATATCACTTAATATTGGCTCTTTTGGGTTTCTGTGAATGTTAAGTATTTCCATTTCAGGGGATAAAGGAATTTATACTTAAAGAAGTTTTTCAGATTTTCAAGGTCACCAAGTTAGTGAGGTAAGATTTGTAATAAGGTTTGTCTAACTCCAAAGCTGATTTGCTTACGCTTCTTCTGGGTTCCTGAGTTTTAATAAACAATGTGTTATTGAGCCAAAGTGATAATCTACTCATTTGGAGATAGAAGTAGAAATTAAGAATAATGTTTTTACCTTTTCGAAATGATATATAAAGAGATCCAGGTATTAATTAAAGAGATAAAGGAAAAGGCGGGTGTAAGAAATAAGGAAACAAATGGAACATAGAAATATTGTGTTATTTGTAGAATGGATTGAGAAAAACAGCATTACAGGGTTGCTCGGAAAGCCTTATCAGGCAATTGCATTTAGATAGAAGCTGAACACTTGCCTAAGAGTTGGATAAGACTTTAGGAAAAAGAATGTCCTACAAGATTGCCAGCTGCCCTGAATGCCTTGAGACAATTGAAAATATGTCACTATTCCTAGCATACAGCCTTCTACTGAAAGTCAAGGAATATTCTGATATTCACCCAAGGCATTCTTGCCATTTTTTGCATCTATTGCAAGCAGCTGGGCATACATTAATGGAGGCTGTAGCAAAGTAATTTCAGAAGCAGTTGCTCCACTGACTACAGTGATGTGACTGAATGGAAATACTCTTAACGGAGAAGAAAGGAATAAAAGGTAAGAAAGGAGGGAGGAAGAGAGGGAGGGAGAGAAGGAAAAAGGAAAGAAGGGAGGGAGGGAGGAAGGAAGGAAGGGCAACCCACTAAAGCAATCATTTTGTTCCTGCAGACATGGATGTGTCAAACTGAACTTCAATTTGTTACAGAAATAGATCTATTTGTTTCTATTCAAGAAGAAGTTCATAAAATCAACTTTGAGATCCAACTGTAAAATTCTAGCATAAACATTTATTTCTACTGCTTTAGGTTAAGAGTAATTTTTTATCTATCAATCCATAAACCTAACATGTACAGCTCCATAGTCCATGCTGATTGTGGCTCCACTAAACCAATATTTTAGGCACTATAGAAATCATTACCACTGCGCACTCATGTTAAACTGATAAAATGATATGATGCATGAAAAATATTAAACTATCTGATTTAGCTAGAAAAGTTTATTTTTATATAATTATTTTATAGTATTCAAACTATGTACAGATAAAGGATTCCTAAGATGATCCATAGCAATGGAACATATAATGTTGACAAACATGATAATAATATTAGTGAACATGAATCTTTATTTTCCACTGAATAGCCACCGATTTATTAGGTTATTTTACTTTAGTCACTACAGAATGGTAGAAGGATATATATAAGCTAATTAATCACCCAAATAATGTGAGCTAGAATTTTGAGTAATTTCATTAAAAGTATTTTAATAAACGCTATTTTATTTGGGCCAACGAAGGCACATCTCCTTCAGGAAGAGCTATATCTTGGAGATAATGTTCCTCCAGTTTGCCATTCTAGCCACACAAGCAATTAACAGGACTAAGCTGAAAGATGTTTTCCCAGGCTTATGGGCTTAAGGCCAGCATGTAAAAGGCTCTGGATCTCACTACCCAGTATCACTTAGTTCAGGTTAGAAGTTACAGACTGGGGTCAGCAGACACCTGCATGCCCCTGTTCCCTGGACATGCTTTATTTTTTTATTTTTTTTTTTAATTAATTTTTATTGGTGTTCAATTTACCAACATACAGAAAAACACCCAGTGCTCATCCCATCAAGTGTCCACCTCAGTGCCCGTCACCCCTTCCCCTCCAACACCCGCCCTCCTCCCCTTCCACCACCCCTAGTTCGTTTCCCCGAGTTAGGAGTCTTTATGTTCTGTCTCCCTTCCTGATATTTCCCAACATTTCTTCTCCCTTCCTTTATATTCCCTTTCACCATTATTCATATTCCTCAAATGAATGAGAACATACACTGTGTGTCCCTCTCCGATTGACTTATTTCACTCAGCATAATACCCTCCAGTTCCATCCACGTTGAAGCAAATGGTGGGTATTTGTCGTTTCTAATTGCTGAGTAATATTCCATTGTATACATAAACCACATCTTCTTTATCCATTCATCTTTCGATGGACACCGAGGCTCCTTCCACAGTTTGGCTATTGTGGCCATTGCTGATAGAAACATCGGGGTGCAGGTGTCCCGATGTTTCATTGCATCTGAATCTTTGGGGTAAATCCCCAACAGTGCAATTGCTGGGTCATAGGGCAGGTCTATTTTTAACTCTTTGAGGAACCTCCACACAGTTTTCCAGAGTGGCTGCACCAGTTCACATTCCCACCAACAGTGTAAGAGGGTTCCCTTTTCTCCACATCCTCTCCAACATTTGTGGTTTCCTGCCTTGTTAATTTTCCCCATTCTCACTGGTGTGAGGTGGTATCTCATTGTGGTTTTGATTTGTATTTCCCTGATGGCAAGTGATGCAGAGCATTTTCTCATGTGCATGTTGGCCATGTCCATGTCTTCCTCTGTGAGATTTCTCTTCATGTCTTTTGCCCATTTCATGATTGGATTGTTTGTTTCTTTGGTGTTGAGTTTAATAAGTTCTTTATAGATTTTGGAAACTAGCCCTTTATCTGATATGTCATTTGCAAATATCTTCTCCCATTCTGTAGGTTGTCTTTTAGTTTTGTTGACTGTATCCTTTGCTGTGCAGAAGCTTCTTATCTTGATGAAGTCCCAATAGTTCATTTTTGCTTTTGTTTCTTTTGCCTTTGTGGATGTATCTTGCAAGAAGTTACTGTGGCCAAGTTCAAAAAGGGTGTTGCCTGTGTTCTCCTCTAGGATTTTGATGGAATCTTGTCTCACATTTAGATCTTTCATCCATTTTGAGTTTATCTGTGTGTATGGTGAAAGAGAGTGGCCTGGACATGCTTTAAAGAGGCCTGCTGTAGCCATAGCACACCTGGGTCTAAACTCCGGAAGGGGCACTTAGCCCCTGCTAGTCTCCATTTTTATAGGTCAAAAGTGAGAACAGACTTTTAAGTGGAAGATAAACAATCTGAACTTCCCTTCCTAAAAGGTTCCTACTATTTAGGGAAATGCTGAAAATGCACTTTTTTTTTTTTTTTTTCCTGCCCAGAGGCTGTAGGTAGCAAAGAAAAGGAAAGAGAAATTCAACCTAGCTTTTGAAGATCTCGCCCTAACTGACCTCCTCATAAGTTCGTGCTTTTTTTTTTTTTTTTTTTCATTTTCCTTTCAGATGCCTTCAGGCCAGCTCTCCTTGATCCCCACAGAGTTGCCTCAGCACACCTTTGCATACAGTCTACTGCTTCCTCACCATCTCTTCTGCAATATCCTTCTGACCCCCTCTGGAATGTCTTCACTTCCTCTTTCTTAATCCATGACCCTGCCCCTTCTTAAAACCCTTCCTTAAAACTTCAGATCAAATTAACACTTGTTCCTCTAAATTGTAAAGTGTGGACTTTGAAAGGGTCTTTGAAGTATAAATGTCATCTGGTTAGTCCTCATCCTGAAAGTGGCATTTTGTATGAATCTCCAGGGGAGGCAAAGACATTCCTTCTGGGTGATAGGAGAAGGAAACTGAAAGAGATTTTGAGTTGATAAATGGCGCACATCATTGTTATTCTTTGCAAAGTCTGCAGAACTCAGAGTTAAAAATTATTCACAGAGAAAAACAAATTGCAAATGTTTTATTTTCCAAGTATTACATCAAGTTAAAAATTTTTGTGAGGAGTGTGGTCAACATATGATGCTGTCACTGTTACTATCTCTCAAAGATGGCAGCTCTATAACTCACTTTTATATGAAGTGGATTAATTCATTTCTTGTGCATTCTGTGAGCATTCATTCTGTTCTCAGCCCAGGAAAATCCCAGAATGTGAGAAAGAGCTGGAAGGGACCTCAGGAATCATCTCACACCCCTGCTCCTATTACTCTCATGTAAAAATCAGACAAATCACTTGTGTCACAAGTAAAATACTTGTGCACCTTCTCATTCACTGCCATGTAACAGGTGAAAAAATAAACATGTTGATACTTATATTGAGCCTACACCATAGCCCACAGGCATGTTAAAACTGTGGGAATCAATTGGAGTTGAGAATTTTTTAAAAGTCAATAAAAGATCCCAAACACATTCCTCTTCCTAACCAAGTTCATTATTCTCAGGAAAAATTGTAGCAGATTATGAGGCAGAAGGCCTGACCATACCTGGTCACACCTGGCTATGTGGGGGAACTTGGCAGTTAATTACCTGTTACTGCACTCTGGTTTTTCTAGCGGTCAATTAGAGAAAATGGTACTTGTCCCCATAGAGCTAAGAGATCAAAAGGGATACACTTGTAAATTCCAATATGGTTTACAAACACAGTAACATTAGTTAACCGTGCTTGCTCTTTGGTGCAAGTAAAGATAAAGAGGTAAAGACAGCAATAATTGCATTTTTCCATGGATAAGTTGAACATTTTTCAATTCTACGAATAGCACATTTCACCAACAAGGATGAAAATGTTGGTTAATCTTTTCCACTGAGCTTGTATTAAACCCTTGCATACGAAGCTCTGCTACTACCCACTATCCATTCTTAAACATCTTTCTGCTTGATAGTATAAGTCAAGGTTGTGATACAGAAAAAGAATATTTCCTAACAGAAACAAGATTAATGTGTTTTTATTAAACTGTTTACTAACAATGGTCATTGTTACCTCTATATTAGATATATTCTAAAATTTTGAAAACATCTCTCCTGTTAAAAAAAATCTCAAGGAGGGTTTTAAAAAGGTCCATGATTATGACTAAGAGCTGCTGAATTGTGACAGTATTTAATCATTTCTTTCCCTTATTGTATCATTTATGCAGGTTATTTAAATCTTTTGGTAAAGTAAAAAAAAAAAGTTTTATATACACTAATATATAAAATGTAATGACTATAACATATAAATGTAAATTTTTTTAAACTCTAAAGGTTATCCAGAAACAAAATCTGGCACTAAAGCATTGCTAAACCATGTTTAAATGGTTCTGTGTACCTTAGGACAAATGAACACCATGAAATAATGACTACATTATTAAAATATAAGAAGAGAGGTACATAGCTTGGACATTTCCCCTCATCCAACCCAACTGTAAATTATTTGCAAGTTTATCAATTTTTAAATACAAAATCCTGACTTTTTCTAAATAAATAATTTCTCTTTACTGAACAGATACCTTTATTGGCCCACCTTTACTTAATTATGGATTAATCTTTATTTTATTTATATGATACAAATTTAACTTTGCTTTATTGTTTACAATGTCTAATTGCAAGAATGAACTGAAAAAATATCAGAATACATCCTAGCCCTTATAAATGCCAAGCGGTTGTGATAGTGAAATTGGTGTCACTATTAATAAAGGACAAATTAAATTGCCTTCTGAGAAAATCCTTCTTATTCCCTTATAAAGTCTAGTTTGGTTTTGACAATAGATTGAGGAGACTTTAAGTATGTAGAAAGTAAGATTGAAAAAAATTAATTTTAAACCATTATAATTTTACATTACTCTGTTTGGAAAATTAAATTTCTTTTATTCCTGGGAATGTAACTAATTGACCAGACAGATTAAAAAGACTATGCTGAAACTGATGGCCATGCCTTGAGAAAATTGAAAATGTCTAAGGCAAAAAGCATACAATTTGCTAAATTAGGGAATGAAAAAAGAAATGGTTAAAATGGGATTTTAAAGGAGAAAGCAATAAACAATCTTTTACAAGGGAAGAAACTTGACCAAAAAGGGGACAGCATTTTTTTAATTAATTAAGGAACGATAGCTTTTACTGTCTTTTACCTGAAGGACGCAGTGATTAGCTCTGATTTCTGAATCTGCTGACCATAATTCGCTGATAACATTTTGAAAGAGCCAGCATGATCAATGGTTTCAGTCTTTACCTCCCTGACTACCATTTATAATGCTCAGAAATTAAGAAAAAAAAATCTATATCCCCAACTTTTGATCTATACCTAATTATGTTGTATCTCCTGATACGAGTTGGGCTTTGAGCACTATAACCTGATTCCAAAGTATCAGACCTACCTAGCTGCCAACAACACAGAGCCTGGACTGAAACAATGGAACTGGAGGCCTTCCCTGGGACTGTCCTATTCAAATACACTACTTAGAACTGCTGATTCCATTTAAAAATGTTTGGGAAATGAGATATTTTGTCAGAAAGTGAGGTTATATTCTAATACAGATGGGGAGGAATGGCTTGGCTTTGTACTAGTTGTTGATTTTAACGAAGTCATTTTCCTTCTCTGGGTTTAGTTTTCTATTCTGTAAACCAGATATGGTGAAAATCATCCAATAGCTTACAAAAGTGCCAAATAAAGGCAATGAAAAAAACTCCACAGTACAGCGGAGGAGTATTCAGGACACAGCTAGGAGGAAACCTGATTTGTTTGTTTCGACACCTGATTCCACTGAAGTCTCAAATTCAGCTGTTCTCATTGTATCTCAGATTTTGTGACAGAAAGTAAGTAGCACACCTGATTCCTTCCTAAATGCAGGAAAAGTGAAAACTTGGAAATTCGTTGCACATCCTACCTCAGGCTGTTCCTCAGATATAGAGATCAAGTTTTAAACCCAAGGTCTAAGTACTAACCCCATTTGATTCTTGGAGCCAATACAAAGTGGCAGAGAAATGTGAATGTTCTGCTGGTGTGTTTCTGTAGGAAACAAATTCCTGAGTCAGAGTTAAGGGCACTATCCTTTATCATAGCAGTAATCACACTAGAAATATTGTGATCCTCTCTTTATAGAGCTCCTATATCATGAGAGCCCCGAAAGTAGGATAATAGTATCAAACAGAAATCTCAAATCTGTTGACGGCTACAGCCTGGTTCATGGCATTTCTAGTGAGTTAAAGGGTTTGACTAGTGGCTTTCTGCTCTGTTTCTCCTGTCTCCCCATAAAAATTTCTATTCTCCCCATGTATTTCTCCATTTCTTTCCATATATCTATTTTTCCAAAGCCTCATAAGTATATAGGTAGTTCCCACCAATGTTCTTAGCTTTGAGGAAGGTGAGTGTCTCCTTATCTAGTACACCACAGTTTTCTAAAAGTATTTTTGCTGTTGAACATTCATTGAGCATTTAATTATTTAATTGAATTTCTACATAAGAATTTTATTGGGGACTTCCGCAGTTTGACTAAATATATTCTGTAGAATAACACAGCATCATGGAAAAAACAATTCCTATATTAAAAGTATATTTTGGCCTTTATTCTCAGTCCCTTTAAAACTTTTTTAAAAGCATTTTTTGCTTGAATGGCTCTTTTGTAATTGTCCATTACCTAAAGAGTCAAAAAAAGAAAGACTGCAGTCTTGGGAATATATAAAGAAGGAATTAAATTTGTATAATTAGAAAGCATATTGTAGCTTTCCCATCAGAATAGATCAAAACTCTCATTTTCCTGTCATTTTTGCCAAGCCAGCACACAGTTACTATGCCTACCTATTGTCACCAGACTAAAGCTTGTGCTATTATCTACATCATCAAGGAGAAGTCAAGTGCTGTTGTTGATGAAGCATGCCATTCCTCGCCCTTTTATGCTTTATGCTCACAGTGACATATTTAACTCAGATACCACAGGTATGTTTGCCAAAAAGCCCTCTAGCAACGATAATGTTAGGTTAAGGGAATTGAATAGAAAGACTAGGAGCAGTCAGTCATTTAGCAAACTCTTAGGTACATTTACCTAAAAGAATAGTCAATCCAAAAGGTAGATGCAACAAATATAGCACATTCACATATATGCTAGGACAAATAATAAATAGGAATGCTTGGTGACAACATATGGATCTCTATTATGATACTTTAGAGTTCTATAAAAGTTGTTGGTATGTTACAGTTAAAGTCCACATTGCGCTATTTCTCCAGTGAAGAAATGATAAATGCCAGGTATGATAAAACACTGCATTAAGCAATAAAGGGCAGCTCAAAATGGTTCAAACTTGAAAATAAACCCTGCAAAGAAAGGTGAGCTATCAAGTAGTCTTCATTTTCCTGAAGATTTTGTATAACACAAGTATTTCAAGAAAACCAACCAACGAAATAAGTAAAAACTCTACCAGTGGAAAACAAGAGGTAGAGAAGAGGCTTAGTTGAGAAAAACAACTGAGATTGGTTGAAAAAGATATGACAAAGTAATAGAATGCATAAAGCCTCCTCATTTGCCTTGTACCCCCATAAACATAGTCATTTCCAAAACACCTCATCGGCATTCCATCCAACATCGACACCTCTGATCAACATGCCTTTCTGGTTTACAGATGCTTTGTTGTCTACTTTTTCTCCTTGAGATCCAACCTTGGAGTATCCAAACTTAAGAGCAGATACTGAGCCTAATTTTCTTTCAGACAACAAAACCTGACTAAATTATTAAACTTTTCTGGGCCCACATCAAAATATCTCTGAGCTAGAGGAGTCCCTCATCTCTATAGATTCTGATATGAATGCATGTTTGAGCTTTGGTCTAAATTGCTAATGAGAGGGAAAGCACTACTGAAAACAAGGCAATGCCTTTTAAAACCTTCTATTTCCTGTAGTTCAAGCCATATGTCCTTCCAATTAATGGACTTAAGAAAATAAATTCTTTCCCTTGATACCTAATTCACAGGAAAGCCACTTGGACCTCTATATGTATTGTGTACATGAGACATTTTCTCTAGAATTTATCAGTGCAGAACCAGCTCACTGTGGCTAGCTCATTCTTCTCTCTATATATAAAGAAGTGTTCAGGAATAATAATAGGAATTATTACAGTTATGATGACCAAACACCTCCATGTTCCAGGTATTGTACTCTGTAATCGTTTTTACCTCAATGGGATTTTCTTATTTTTTCCATGTAAGTCAGTTAGTGATTATACACAATTTCCACTAATCCATCCCTCACAGGTTTTGGCTTCTGATCCTCACACAACTGGATTTCTTTCTCTTCCTATGTATTATTATTCTCCCTTATGAATGAATGACAAAGGTAGTCTATTGCAGGGAAAGATTTTGCTGATGCCTGGTGGTTCCTTTTTTTCACTACATACTCTCACATCTCTTCTCTTTAATTTTCTAGTGAGTGTCGTCTGATTAACAGTTATTGTTTGTAATGACTCAGCTAGTGTCACAGAGGTGGGCTTTCATCTTTATTTGGGAAGAAACAGGAGGGGGGGCAATGTGTTTTGCTACATCAGTTTGTGGGGGGTACTGTGCTTCCAATTCCACACAGAAAACCAACTGGCCTCAGGGGGTAAGCAGACCAATTCCTCTAAACTTCTGGGAAAAAATAGAAAGTTTAGGAGTGCGCACTGCCTTTTCTTGTTTCCTACATTTTTTCACTGCTCCCAGCTGTCCCTAGAAACATTTCTTGGGGTTTGTAAATTAGAAACTCATTTTTCCTTTCCTGTGTAGAGAAAAAAAAAAGTTCTTCCCTACTATGTCTTTTTTTTCACCTGAGTATCTCCTTTACTACTCACACAGGATACTTCATTTCTGATACTCTCTTTACCTAATGTGTGGAGGTTTTTCTCCACACCAAGTAATTCTCGGACACCTATGAGGTGTCCAAGGACTCAACTCAGTTCTGACACTATCTACCTGGAGATAGCATCAGAACCTCCAGGTAAGGGCTCAGTCCTCCACAAGACTGGACTCCTACACACACACACAAATTTCAGAGGCCAGTCCCACACCCAGTTTATCACTTGTGCTTCTGAACAATCAGCTTAGATTGGAGGTTCCAATGACCGCTCCTATGTTTGACTAATTTGTTAGAGCAGCTCACAAAACTCAGGGTAACAGTTATTTAAATTTACCAGCTTATTAAAGGATATAACAAAGCATGCAGATGAATAGTCAGACAAAGAGGTAACATAGAGCAAGGTTTGGGAGGGTCTGAAGGTCAGGACCTTCTGGCCCTGTGAAGTCGGGGTGCATTACCCTCTCGGTATGGATGTATTCAACCAACTTGGGAGCTCTGTGAATCCTGTATTATGGGGATATTATGGAAGCCTCCTTACATAAATGTGATCAATTATTAATTCCTTTCCAGCCTCTTTCCCCGCTCTGAAAGATAGGGAATGAAGATGAAAATTCCAAGCTTCTAATCATGGCTTATACTCTCTAGTGACCAGCACTCATCCAGGAGCCATTCAGGAGCCCACCTAGAGTCATCACATTAGATTAAAAGATATTCCTGGTTCTCTTATCACTTAGGAACTTACAAGGTTTATATGAGCTTTTATCAGGGATAGAGTCAGAAACAAATAGAACAAGAGATGTTCCCTGTGTTTTTATCACTTAGGAAATCACAAGGATTTTATAGGAGCTCTGTGCCAGAAACTGAGGTCAGAGACCCATGTATATTTTTTATTATTTCACAGGGCTATGCAAATGATTTACTAATTTCAAGAGGCAACAGGCAGGTGAAAAAATAGGATTTATAGAACACAGACTTGGGCTTAATTCCTGGGTCAATCCCTACCAGTTTTGTGACATTGACAGCTTATTAACCACTTTAAGCACTTGATCTCTCATCTATAAAATGGAGATTTTGATACATACCCTGGAAGGTATTAAAAAATACAATGAAATGACCTAAGTACATAATACAATTCTTGGAACATAAAAGATTTTCAAAAATATGTTTAGTTCCTTATTCCCACTAATCATTTTATACATGATGCTTACAGTTTGTATGCTTCATCATCATGCAGTACAAGAATATCTCAGATACCTTCAGTACTGTCACTGGGCTAAGTTAGATTATTTTGTTCATAATATGCCTGGAATTCTTTTCACATATGTAAAGATTTTAGAGTTGGCTGCTAACATGCTGTTAATGCTAGATCATAACTTTAAACTACTTAAAGAGAGAGTTTATGGACATGAAAGGAAAACTCATGGCAGGGCAATGGCAGAAGGTACCTGGAGGCTCAAAAACTCTGTGACAGCTTCCCCAACCCCCACCAAGCTGGGCAGCGAAGGCCTAATTCATCCATGCTTTGGGTCAGCTCTGGCACTAAGTATCCATGAAAAGGGACAGATACCAATGAGCAAAACCATCAATTGAATGTGAAGTCTCATGTTTCAGAACACAGACTGTTTTTAAGGCTTTGTTCGAAGGATGCTTCCTTAAATTTATGAAATGGCAAGAGAATTTGCTGCTTCTTAGCTTACTTAGTAAGAGTGTCCAAAATTTCTCTCCCTTAAACAACTATGAAGAATTTGTTGTTCTACTCTGTAGGTAAGAGAATTAGTAGCAAGCTGAGTGATTTAGATTCTAATATAGAAAATTCAAGATTCAATTGTCAATCATAGTATTTGTTGAAACGCCAGCTGTTGCGAGATGAAAATGCTTAGAACTCTGTCTGTGACAGTGAACGCACTCCTAACATCACCAATGCTTTCTTTATCCTTCTCTTTCCTTCCCATCCTTCTCCTTTCCTTCTTTCCCTCAAACATGAGAGGAAACCATTGAGCAGATTCTGGAACATGGCAATAGTTCATGACCACCACTCCTCTCTTTCCCCTTCAGCAGCATGGCTAGAGTCTTCATTCTCCCCACTTTCTTTTTTGTGCCTTCGTATTTTTTTCTGATACAGAAGGAACATAAATAAGAGTTTGCTTGACCCAGGAGAGAAATGCTCTGATTCTTACCATCCAGGGAGATTCCAAGAGATGTCCAGAAGAGAAGAGCTGCTTGATGCTACTAGATAGATGAGGCCATAGATAGCCTCAGAATTGCCAGAGTATAGTGAAGAGAACTTAGGGAGGTCCTGTGACCCCCATACCTGCTATTTATGCCTTCTGACCCTCTTCCTTTGAGTGAGGCCAGGGAGTATGACTTGCTTCTGGCCATTGATACAGCAAAGGTGATGGAATGTCACTTTCATAATAACATAAGATTAAAACTAACATCTTGTTAAGAGACTCTTTGCCTTGCTGGCTGTGAAGAAGCAAGGGGCCAGGTCTAAAGGCCTACTTTCAGTTGCTACAAGTAGCCTCCAAGATGACAGTCAGTAAAACTGTCCAACAGTCACAAGGACATGAATGCTATTAACAACCAAGTAAGCTTGGAAGTGGCTCCTTTTCTGGCTGAGCCTTGGTTTAGATTACAGCCCTGGCTGACAAATTGTGAGACTGGTAAACCCAAATAATGGGGCAAAACTCCTGATTTATGGAAAACTTGACATAATAAACATGTGTTGTTGTTTTAAGCCACAAATTTGTAGCAACCCTGCAGCAATATAATATAGAGAACACAAATAGGAGGAAGTACTAAGACAGGGAGAAGAGACAAAAACGTCAGCTACAACTGTCTACCGAGAAGTAAGTAGGACCGAAGATATTTTGCAGGCAGTGATCCCTTGCAAGGCTCTGAAATGGAGTTTAGTGTGCAGGAAGTTCATTAGGAAGCACCCTTGGGATCAAGACCTGTAGAAGGGAGGCAGAAGAACCAGTTAGTACAGAGGGAGAGATGGATTTGGGACACGGGAATAATCAACCAACCTGAGACACACTGGAACTGGAAAGGCCTTTCAGAGTTACCATTCACTAGATGAGATGTCTGAGGCTTTATATCACCACAGTGAACTGTCACTGAATATGTGCAGCCCTAGGAAGGTCATAACCTTGAGTAATATGGTATCATGTGAAAGCTATCTTCTGTAATCTCAGCAAGTGAGGCTACATGCCCTTCATTAAAGAGAGATCTGGGGCTGGCATCACCATATCCATTACAGATGTGCAACTGGATAGACTAGACTGATGACCAAAGCATAGGTTACTCTGTACCTTGCCAGAACCACAGAAGCTCCCTGTAAATCTGACACTGCTTTGAGAGTGGAGTGATCTCAAATTGATCGTTAACTGTCACCAAGTTAGAATACAAAAATCAAAATAAAAACCAGATTGAGTTATAGAAAAATTGTCATATTCTCTGTTGTAAGAACTATTATAATTATACCAAGAGCATAAGAATAGAGGTATGTTTCAAGTAGAAAAACCAAGGAAGATTTCATATATGAGAAGAAACTGATGGTACTCTCAAAAAAATAGAGATTGAAAAAAAAATCTAATGAACAGACTAGTGCAACTGTACAGGCAGGGTTAGAGGGATAAATAAGGGATGGTAAAGCATTCTGGGGCCAACAAGAGCATGATGTCCCTACCTTTCTTAGATTGTTAGGGTCAAGGTCAGGGAAACATAACTGTAACTCAAACAAAGGGTTATTACAGTAGGGAACTTGTGGTTTTAGACAGAGGATCATAGACAATGCCAAAACAAAACTCTTTATCTTTCCCTTCGCAGTCTCAGATCTGCCAATACCTCCCACTGGCTAACCCAGTGGGAAGCCAGAGGGCGGGATCCCTGAGTGGCTCAGTGGTTTAGTGCCTGCCTTCAGCCCAGGGCATGATCCTGGAGACCAGCGATCGAGTCCCACGTCCGGCTCCCTGCGAGGAGCCTGCTTCTCCCTCTTCCTGTGTCTCTGCCTCTCTCTCTCTCTCTCTCTCTCTCTCTGTGTGTGTGTGTGTGTGATTTTATTCATTTTCATGAATATTCATATTCATGAATAAATGAATAAAATCTTAAAAAAAAAAAGAAGAAGAAGAAGCCAGAGGGCAAGGAATCCAGGAGATGCAGCCCAAAGTAGTTAGCCACCCAGCTCATTGAGCAGCAGAAAAGGTAGATCTGGGAGTGCTAGAAAATTCCATCATGGGTGGGAAGTGAAGGTGAAAACCTTAAACTAAGGAAATAGGATGAATAAGGGAGAGAAATGGAAAATTCCAAAACCTGTTTAAACAACACTCAGTAGTCCAATGTGTTCAGAGTATAAGCACCCTAAGGTGGTAGTTTGAGATGGAACAGACTTGGTTCAGAAAGGAAGAATGGGGAAGGGATTGAAAGTATTCTGTCCAGAGGTTCTCATCAGGAAATTCAGCAGATCCTGGTTTTCCAGTAGACCCTGGCAAAACAGGAGAGCATTGATTCTGTGTTATAATCCAACAGTTTTATCCCCTGTATTTACTTTAAGGAGTCAGACTGGAGAATGTGTTTATGGGCTGGTGGTTTTTCTGGCTATGTAATAGTGAGTCATGTTATAACAAGTTTGTATTTATTTTCATCTGGCTATACCCATCAAGGTCTAGTTACTCAGTTGCTTCATTTTTTTCATTAGAGAACAGCCTGCTAAGATCCTTAATCATTGCTCTTGATCACTCTGATTTTCCCTCAGTGTTGAGGGACTGAAGAAGCCCTGTTAAATGGAATATGCCAGGTGCATTCACATCATTGTCACGTGGGAAAAATCTCTTGTGTGGTGTAAAATCACACAGGCATGTGTTGCAGCTAATTAATTGGATGACAACCAATCTCTCAAGCCTTTTCCAACATTATTGCTTTCCCGGCTTTTCACACCCATCATGTCAACACATGTTTCCCCAGTCTGTTAGCTTATCCTTTTGCTAGCAATCTAACACTAATTTACCAACAGATTGTTTAACCTTTCTTCATTCTTTTTGGTTGTTTTGCCTTCTTTGATATTTGTAACATCTCTTGGGGAAATATCTCCTTGGAATTCTATTGACATATAACTTCCTCCATCATCTGGAAGAATTTACCATTGCACAGCAAGTTACATTTTAAAATGGTTATATTTTTCTCCAGAAACATGCCATTTCATTTTTTTATAGTTTCCTCTCTTCAAGTTGGGAAATTACCTATATTGAGCAATTATTTGGTGCCAAGCACTCTACCAAACATAATGCTATGTGATTTCATTTGTTAAATTGCTCCTCATGATGACAGCATCTTATCACTCCTTTTCATGCAACATATGGTTCAAAGTGATCACATAATTTGTACATCACATAACCAAAATGTTTCAGAGCTAGCTTTAGAGACTCAAGTCTCCTTGACACCAGAAACTATAACCTTTCCCTGTGCTCAAAGTACAAAGCCCTCCACCATTCTCCTTTGTTCTCAACAGGTGGCCAATATGGTTATTCTTAGAAAAATATAAAATCATATGAGCCACTAACTTTTCAATGTGGCTGAATTAGTGTTAACTCTTCCAAAAGTATTTACATTTTAGGAGAAGTATTATGAAGAGAATTCCAAGAAATGACTCTAAGAATGGTTTTCAGGATTGCAATTGGCTGTAGCAGTTACTTTTGGATAAAGAAGTCTTTGGCAGCATTCAAAATTTAGTAGGCAGCTCTCTCAATCTCCCCTATAAGGCTAATTTGTTTCATCAGTAAGAGTTGACAAAGACTGATCATTTTGTTTTACACAGCAAGGTAACATTTTTACCTTCCTGAACAGGATATCATTCAGCTCTCAATTTTTCACCATTGTATTGATTGAATGCTGAAATTCAGTGCTGTGACCTACCAGCAGCAGCAGCAGCAGCAGCAGCCACAGTCCCATCTCCTTATACACACAGCAACATTTAACTTGAGAGGTTCTATATTATAAAAATGCTTGGTTGTCTTCATGGAACTTTCAGAGGCTCAAGATTAAGACTGTGATTATTAGCATCTTTGGCCTGGAAGAAACTCCCATTTACTGTAGAGATTTCTTTTCATATACCTCTAGCCAGGAACATCTCTAAATTGGATAATGGTGCCTCATTGACCCTTTAGGTAATACTGTCCATCTGAAGATGTCTTTGGAGGGGACATATTTATTGGGAATCCCTTAGAAATTTCTTTTTCTTTTGAGCTTCAGAACTTAAGTGATCCTCTATGAAAGGGGAAAAAAAAAGGCTCTCCATAGTGGATTCAAGGGAGAGTAGCTATCCATAATCAATCCATGAGACCAGCAGCCTATTCTATCCTGATCATTGGTTTCAACATCAACAATAGTAGAAAAGTGCTCAGTACATAGAAGGTGATGAAAATATATGAGCTAGATAAATGAATTCTTAACATCTGTTGACTCTACTAGGATATATGAGATACTTTGCTAAAGGTTAAGGATGTGCATATCAAATAAGACAGCCTAACTGTTAAAACAGAGCTCATAACTTAAAAGGGAAATACATAACTGAGTGAAGTACAAGGTTTATATACATTAAGCATTCTAACAAACTTCATACTCTAAACACAATATGCATATTATAAAGCATATAAGGTCAGACTCTATCCATTAGTTGGCAACTGCTATGTGAAAGCATAGGCTTCATTTTCTATGAAAAAGAAATCAACAACAGAAGAGTGGAAAAAGATGAGGAAGAGAACTTTAGAAAGCACTGAGTAAACTTATTATTAAAAAAAAAAAAAAACAAAACCTCTGCGTTCTGTTCGGTCTGCTATATTTAAACAAATTTGTTTGGAGTGTAACACACACACATACACACACACACACACACACACACAAACAGCAAGGGAAAATTACAATTGTACACTCTATGAATGATCAATCATAAAAAGAACAAAGCCAAGGACGCTTGGGTGGCTCAGGGGTTGAGCATCTGCCTTCCACTCAGGGTGTGATCCCAGAGTCCTGGGATCGAGTCCCACATCAGGCTCCCTGCATGGAGCCTGCTTCCCCCTCTGCCTGTGTCTCTGCCTCTCTCTTGTGTGTGTCTCTCATGAATAAATAAATGAAGTCTTAAAAAAAAAATCAAAGAACAAAGCCATGTAACCATCACCCAGGTTAAGAATTAGAATATGACAAGCCCTGCAGAAGCACCCACTAATTCCTCCATCAGTATACACTCACTCTTTCTCAAAGGTAACCATTACCCTCACTGTGAATTAGTTGTACCTCTTTTTGATCTTTATAGAAAGGACTTATGATCATGTACCCCTTTTTACCTGGCTTATTTTTTCCAACATTTTTTTTTGGTATATTTGTTCATGTTGTTGCATTTATTGTTTTTGTTCCATACTATTCCAATGCATGAATATCCTATAATTTAGTTTTATTCTTCACTTGAAGAAGCATCTTTTTCCACTATTTTGGTTAATGCTATTATGAACATCCTCATATATATCTTGTGGTGCATGAATGTGTGAAGTTTGTGTGTATATATGAGTGCATATATATGAAATATACTTAATAGTAAAAATGTTGGGTATTTAAATTTGTTTATCTACCTATGATCTTTCCAAATTTAGTAGATAATAGCTAAGTTTTCCAAAATGTTTATAGCAACTGTCACTTTAAATAGCAATGCTTAAAACTTTCTCATCATTTTTTCTATTGGGTAGAAATTCTCTTTTATATTACAGAATTATAAATAAAATATAAACTCCTTGTCAGTTATATGTGTAACAAATATATTCTCCATTTTGTGGTTTACATTTATATTATTTTAATTATGTTCTTTGATGAACAAAAGCTACTAATAGGAGTTATTTCAACTTATCTATCTTTTCTTCTATTATTAATGCCATATTGTTATTTATCGCATCATCCTTATGTTTTTATGTTTAAGATGTGTTTTATACGAAGCACATTGGTATTTTTTCCACCAATATGCTTCATGATATTTCATAAGGATAAAATATAATCATTCTTATTATTATACTATTTAAATGGAGTTCCTAGCTCATTTATGTTAATGCAATTACCTATATAGATACATAGAACTTTCACGTTGTTTACTTCCTTTCTGTCTCATGTATTTTGTTTGTTTTTGTCTATTTTTGCCTCTTTGCTTTTTAAAGTAATTTTGTTGTTTTATTTTTTCCTTCCATTAACTCATTAGTTACACATTTCATTTAGTGCTTGCCCTAGAGATTACTACTAATATCTATGATTTATTAACCTCTAATGAAATAATACTATTGACACTCTCTACATTATACAAGGAACTTTGACTCTATTAATTATTATCTTGATTCTATGTTCCTACTGTCAAGTAATTTGTCTTATTATAAGCCTTAAAGAGTTTATTACTACTTTATACAATCAATATTCTTTTATATACTTACCATTTCAATTGTTCTTCATTAACTCATAAATGTCTAAGCATTCTTCATCTAAGATTATATTCATTCTATTTGAAAAATATCTTCTCTGTTCTTTAGTGCAGGCAGGACATTTAAAAAATCTTTTTTTTTTTTCTTTTGATCTAACAAATGTCTTTATCCTAACCTGCATTTTTGGAAGGATAATTTTTCTTGGCATAGAATTTTTTCTTCTGCAGTTATTATATTGCCATCTTTTCAAAATATCATTAAAATATAATAATTGTTTTTCCTCTGATTGCCATTGTTTCTGCTGAAAAGTCATCTGTCAACCTTATTGTTGTTTCTTTGAAGAAAATGTGTTGTTTTTTTCCCCAACTGTTTTTGAAATTTTATTTTAGCAGTTTTACTGTAATTATATTTAGGATTGTTGTTGCTGTTCCGCAATCTTTTTTTTTTTTTTTTAAGATTTTATTTATTTATTCAGGAGAGACACACCCACAGAGAGAGAGGGAGGGAGGGAGGGAGAAAAAGAGAGAGAGAGAGAGAGAGGCAGAGACACAGGCAGAGGGAGAAGCAGGCTCCATGCAGGGAGCCTGACATGGGACTTGATCCTGGGTCTCCAGGATCAGGCCCTGAGCTGAAGGCTGCGCTAAACCCCTGAGCCACCCGGGCTGCCTGCTGTTTCGCAATATTGCTGTTTTGAAATTTGTTGGTAACTATCTCTTCGCTTCAACTCTACTCTCTCTTACTTTTTCATCATATACAAGGTATTTTCACTATAGTCCAAATATTATTTGGGGGGGGGGGGCAGCCCCAGTGGCGCAGCGGTTTAGCGCCGCCTTCAGCCCAGGGCGTGATCCTGGAGACCCTGGATGGAGTCCCCCATTGGGCTCCCTGCATGGAGCCTACTTCTCCCTCTGCCTGTGTCTCTGCCTCTCATTCTCTCTCTGTGTCTCTCTGAATAAATAAATAAAATCTTAAAAAATATATATTTTATTTTGGTAACTGTTTACTCTTCTTTTTCTAATCATGTTTTTAGCATTTATATATCTACCCCGTCTTCTGACCCACTAATTATCACCTTAGAAGTATCTAATATGATATCAATCCTATGCATTAGTTATTTGTTTCAGTTATTGTATTATTTAGTTCTTGATTGTTAATTTTTCTATTATCTGGCTTTCTAGGTGTCAGTTTCTATAGTCTTTTTAAAATTTCCAGTTTAGAACCAGGCAGGTGTTCAATTGTATGCTTGATTACTTTTGACTAAGTACTAACTAAGCATTATATATGAAATATTATAGAGCTATGTTAAGGCTCTCTACGATATTATCTTCTAAGTGAAGAATTTTGTTTTCTCCCTGATATACAACTAAGTTAGAGAAAATCATCTCAATACAGAGACTACTAAGATTCAAAGTTTAGTTTCAGCCCATAAGTGAAATGAGGGTTACTACTCCTACTCTTCTCAATAGGTCTTAAACCTCACTTTCTATTCTCCTAATCCTGTACATATATAGAAAGTTCTGGTCAGTTCTTCAGGTTCTTAACCATCTTCAGTCATCTCAAGGAAAGGAGTGGTACACTCTCTTCTTTCCCAGATATCTTCCAAACATATTCTCGTGATCTTAGTATCACTATAATTCCCTCCACAATTTATTTACATTCAATCCAGGTTTTCTAGTTGTTCTCAGTAGATCTGGTCTAAAACCCTCTATTCCACCGCTGCCAGAAGTGGAGTTCCATTGCCTTTGTTTTAGATTAATGAGAGGTTTACATTTATTTATTTTTGTTTTATATTTTTTGAGAGGTTTATATTTAAATCACCTTTTTTACTTGTATCATTGTGAATATGTAATTCACCTGTGGTATGGATGGCCTGGTCGAACCTGGGGTGGCTAAAATAGAAAATCTCAACTCTTAGTCACCAGAGCCCAGATTTATGAAGTACAATATGCAGCAAGTAACTACCATCAAAGAAGTTTCTCAGTAAGAGTATGCTATTATAAAATATCTGAATAGTACACAGCCCAAAAGTTATACTTCATTTGATCTATGCCAAAATAATTCATAAACTTATAAAGTTGCAAAAATTTTCCTGGTCAATCTTAGGAATTTCTCAGTATCAGATTCTTTCTAGGTCTTTTCAGAGCATATAGGCACTGGAGAAAGCCATGCCTTCAGTATGCTTGTGTGTTTGTAAAACAGCAAAAGGAAACAAAAACAGACATAGCAGGAAGTTAAATGGATTAAACATTTGCCAACAGAACTCATCTTTGAACAGATAACAAATAGAATTACACTTTCTATACTACTATAAATAAATAATAGCAACAACAAATAGTACAGTAATAACACACATTCATTGAGTGCTTCCTGTAAGACAGAAACTCTAAGAACTTATGAATAATACCCCACATAATCTTCACAATGAGTTTATGAAAGAGCTGTTATTTATTTTACAAATAAAGGATGATGAAACCCAAATATTCCAAGTCCTTTGCCCAAAGTTATACAGCTCATGAACTGCAGGCCCATAAGACCCTAGAGCTATGTTCCAAACTGCTAGGCTCTAGAGTCTATTTTAACAAAGCAACAAGGCCACCAGAAGGTCATGTGGCAAATCATGAGACATTAGACAATGGAGACACAGAGCAGAAGAGTATTTGGATCAAATCCAGATTTTCACGGTCTTAGTGTCTCTTAATTAGAGCCAGACTTCCCAGTAACTGCCTCTTACAGGCATATGACTTCTGTGTATGTGTTTGTGTGTATGTTTACCACTGATAAAGTGTTCATAGGTCATTTACTTGTACAAATTCAGTTACTTTTCAGATAATAATTTTGTAGTTAAATATAGTGCTGTTTGATGCAGACAATTTTTTCTGGTTCTACAGTTTATTAATAGGCAATCTTAGTTGAGTTATTTAACTTTTTCACTAAAAGTTAGTTTCCTCAGCTAAAACTATGAAGAGGAGAATACTATTATTTCATGGATGTGATTATACTAAGATAAATCTTTCTATATCTGGCATATTGCAGGTACTCAATTCATATTCTGGGTATTGTTTTGCTTTTGAAACACATAGTTAAATTAATACCCCCATATAAATTAAGAAAGACATGGACTTTATGGACGCCACTTGTCTGTTTCCATTTCTTAGGTTCAAGACAAGTACCCAAGGCTGGGTACTTATGTAAATGATGGGGGGAGGTAGGACAGGCTGGTTGCTCAACTGAAACAGCA